>NC_087386.1:4511373-4855515 GCF_963675165.1 Halichondria panicea
TTCAGAAACATGCTGAAAGCACAGTAAGTACATTTTGTATTGTACTGTAACAAGTAAGGGTTAACCCAAGTAAGTGACATGCTGCTTTACTAGCTTCATTTGGCTCAATTATTTAAAAGTGCACTGAACACAGCAAATGCTTGTGTATAAATATGAACAAGACGCATACACAGCATAAAACATAGAACATGTCATAGGAAATCACACAGAACCACGTGCTACACAAAACAACGGGCAAACAATTAAATTAACTAAGTGGTGGGCTTAGACTGATCAGTTTGCTTAATAGAATGTTCAGTCGATGGGACAGTCTTGCTAGTACGATTGTCTCTATTGCCCCGGGGCGGCCCTCTAAAATGACTTCTAGTACTTCTAAGATTGTTTGACACATCTTTGTCCTTAGCTACCTTTGAGGGCGGGCGCTGTTTAGAAGACTCTTCCGTTGTCTTTGGGTCCCCTCTTCGCTGGGGGTGTACGTAGAATCGTTCAGGCTCGTTTAGAGGGTCAGGCAACTGGGGAGTAGAGTTTGAGGCCTGGGGACGGGAGCTGGGGCCACTCTGCTGTGTGTGTGTGTGTTTGTAGGGTTAGGTAAACAGTTTAGAGAACACCAATTAACTTGGGTTCACGAGGTGCATGGCTGAAAGGGTCCCACTTAAGGGTGTTCAAACTTGGATGTTATTGTCATCTGGACTCATGGCCCCACCCCATTGACCCCCACCCCCCCCCCCCCACAGTCATAACAATCATTGATACTTGCCTCTCAAAACATTTTTGTTAGGCAACAACATCCAAATGTACAATACACCTGTATAAAGTGAACACACGTAGAGAGAAAAATTGTCTTACACAAGGGGGGGCTATTTGAGCAGTACTGTACATTATATACATGTACACGGAACATGTAAGAACCTACATTTACATAACGACACACAGAGCAAGATCCTACCTTAGCTCGTGGCTGCTCCTCTCTCCCTCGCTCCTTCTGACCACCGTGACCACGCTCCTCAGCACTCTGTCTACCAGGTCTCCTCTTCTCTCTAACGTCACGTCTTGCTCGACCACGACCACTTCCTGTCACATTTTGGGACTTTAAACGAGGAGGAAGATTTTTTCCAGATCTTGGAGCATCACTCTTAATCGAGCTACTACTATCCTTTGACTTGAGTTCAGATTGAGACCTTGTTGATGTGCTTGGGGGGTGCGGTGATTTTTCAGGTGCAGTGCTCTTTTTGGAAGCCTCTTCTACAGTAGGTACTTGATTAATTGTTCGTGCAGATGTGTTAGGAACAGCTGAGTCAATGGCAGATTCGAGCAGACTTGCCCCGCCGCTAGCAGTAGCTGGATACGAGGTGGGGAAAGGGTGCAATGGAGGATCACCAAACAGTGTGTAATGTTGTACATCAGCTGGCTTCAGTTCGGCAGTGTGCGGTACAGCTTCTTTAGTAGGCAATGTTTGACCAATGACTCCTACAGCAGGTGCAGTGGAGGTGAATGATTTTGCGAGTTGTGAGCCAGGAGCCGAGTTAGCCTTAGGGAGGGAGCTGTCTTTCCAGGATGGGTTACAAGTGTTGCTCCAAGCTGTGAGTGGTTTGTTGTCCGAGGCGGAAGCCTTGTCAGCTGATGGTTTGTTCGGGTACCTCCTCTTCCGTTTATCTTCTTCTCTCTGTTTCTCTTCTTGCTTTCTTTGCTCCTCTTTATCCTTTCGATTTTTTTCTTTTTGCGTCTTTTTCGAGGTGACCTCTGTGAATTCTCCCTGTCCAGGTGGCGAGAATCGGCCCTCTAACAAAGGATCTAGTTCATCCACGATCACAATGTTGTGAGAATTCAAATCATACTTCCCAAAGTCTTTAGAGCTATGAGACAGCTGCAAAGAAGAGTCAGATGTCGGTATGGAATCCAGTTTATCAACAAATGTATGCAATGGAGCCTTTGTTCCAGTTTTATCACCATCACTACCAGTTTTCACAGGGTTCCGATTTTTTATTGGCTCTCCCAATTGCTGCTGCCTTCTCCCTTCATATTTAGTACCCTCACTACCGCCTCTTCGATCTCGTTGAGCCTCGCCTCTTCCTCGACCCCCCACATTGCCTCGTATTTTGTCTCGTAGGTCGTAAGGAACAGGCTGTTCCTTTCGTCCCTCCTCCACCTCTCCATCACGACCTTTGCCATGCTTTCTCGGAGTCTCCTTATTGTGTTGACTAGCCCACGTTGAATTAATCCCCCTCTTTTCGATTGGTGGGGTGGGTAATAGAGGCTGTCCTTCTCTGGCTCTCTCGGGAACTGTTAGTTTAGGGTCAGCTTGTTTCAAAGGCAAAGATTCGTCTAATTCAGGATCACTCTCTATATCGTACACTTCACTGTAGCCATGTGCAGGGTAGCCTTTCTCAGTGTCTTTGTGAGTGAAGGGTTTTTCTTCAGTGTATTTCGGCTTCTGGGGAGCGGGTGCACGAGTGTTGCGCTCCATAGGAGGTTGCTTCAAAGGACCTGCAATGGATATACCTGTACATGTACATGTGTGATACACACACAGGTATAGCTCTCATAATCAATAGACAGAGATGTGCCAACACTCGTCGGTGGTGGTTGGTACTGACCAGAGACCACCAGACAAAAAATAACCACTTCCCTAGGTCCAGTTTACTACATGTAGGAAATTTTGTTTAGTATCGAATTGAGAATGAGGGTTGAAAAATAGCCTAAAAATGCTGGGCACATCATGAAATACAGACTTGTATATTTTTTTGATTCGGCAAGCTACATTCGGGGGATCACAAATGCACTGAAAAGCTATTAAGATATGTACATGTATTCTGTAGCTTTTGACAAGCACTATCACATGGTACCAGTACAAATGTATGCTCAGATCAGTTTTGAGAGGGGTCAATTTTGGTAATAGACGAGGGACTACGTGTATGTACCCTAGACATCTGAATAAATATTTAAAGGGCTATACACATGTGTATACATAAACAGTACATGTAGCTCTGCTGTTCCCATGGGATGCATGTGTAGATGTTATACAACAACGTGTACGTACATGTACTGGCATATGGCATTGTAGTAGATTCATTCTAACCGTAACAGGGCTGTAAACAGGATTATACACAAACGTGTACATGTATCACCAGAAAGCAATCACATTTCATGTGTAAAAAAATCCCTCACCTCTTCTTTTTTCCTGTGGCTGAGTTCTTCTATCTTCTATTCTGCTGTCCTCATTCCAGCTGGAGCCATGCTTTGGGTTGTGAGCTCTGCCAGCTCCATCACGTTCCCTCGGGTGACCCCTTGTTGGACGAGTATCTCTCTCTCCCCTTGTACGATGGCCGCGATCACTTTGTCTATATTCTTCAGGAGCCGCTGGTTTGGCCGTGCCTTCGATATGCACTGGTGTTTTATTCCGAGGCTGAGTTACAGTTTCTGCAGTGACTGGTTTAGACGGCTCCACTACAGGTTTTTTCAGGGGTTCAGTGTTCTCAATTTTCTTTTCAGGGGTACCACTTCTTGCCCCCCTGTGAGTGTCTTTGCGAGGTTTGTCTCTTCTTTGATCTGAATGAGGTGGTCTATCATCACCACGAGACGGCACTTCATTACGACGATTTTCCCGACGTCTTTCAAGTCCACCAGAGTCTGCTTTTGAAAAGTCCTTTCCTTTTTGATGTCCTCTTTGTGAGTCAGAAGAGTCTGCTTTTGAAATGTCCTTTCCTTTTTGATGTCCTCTTTGTGAGTCAGAACCTCTCTTTCCGTCACGCAAAGGTCTATCACTTCTTTTCTGATCATGCTTTCCTCTTTCATCTCTGTGATCTTCTCTGTTCGGCCCAGATCGCTCTGGAAATGACTTTCGATTTCCGTCCTGCTGGTTTCGATTCAATTTCTCTGGCTCTTGCTTTTGTTGCTCAGAAATATCAGCTGGAGACTGTGTTTGCTGCCGACCTCCTTCCAATTGTTTAGTTTTTAAGTCTGGAGTGATAGCTCCCCCTCCTTCAACTTCAGCAGTGGGCGTTGTAGACCCCTGTGACCCCCGACTGTCTGCTCTTCCTCGGCTCTGTGCCTGGTACTTCATAAATTTTGCAGCACTCTTTTTTCCTTCAGGCTCGTACAGTTTACCTGGCCCTCCTGCTCGTTCAGTCGTCCATGCCGCTGGTTTCGATTTAGTGTCAGCATCAGGTGTTAAAGGCTCCCCACCTTCACCAGCAGACTCACTTCCAGTATTCTGTCCATCTTTACCTTTTCTACCAGCACCTCTCTCAGCTTGTGATTCCACATCTTGATCGCCAAGTTTTCGTAGCATGACTCGTTTTTGAGGTGCTCTTCTTGCGGGAACGTTGGATGCTTGGTTATCAGATGTGGGGGACTGGCCATCGTCGAATGTTACGTGTTTCGGAGTGTCAGACGAAGCGCTTACAGTTCTCTGCAGAGACGGAGGTTTATCCTCACTGTTTTTAAGGACAGACTCAACTTCTTGGTCAGTAGAAGATCGTGGCTTTGTTAAAATTCGAGGCCTCTCTTCCGCCAAGTTCTTGTCATCTTTTTTAGGTCGTTCATCGTCTTCACGTCTCCAATCCATATCGTCCGGGTTACCTCGACGAGGGTAGCGTGGGTGCGGGGGCTGAGAATAGCTGTGTTGTTGTTGAGGGGGCACTGGAAAGGGTGGCCCTTGATGATAAATGGGGGGGTATCCAGGATAATATTGGTACGGGGGGTAAGGGGGGGGATATGGAGGCATATTGTGCCTGGGTGGTCCCTCAGCATTATGTGGGTCTCTTTCACGATCACGTGGTCTCTCATGTGGCTCCCTACCCTGGTCATGTGACCTATGAGTTCGCAATTTTTCAGATGTTTGATCTTGCTGGGGAACTACTTCAATTTGCTCTTTCGGCTTCTTCACAGGTGATTTCACATGGCCCTAACAAAAGAAAAATGTATCAGTGAGTAACGTTATACTGTCAACACATGCGGATGCTGTACATGTACAGAAGCATGTGTAGTGAGCGGTACAAGGCACTTTGTAGTTACGGGAGTTAAACGGATCAAAGCAAAAACTATGCTAACAAATGCCATAGAGTAGAATCCACTCGTGCTCTATTTTCCTGCAGTTGGAAAATAAGAGCACTGCACATGTACATGTACATGTATATGCGCGTGCTGCAGCGCTAACTGCTCTTAGACTACGGTTGCAAGACGAGTAAACTACAGTATACTATGCTTTGTTTTATGGATTTGGAGTTACATGTATGACCAGTTTTGCTCACACACTGGCCATTGCAGAATCAGTTCATAGAAAGTTGCTATTCTACCTACACACTGTAGTTGTTACATGTAGCTCTACACGCGAGCACTGCTATTGGTAACTGCAACAAGAGTGAGGAAAGGAAAAAGCTGCAAAGCTGCACCGAGAAGCAGCCGATACTACTACAAACCAGATAATGTACCGTTTACATAAGAATTCCACAGTACCTTCACCTCGTGCTACACAAGCTTTCACTCGGCCGATAATTTCCAAAGACTGTGCATTAACTAATACATGCACATATAGAGTCACCAAGTACAACTGTGTGCGAACAACATACCTTTGATTTGGCCTTGTCTCTTGGCTTTGATGATTCTTTCCTGTCTCTTCCCTCTGATTCCTACAAGCATAGTGTTAGATAATGAGACGGCTGCATTTCACACACACAAATGTACACGTATAAATGTGCTATACATGTACATGTACCAGGGTTCTCGTTAAAAAGGCATCAAAGGGTGTGACACCATGCTTTAATTATTGGGCGCCCTCTTAACGCCCCCTTATATTTGACCACATGTAGCATTTTATTTTTTAGCTTAAAGTCTTTTAGGTTTCTAGTTGTTCCAAGTCAACATGAGTCCAGAGGTGAAGCTGTTACTGAACATTCTGCTACTAAAGTAAGTCTGATGTGAAGATACTGTATTGAGGACTGAGGTACAGATCTAGGTATTTCTCTCAGTCTGCTCATCATTGTGCTTTGTCAGTTCATTAAATACCCCCTCACCCCTTTTTTTCTGCTAGCTAGAACCCTGCTACATGTATACAGTATTAATAGTATTTCTAGGCATAATGACCTCAAACCTCAAAAATTATGGTAAAAAAGTTTGGAATCATTGTTCACTTCCAATTATAAGAAGTTTCATTTTGAGCAATTCATATAATTTACATAACACGTTTGGTGCTCGAAAATTTGGCACTACATACCTTCGCTGATCAAGCATCTACCGCGAACATTCATACCAACGAATTTAATATCGCATGCATGAATGCTGCAGAAAGGCTACTTATTCCGTGAAAACCTTTCTAACGGTCATTCCGCGAAAGTTTATACCCTTGAAATATACCCGCTATACGGTAGGTATAATACTGTTTTAAGGTTACACTGTAGCTTACATCATACAAGTACAAGCACACACCTCATCAGACGAGTCACTGAAGACCACCTCCTTGGAGTAGTCAACTTCCTCGTGATGCCCCGCCCAGCCCCCAACATCCTCTTCTCCCACGTCCAGCTGTTGTAGCTCGTCAGCTTTGATGGTAGGTGGCCGACTCACATTGTCGTCGCCATGGTGACTACGGTACTTTTCACTGGAGTGGGTGCACACAGAAGATTAATTTACACAAACAATGACAATGGGATGGAGCCTCTGGGATGCACCTGATCCAAACCCAAGTTACATGTACAGTACAGTACAGTACAGTACATTTATATCACGTTGTCGAGCACCTCTTGTTAAGGTAACAACGATGTAATAAAGTCATAGTCGTTTCTGTGCTACATTATTTTTTATTACACGGTCGCGTAGCAACGAGGAATGATTTGGTATGGGGTCATCATGATATAAAACACAAATTATCATGAGAATGCTTGTGTTGTATTTAAATATACAGGCAACTTGCCCCCGTGCTTGTGCCTGTATATTTCATAAAACACTCGGTCTCATGCTACATGTACATGTATATCTATTACACACAGAAATCGAGAATATACAAACACAGGTCTATAGCATTTAATTTCTTTAAAAAACAGTATTGTACCCGAAAGCAGTCAGTACTTCATCTCAATACATTTTACATGTACCGGGGCTAATTTTCTTCATGGGGTAAAAAAAATGTTCGTGGGCAAACTGAACTTGACAAATTTTCCCGCGAAAACCTTTAGGTGTGGTTTTATCAAAATGCATGCAATACAATGCACGTAACGAACTTCTTACCCTACCTGCTATACGTAGCGGTAAGGTATACACTGTACATACATGTACACTGCAGTCTCAATAACTCACGGTGGCATTTCGTAGGGGTTCTGTTGGAAGTTGGGATGTGGGGGATAATGTGGTCTGTAATGCATGGGTGGGGGGTAGCGACCACCTCCCCCACGACCACCAGCACCCATCGGAGGAGGAGGCGGCATGTTCGGATACGGGCCTAGCAACGCACAATTATAATAAAAT
The DNA here is from genome assembly GCF_963675165.1 of Halichondria panicea. NCBI lineage: Eukaryota > Metazoa > Porifera > Demospongiae > Suberitida > Halichondriidae > Halichondria > Halichondria panicea. The sequence goes on from NC_087386.1 coordinate 4,518,832, forward strand.
GTATACAATTACAATGTACACGTAGTTTCAGAGAGCATGCAAGATAAACCATTCCCACCCACGCGTTACTTAAGACTCTTAAATTTAAAAACTAAACCTTTTCAGTGTCGACACTACAATACACACCGACAATGTATATCTCCAGTACAGCACATGCCCCACATAACTATATGTGCTAACAAATTATGCTTGTGCCTATCAATTAATTATGATTAGTATTCATATAATTATTTAATTTTGGTACATGTACATAATTATACTTATAGACAGCTGGAAGGCTATAGACTCTTACTTCCACATTAATTGTCTTCTAAAACTAAGCGAATGCCAACCAACTTTGAGGATTCACATTATGAGTTTGAGCAACTAATTTTAAAGAATACGCCCATGCGATGAAGAAAGACTCACCCTGTCTGTGAGGTGGCGGCATGATGTACTGGTGAGGGGGGTAGGGGCCTTGTGGGGGATATGGTCCAAAGTGTCCCCCACCAGGAGGGGGTGGTCCCATCGAATGACCGTGGGGACCAGTTACAGGGGGAGGAGGGTGCTCTCGCCACATCTTTTCTCCGGGACCTGTGTAGATATGGCAAACCAAGTAATCTGCAAGTGCATCAATAATAACAACACCTTCAAAAAGAGCTCAGTTAAAAAGTCATAAAGTAATATATTACGAAATAATAATTTTTTATTACATACAAACATTGGAATGCCTTGTACTGTATACACCACTGTGCTACCAATAAAAGTATGCGTATACTAACCTAAACATCATTGCTGAGGTAATGAGGTTCAAATAATTATTAACTTACCGTATAGATACATGTACATGTAGAACACCAAACTTAAACGACCATTACTAATTGCATGTACCTTGGGTCCATCCCTCGGCTCCGTGCCCTTCTCCTCGTCCTCTCTCACCACCACCCTTCTCTTTGCGTCCCCTCTGTTTCTCTTCAACTACTCTCCTCCCCGGGCCTCCGTGTTCCCCAAGCGATGGAAACTCAGACTTAAACATTCGCCCCGGGCCCTCCGAGGGACCTTTTACGACTGGCTTGGGGGGTTGCTGCACAGTAGGTACTTCTTCTATTTTTTGCTCCACATTTGATGAACTGCCGCTAGAGGCTTCTTCTTTTTCTTTGCCCTCTCCAGAGCTCTTCCAGCCACTTCCCCCGGCCGGGACTAGAGCTACAGATGGGTCGTTGCCTGAGTTCTCACTGCGGAGGCTGGGGAGAGAGGCGGGGTTTGGCATACGGCGAATCGACGGACCCACTCGACCCAGACTTTGCATTCCATGACCAGACTTGCCTGCAGTGAGGAAATGAGCAAACGTTAGGAAGGGGGACATCATTGGATTTCACACTAAATAGCAAAAATTATTCAAGCTGTAGATTGTCGTTGCTACAGTACTTTGTCCCCACTTTAATCTTTAATTATCATTTTAATAATGTAGAAGTGCAAAATTTCCCCTCTTTCATTTGATGTCGTTAAACATTTACAGTGCGTATTTCCCAAAAATGTATCTAGTAGACAAGTACGTGTATGATCCCTTCTTTGGAGTGTCATAATACACTAATCAATAAACAGTAACCCTTTCTCTCCCATACCCACCATAACCTTTAGAGTCCCCTCGGCCACCAGATTTATAGTTCAGATTGAGAGAGGAATAGCCACTCCTCTTGTCTTTGGCACCTCGAGCGGTGCCTGCGTTGACTGCAGTGGCGGACATGACTGGCCCTCTGAACTTTTAGCTTTGCTCATCAGGCGAACCACTTGTCTAAAAAGTATGAGCAGATAATAACAATTTACAAACTGTACATACATGACAAAGTGCAAGCATATCTGCCGCAGCTATATAAATGCTACAACTATAAATCTACAATACGTACATAGAGTAGAAACTACATTTGGAGTAAACACATGCTTCTTTTCAAAGCTACATTGTATTATGACTTCACCAAAGTGTCATCACTAACATTATAATTATATGTACGTGCCTATAACGTTTGCATTAATTTACACACTTACAATTGTTGTATTTACTCTTTATGTAACAAACACAGCAGATCACCCCCAACCGAACGCAGACTCTCCAAACAGGACAGTACTTCCCCCGAAATGTCTGATCCGAATAGATTTATATTAGTCGCCCCAACAAGGAGGCCATTTGTAAGAGAAGCAAATCTTCAGTTTCTATAGGGTCACGCGATGGTGAGCTTCATTAAGAAAAATGTAAGTCAAAGTGTTTTAATAAAGTGGGTGTCTTTTCTTCTCTTCTTCTGTTGTTGCCACTCACTCCCTTCTCTGCAGGAGTATGTGTTGACCTATGTGTGTTCAAGATGAGTGTGAACGAGAAAGTATTACGAGTCAGCCAATTGGATGCAGTAGAACTAGATGATGAGTTATCCAACATCCTCCAATCCCAATTCCTAGACGTCATCTACACCCTACCCACAACTCTGTCACTCCATCGAATAAAACCTGAACTCAAAGCTGCGGTACGATTTCTTATATGGTCGTTCTCTATAGAAAGTACTGGCTCAACATTTGGGCAGCGGATGTTGAATCTTGCGTACAATGGAAACTCTTCTCTTGGCCTCCGACACAAAATTCCCCTGTTTTTATTCTCTGTTCTTGGTAATTGGATATCGGAAAGACTTGATGACATCACTCCGTTAATTTCTTCCCAACCAAGAGAAGCTCTGCGAATAGCCAAGATAGTCTCAACAACCCTAAAAGGATTGTCACTACTGAACTTTGTGTTGTTTCTACTGTATGGCCACTATCCCTCCATGAGAGAAAGACTCAGTGGCTTAACAATGACTCCCACTCAGCCACAAACACTTAGACAATTGAGTTACGACTACATGAATCGGGAAATCCTCTGGTATGGCTTTTCAGAATTTATCTTTTTCGTCTTGCCCCAACTCAATTTGTTTGCTCTCAAGAATTGGATGAGGAGAAAGTTAGGCCCTTGGAAAGACAGCAAGAACGAAGAAACTAATTTTTCTGAGTGCTCGTTTTGTGAAAAGACAGTGACAATGCCTCACATCACAGACTGTGGACATGTCTATTGCTACTATTGTCTGTGTGCAAACTGTTTAGCAGATAGCAGATTCCCATGTGCCGTGTGTAGTAATGTCATTCTGGAATACTCAGCTGTGCGTTTATGATTACTGATCTCATGAGCTAGTGTTGCGAGATGCTTTTTAGTATGCAGTAAATCGCGTGCAGTAAATTAAGTGCTATACTCACAATTATTTTTATTCTGTTACTTGTTGATTCAGAGTTAACCAGTGAACTTATTGTAGACCACTAGCTCTAGATCTACTGTACATGAGACATATGTACACATGCAAGCTCCATAATTATGCATGGGACGTTGCAGAATAATATATTCTTACAGTTAATTCAACCATGAACATGATTTTATGTACCAGAAATAAAAACACTGTTGAATCGCATGTGTGCGTGTAAGATTTACAGTTGTATGTATGTAAATTTCATGACAAGTACATGTATGAGTAAATTAATGGGGCACAGAAATGAATTAATTGTGAAACTAGTACTAGTATTGAATGGGATGTACATAATATTCAGTCACTGGCATTAGCCAACAAGCACACCCACTCCACAACCTAGTCTCCTATAGTTCATGTTACTGGCTAGGAACCACTGATTGCTTGTGACATCCAGCCACTCCACTGACTTGAGGTAGGAGCAGCCATCAAATCCTCCGATTGCAAACAGTTTACCACTGACAACGCTCAGTCCTACGCCACTCCTGCGACAGTTCATTGCAACCACAGAGGTCCAGGTGTCAGACACTGGGTCATACCTGCAGTGAGACAATAATTAGGGGGTGCAATAATATTCAGTCCCTCTGTACAGCAAAGCGACTATTATAATACATGTATGCATGAAGGTTAATTATTACTATGAGCTAAGTACATATACGTACATGGAAAGCATTCGTACATTTTGCTTTTGACCAACAATGTACATGCCGATAATGTATTATAATAGTCTCTTTGCTTGCACTGACTGAATATTAATAATTGAGTTCCACACATGAAATGTGCATGTGAATGTTAATCCACCATAGGCTGTGCTGTATACGCTGTAGGGTGTAGAATTTCAGCTAAAATAAACGTAATAACCTATGTTTGGACAGGTTGAGATCACCATAATACACCTGCACAGTTAACGTACCACAGAAACAAGGCACAGACATGTGCATGTTTTGGGGTATCATCTATAATTATGTACATGTATGCATTAAAGAGTAGATAATCTACACATATACACATGCAATCATACACAATTTTGTACTTGTGACATAATGTATTCAAGTTAACTTACATACTAGCTACCACCATCGATCACCACCCTCCCAATAATGCTAAGGAGAGAATTAGCAAAGAGTATATAATTTATGCGGTGTGTGAAAATTCCCTTTAATATCCATTCAACAACATAAGAGCCAATACAAGCGACTCCAACAACAATGGAATGTGGTTTGAATGGCTGTGTTCTGTTTAAATTACCATGAGCGTACGTACTTCTTCCTAATTTATAAGCAATATAGAAATATAAATTCAAAACTTCTTACAAGCCGGCACGTTATAATTTTATACGTGAAGCTTAAACTATTTTACAATCCCCTTCCAACGAAATCCCTCACCTTTCCACGGTGTTAAGTTCAGTATTCTCGTCCCTTCCACCCACGGCATAGATTAAGTTGTCCAACACGGCTGTACCAAGGTGCTTACGTCGACAGTTCATTGATGCAACCTCAGTCCACTGGTTGAGATCAGGGTCATATCTACAGCAATTGAGGCAACAATAATGTGTTTGCATGCAAAACATACATTGTATACCCACAAAAGTACGGTTATTGGAATTACACACAGCTAGCTCTTCCACTCTATTAGATAGAGAACACATAATACACATGCACTGACTGTATGCATTACACAGTCAGTGAATGGGGGCAGGGAGGGCAAATAATTAAATTTAAGTCTCTCATCCTAATGCGTAACACAGGAATATCTCTACCGTTTTCTCACTATAACAGAGGCGTAATCAGAGGATTTAACGTATTGTGACTACTCACTTCTCAACTGAGGCTAGGGGGAGGTTGCCGTCAGATCCTCCCACAGCATACAGGTAGTCTGACATGACAGCAACACCCACTCCCAATCGCCTGTTGGCCATAGCGGGTACAAGAGACCACTGGTTAGCGGCAGGGTTGTACCTGCAGAGGTAAGGGTAAAATAAAATTAATGTTGAAGCATGTAAGCTTGCTCTCTTTGAGCTTTAGTGCCCCACAATTGAGTGGGGAAGGCCAATTGAAAATGTTGATATTGTGTATAATATTTTAGAGAGCTCCAGCCATCACATGATACGCTTAGATAACAATTTCTCGATCATGAGCCAAAATCCATCCTTATTATGGGTACAGTATAATTTGATTACTCTCACATGAGTCTTAGATCATCAACTTTAGTAAGAGGAAAAGATAGTATATACAGTTCATGAGTGAGATTTCATGGTACACTACACATAGTGTACAGTACACAGTGTAACCTTAGTAACCTCACACAACACGTATTAAACAGTTTGGCTATAAATATAATTATAGATACACAGATACAGTTTCAAGCAAACATATACGTACACCCACGGAACTAGTACAGTGCAGGCCAAACACAATCAAATATCCACAACTCTTATGGCTACAAGACAGCCACTATGTATAGTAAAGTGAAAGTATACATGTACACAGCAGTGAAAACACACAGAATAAACTGGAAACAAGATGATAAAACATGTATAATCCATTTCGGACCATACAATACATTACTCACTTTTCCACGGAGCTCAGACAAGACAAACCATCCTGACCCCCTACGGCATATATCTCATCCCGCAGAATACCCACTCCAATGCTTGTCCGGCAGCTGCTCGTGGGAGGCAAGTTAGAGCACCACTGGTCCATCTTGGGGTCGTATCGCTCCATGCTATTCAGGTAGCTGCTACCATCATGGCCTCCTATAGCATACAAGAGCTCTCCAAATACGGCCACACCAACACCACACCGCCTCTTTGCCATAGTTGCAGCCACTTTCCATTCGTTAGTGCTCACGTTATACTTTTCCACCAGACTGATTGCATCGCCCGAACACCATCCACCGACGGCAAAGAGAATTTCGTCACATCTTATCAGACGCCTGGGTCTTGTCCTAGGTCCAGAGAGTTTTGAGCGCTGCTCAGGTAACAGGAGGTAATCTTTAGCTTCGTCCACAAGATCTCTACAATCCTCATTATGTCTGATAAGAGGCTCTGTACCCACCTTTGAGACGAGGTAGGTTCGATCCAGGAGGGGAAGGCGGACATGCGTCAATACATTTGCAAAGAATTTCTTACGATTCTCGGTATCGTGTTTGACCCATTTCATGACCGAATCGAACACTTGCTCTTCGTTCTGTACATACAAGTCATCACTCTTGAGCAGCGTGGCTAGATCATCCACACTGAGGTCGACAAACTCCTTCGAATCCAAAACGTCGAGATAGTGATGTCGTGCGTATAAATCAGCAGCTTTCTGTAAGGTTGGACAACTGTAAGTATCGGCAAACGATCTAATGCCAAGACAATTGCTTGAGTCAAGTTGTTTTTCGATGAATTTCGAGCATTGATCACGTATCCAGTTCAGTTGTAGTATACTGGCGGCTGGTAGTAGTTCCTGTGCATTTTCTTGTGTGATTTCAATAGTTGAAGTATAGCAATAATCAAGAAGAATAGCCATAATATTGGGAGGTATGTCATGAATAACAACAGTGGATTGCTTGCTCTCTTCGAGGGCTCCAGCAAACATAGCTCTGAAGTAGGGGCTGGAGCCAGCTAAGATGATCTTGTGTGCTTTGAACTGTTGGTTTTCGACTTGGATGGTTATATCGCAGAGTTTCTCATCTCTTTTTAGAGCTGTGATGGTTGAGATACAGTCTCCAAATAGCGAGTCATTCTTGCATTGCATGGTTCTCTTGATACTGTCTGAGTATAGAAAACCTGGATGTACAAGCAAATACAAATGGCTAGCTAAATGTACGTACAGTAATGGTACTACACTGTAAAAATACTTGACCAGGGTATACGGAAAGATAATAGACTGGTAGCTCTACCATAGATATGGCTCTACCATACATATACATCGAATCTCTGGCTCTACGTACATACCTTTAGATAGTCTGTGTGACATTAATCTGATCCAGAGCAAAGATATGCTAGGAGCTAGATAGTCTCGGTCCCAGGCCAGACTATGGAAAAGCTTAAACTGTCTGTACTGTCTGTCTGTTGACTCGCGCTCGCAGAGGAGTCCAAGCTCGAGAGGAGTCTGACAAAAAATGAACTGAGTATTTAGAAGTCTTTACTAAAGAAGCCACGCCCATAAACAACTAGAGGTCAAGGGTTTCTCAGTCCAGTCTATGAGAACCCTTGACCTCTAGTTAGTTGTCATGACAAAAGACAATAATGGCTGTGGAAGCTGCCATTTTCTCTCTCATAGAGTCTGGAGACAAAGAGGAGCTACTGGCAAAACTTCAAGAGTTGGAGGATGCACAGAATTCACTCTCTTATAGGAACAATCAGGGAAAAACTGCATTAGACTTGGCAGCCCTACTGGGGAAGGCTGATTGTGCTCAAGTCCTGGTGGAGAATGGAGCAGACCTTAACAAAGCCAACACTTCGGGTACATGTACATAATACTATAGGCCAGAATTTCCAGCATTCATAATTATACTTCTCAGCAGCCTTACGATCGAGTGTTAACATTAGGACAACTCTGGTCCGTTTTAGCTGATTGTGTATTAATTAAATAGATGTACTGCTGCACTGTGTACAAATGGTGTCCCTAAGAAACTGAATTGCCCAGGTTGTGTCTACTCTAGCAACATGCATGTATACATTGCGTGCAGACAGAATTGTTGATTAGTTCTTTCCCCCCTGTCTAGGCTACACTGCTCTCCACCAGAGTGCTGCCTGGGGGCGACTGGAGTGCCTCAAGACATTAGTTTCACTGGGAGCAGACCACCTGGTGCTCAACCAACACTCTGAGACTGCCAGGACCATAGCTCTGAGATACGGCAAAATAGAGTGTATGGAATACCTGGATGCAGTAGGTACGTCAGTATAAGCAGGAGCACATGAGTAGATAGAGCGTCTTACTACGCGGAAATGATATCGTCCTGCTATGTACAAACATTTCCATATAATAAATGTCACACCGCTGAGTGTTGCTAACATTATTCATTGTACTCACTATTATTAGATCAAACGCGCGTTATCAGCCACATATAGTACAGAGCACTTTACAAAAGGAAATGAGTTAGTTCTGCAATGCATAATTATAGTTAGTATAACAAAATCAGATTTTAAAGTACCACCGGATTCTGAGCCCTACCTCTTGTATAGTTCACATTGCATACACCCTTACCATCCAAGATTTTTAACCGTCTATAAACCAACTTGTATCAATCCAATGCAAGTCATCTAGTTTAGGCTCAGTATAAAATTATGCACAATAATCATGTACTTGTGATGTCTATAATTAAGTCCATAAACTCTCTCCTCCTCACACACACACACATGCACACAGATTCAAAATGCAAGCTCTCACAGGCAGTGAAGACAGCAAAGAACACTCTTGGGGACAGTGAGAAAATCAGTGGGAAGTGGAACAAAGACGACAGGTCAAAGGTTAACGGACTGTGCAATGAGACAAACGACTGGTTACAGTACAACCAAGATGCACACAGCAGTGCTGTCCAGCAACAGATAACTGACTTCGAGGCTCATTTTGAACCATACCTAGCCAAACTAACGCCACCAGATCTAAATAGCACTTAACGTTTGTGTTGCCCTGGACATTATTTCATGGACATGCAATTCATGTTGCTACAGTTGCAATAATAATAATAAATGAACAACTTGAGTGTGATGATTATGAAGATATAAACATTAAATAAATAGACAAAGAGTAAGAACAGAGGTTAGAATCGAGAGATAGACTGCTATCTGGTTGGTTTTCCAGCAGCCACAAGAGAGCTAACACTGTCCTTAGGGTTTGTATTGCTGATGAGATGGCTGCCACCTCTCTTGTGCTTGGGTCGTGGACTGCCTCCACTGGAGCTGCTACGAGAGTGAGCTATGGTGCCACTGACATCTACTGCTTGAAGGTTGGTGTTTTGCCTACAGAAACAAGCATATCATTAAGGCATGAGCGGTATCTATGAGCTAGTACACTAAGGGTGGGGTGGCCATCTGCATTCACATGTGACAAGTTACTTTAATGATCCATACCAAGTGGTATTGTGTGCATTCTCTCTCACCTGCCCAACTCTGATCCTCCCACAGTGAAAGTGCCTCTCGTCTTATCCACAAACAGTTGTAGCCCTTTACTGTTATCCTCTCCCTCATCTTTAGATTTGAACGTCTGGCCCTCAAAAATTTTAGCAATCACACTTCCAGGGTCTACTCTTGATTGCTCCACCTTTGAGCTCGTCTGAATAAGTGCCAGTTTTCTTGTGCTCCCAGAAAGCGATTCGATATCTTGACTCCCCCAACTTCCCATAGAGCGCTCTGAAAGTGTTGAGTATGCGGAGGTTGATTTCGAACTTTGCCCTGATAGTAAGCTTTGCTGTCTTCTGTGCAGTTTGTGAGACGAGGTGCCGTTCATGCTGAAACTAGTGTGTCTTCTGTGAGATTGTGATCTGTTAGGAAGTGAGTGTGCACCGTTATCGGGGGGTAGCACTTCTAATATAGGTCTTTGTTGGTGATCTCCACTGCCTAGAGAGTTGCTGCGAGTGGTTTTCATTGAGGGTGAGAGGCTTAGTGGAATTTTTTCTTGTGAGCCGACTGTTTCGTTTTCAGAAGGTGGTGAACTAGGTGACCGAGGTGTGGCTGTTGATTGGGTCTCCTCGGTGATGCTGTCAGAGTTTTGTGTGCTGCACACCTCCTCCTGGTCAGACGAGACAGCTGTAAGGGAATTGAAAGGTATCAAATAATTAAATTTCAACAAACAACAACAACAACAGAGCTTGTATATTCTCAAAAATCACAATAAAAAACACATAGTATGGGATATCCCAATAAGCAGCTCCTCGGCAAAACAATTACACAAACATGTAGATGTAGCTAAAACTTTGCATATTCACACACACACACACACACACACACACACACAATCATACCTGAGGCTGACTCACTATCGTTGATCTCCAGTAGGCTCCCTGCACAGCTGCTTTTGGCCCCCTCCCCAGAACTACTATTTCTATTACGCATGCTTGGGCTGGCCCCTCCAATGAGAAGACTACTCCCACTCAAGGAACTCGCCGTAGAGGCTCGTTGGTGGTTTAAAACAGAGGCGTGTCTAGTAGAGCTCTGGAAGTCTTGCTGTATACCTTCATCCTCCGGTTCGTTTAAGTCCCACACGCGGCCACGAGGACTGTGAGTGTGTGTGTGTGTGGTGGATGAATATGAGAGAGGGTTGGGGTTGTCCTCATAATTATAATTATGAAGCCAGTACTACTCATTATCAGCCCATTACCCTGACCACTAAACAGGTGGCCATCCATCATGGATAACATAATTATAGGCTAACTTCCCCAAGATGCCCTCAACCCACAACATCTGTATTCTGGTTACACACAACACACACTAACAAAGCCTTTTGTTACATCAGCAGCACTTTCACTATAAACACAGGGACACACACTATAATAGAGGGAAATGAGATTACCACAGAAACACTTACACTTTAAAGACAGAATCGCCTGATGTTTGCTTCAAAGAGATCTTAACTTTGAGTATAGAGTTGTCTGGTTTGTGCTTTGACTCGTTGTAACTCTCCAGAAGGTACTTGCGTTGAATCTCGCTGCTTCCTGCGTACTCAGCCAGATTGATTGTGACATAGCCAAGCTGTGGATAGGAGAGGGATAGTTAGTTAGGCAGAGGGAGGGGTTGTGTTTGTATGTGTTTGTGAACAGCCGAACAATAAAATGATCTCAAAGTTGCAATCAAATTCACAACAAACATATGCCACACAGCTCAAAAATGAGAATTATAGCCTGGGCCCAGCGCACAATGATTTTACAGATCTATCTAATTCGTGAGACTGATACATAATTATTATGTGCACGCATCGACCCTAACGAGCATACAATGACATGAAGGATTTTAACACAAATCATTTAGAAATAATTATCGATTACAAAAGCCTGCGTTACAGATGATTACAGATGATTAGGCAGCCAGACTAATCAGAATCAATGTAACACAATATACATGTAGTCAGCTGATAGGCTGTTAGTCTTATAGTAAACACACACGCTGCAAGAAGGCTGCCAGCTCTTGTTACTATAGCTGGTTGTCAAGCTATTAGGCTTTGAGTGTATGGAATTCAAGATATGCTGTACCATTCTAGTGGCAATTTACGACTTTCACAAAAGCTGGGGGAGTGGGTGTTAAATTAATCACGTTAACTACGAAGCCCTTATATTGTATTACTTTCCCAAGCGTATTATCAGTTAGCACGATCAGGTCACAAAGGTACATGCACTTGAATACACGTGCATGTAAACACACCCATCCACAATCAAAACCATGCTACGTACACTAATTATAGGTACAAGATTTCAACAAGCTTTTGAGAAAATTCCTTTATTGGACACACAATAGGCACAATAGTCTCACCTTCTTGTAGGTCAGTCCTCCCTTTGTTTCCTGAATAGACAAAAGAACAGTTTTGATGATTGGTTCATGTACATATATATATATACATGTACATGACAATATTTTGTACGTTGAAACCCTAAGACTATTGTTCCATCTATAACTACCTGCTACACACCGGTAGGAATGGAATAGTGTTGTCAAACAGATGTATATAATATTGAACGTTAAGAGGAAGGTAGTGAAAGTTGCATGTCTCTAAGAAAGCTGTCAATGGTCTAATTAACCCTACACCTGTGCACTCTGCATATAGTTCATCTGGGTTCATGTACGGTAAATTATTGTGCAGAGCAATTAATATCACACCACCTCCACACAACATGTGACTGTTGTCGTACAGCACATGACATTACTTAGCCTGTGTTGTGCTAGGGAACAAGTACCGCGCGTATTTAATAACACAACATTGCATAATGACTTTGAATGTTGTCTACAAGCAGTACATGAATACAGGTTATGCTCAGGTATTAGGGTATTCACGAGTATTACATGCACGGCACCCCACACAGCCCAGCCTGTAGGTCTGGTTGTATCAGTAGGTTAGGTTGCACTCCCATGGCAATATACAAACATTTCTCATCATTAATGCAACATTTTATGAATACATCGCATATTATCTTTCCAGCTAGATCGTGAGCACAAATCCTCTCTTCTAAAACAAACAGCCCAACAGATTGTAACAATTCTTTGAGTTTGCCTGCTCAGACTGACAGATCAGACCTAGCCCATAAACAAGGAGCCACTAGCAGGTTGACTAGACTACACTCGGCTGACATATACAATGTGAAAACACCAAGTGTTCAATTCACAGACAAGACATTAGCTGAAATAGCAGCTCTTGGCTCGACTAAAATGTTCAACTCTAGTATCTAAAAGCCCTCTCTTTATAGGGTTGCAAGCATGCACCATATACATGTAATAGATGTGCAAGCTGACATAGAGAATCTCAATAAGGACATCCCACTTCGCTAGTTATGGGACACCATTCACTGAGCCAGACAGGAAAATCAGGTTTGAACAGGTGTAATGTATACCAACAGGTTAAGGTCCCCCCTCCCCTGTGTACGTAAGAACGCTATGTAATCACAATTTCCTGCACACTGCACCCGATGCAACCTAGCTATAACAGATGTGTCTATGTTTTGCCAATGACCAACACAATCATCTACAAGTGACTTGTACACAAGTCAAAACATACAGCACTGTGAAACCTAAACAGAGTTCATCCGATAGCAGCTGCAGTAAACAGATAAAGGAACAGAAAACTAGACCCAGTGTAGAGGCAGGTGGTCAAGACATGGTTTCAATTCCTCAAACAACAAGTGTGCTTACGGTTTGAGTATGGTTTCAAGTTCCTGTGTTTCTGTGCTTATATTTGAATTTGAACATTAGCAAGACTTTAAATGTAAGTGTGTATAAACATTCACTCGTGCTAAAGATTAACAGTGGTGGGTGCTTTAAAAGTGATGAGTGAAACTCTTTGCAAAATTAACTTATTAGTGTTGTATATGTAAATGAACGAGTCCCAATCTTACACCAATAAACACTCCGCCTACTACACTCAACACAATTTGAACGCACTACCTCAACTAAAGCTTCTCACTTGCTGGTAGTAAAGTTCTAAAGGAGAATTGTCGCTATAGAGACGGGTCAATTGACTAAGCCAAGTTGATTAAGTGGAATGTGTTCTCTTTATGCTACAAGGGTATAATAAGTTATAACGTCTTTTGAAAACTAAATGAGCTGCACTAAACAGAAGCTATGCAATTATACTGTAAAAGGCATGAGCACCCCATGTATGTATATGTAGTGGTATGATTTACATCAGCAAATGATAGTTCAGATTCAGATTGTGGTACAATTACATAGCCTCAGGTGATGAAAGGTACAGATTTGTGGATACCCCAACCATGATGTAATGCCTCAGTCGTAGGACAATAGGAAGTCCACAATAACACAATTATGACACTCTGCACAGGTAACTGCTGCAATTTCCCTCTAATCTAATAGCTAAGCAACTTGCACAATGAAGCTATCACTGAATGTAAATTCAGGTTCGAAAATTAATAAGATGCTCTATGACGGTGCAGTTTAAATGCAGATATAATTATTTCAGTTCCTGATGTTTTACGGTGCAACTTTTAGGCCGTGCAAGGTAACACAGTTTTTACTTCCCTCAGTAGTTCATTAAGAACTCCTGCTTCCCTTCAGTCAACTTATTCTGGAAATAAGAAGTTTCAGTCAATATTTTACAAACCTTTCGTATTGAGACTTTGCACATGCATGGCTCCAACTCTCCGGTAGTTTGACTGGCATATATCTTACAGTGGAACTCTAGTACCTGATCCCATCGAATACAGTGGTTCTTCAGGTCACATCTGTGTGTGTGTGTATGTGTGTGGGTGGGTGTGGGCGACGTGTGTGTGTGGGTGGGTGTGGGTGACATGTGTGTGTGCGTGTGTGTGAATCAGTTACACCAACTGTAGCAATACTTGTCTGGATTCGCATATGAGAGAATCAGACACCATACGTTTGAATGAAGCATGCATGGCATACTATATTTATACAGCTCTTTACATATATTTAACCTGTTTGTGATTGATACGGTCTATTGAGTTCATGCTGGCGCCTACATGTAGGTTTAACATACCTTCTTGATATCTCAGAGTAGTTGCCTCCATCCTTGAGTCTCAGCTTGGCAAAGAGGACTCCTGTAACGTAAGTACAGTTGAGCAAATCTTGTAGACAAAAAGTGACATCAAAATGAAATTTCTTCTTTTGACGTGTAAGAAGTCCAGCAGCAGAGGCTAAGCTACTTAACATAGACATCTAGCTAACTCCTAAAGATAGTCTCTGTGAAACAATTAAGACTTACTACTCTCTATTTTAATAATAGCATGGCTAGATATAGATTGTTGATGAGATTTATAGCTGAGACAACATGCGATATGCGATATGCACGATTCGATTCATGCATAGACAAACAAAGATACCCACCACGCCCACCTACGACCACCCTCCCACTTCAAATAGGAACGAATCGTTCAAACACTTTGGAAGCTCGGATCACTCAACATGGTACATGGTAACTTCATACTTAACTTTGTGAACACAGGATAGTTGGAGCATGCAGATACGCTAGGTGTATAATTAGATACCCTTTTCAGTATTTAGTATAGATACAATAGTTAAGTACATTGTTTCCCATATGCTAAATATTATTTTGTCCCCTACCCAATTGAATGTTTAGTTGGGGAATAGTATCGTTCATTTATGAAAGTAGTGACACACCCCCCCCCCCCAGGCCACAGTGACGGACAGACTGGTGGGGTCAGGCCTCATCTCCGTCTCACTGCTCATATTCACGTACTACACACTCTGGGTCATGGTACTGGTGAGTCCGTTACTACATGACTGGCTGAGTACTAAAATGTAGGAATTTTACGTATACATTGGAATCTTCAAAATTATTATATTCATGACAATTGTCCCATAATTATTCGAGGTTTTATTTACTGTTGTTTGTGGAGAGGCATATTTATTACTTAGTGTCAGAGTGCCTAATATTGAACGTTCCCGTACATGTAGCTTCTAACATACTGTTCAATTATCCCTACAGCCATTTGTTGAGGAGGATCATGTGATCCATTCGTACTTCCTCCCTCGCTGGTATGCAGTGGCCCTTCCTGTGGTACTGGGGGTGTGTCTACTGGCCGCCATAGGAGTTTTTGTGGGTGTGATCATTGTGAAGGACAATGCCAGGAAAAAGGCGAAAAAGACAAGTTAGAACAATTAATTACATTCTCGATAAGATTAATACGTTTTTTGCATGTACTTTTTGCATGTACAATCATGAACATCAATTAAGAAATTGTCAATCTTAAATTCGGACTGTGTTAAAACTGCAAGGTTAATTGAACAAAACAATGGTTTCAAAATAAATACAATGTGTATATACGTAGAGCACTAGACTAGTATACAATGGAAAGAAGATAAAAATGAAGGTGTGTGATGAGCTTTGCAGCGGTTTAAAAAACAAGGAGACACATACACAAACATGACATAAGTAGTACTTGAGTGGTTCAAAAAGGTTTTAAAAAGATGACGCTGAGACAAGATACACAACTACGTACGGTAAACACGGTTATAGGTTTTTGGTTCAAACGCTGGTCCCTGATGGTGAGCGTGGGAGATAGTGTCCCCTGACCAGATGCATGGCTCTATGCACGGCATCAGGGATGTTAGTGAAGATGGGAACTCTGTTCTTGTTGGCCACACTGGCCAGGTAGGCACGGCCTCGATTATAGTCCTTGATGGCACGAGCACTCAACTGAACACGAGACGGGGGCAGTGATTATACTTATGTACATGTACGTGCATCGTTCAGAACAATACGGTTCTCTCTTTATGTGCATGGCAAAAGAGGCTCTCTAGTGAATCTAAATTACAGCATACGTGTAGCTAATACTTTGTTACTATAAGAATTTGTGCAAAATGGGCCTATTATGGCAAGATACGTAAATAACTATAATCTGCAGAACTGGTACGTATGATCATAAACACACTCATTGTGTTCACCTTCATCCCCTCAATCTCCGTGCCCCCGTCACATGATATATCCACCAGACAGAGAACCATCTTCCTGCCTGCCCCTATGTAATAGGCCACCTCCACCATAGAGGCCACAGAGAGAGTGTCCCCACACACAACAAACAATAGGACATCGCTGTGCTCCTTCGCTTCCCTCTCTATAGGAATCATCCTCACGTCCCAGTGCTGCACTTGAGGGTTGAAGTAAGACACACCCGTTTGTCTGTGTGTGCATATGTGTGTGCGGAGAGGTCATAACATTAGGAGTATAGAGTATAATAATTAATGTACATATAAGTATAATTATATATCTGGATTTTATATAGGACCTTTTTAGTCCACGTACCGTTTACAGGTACACTATAATTATTATATAACAGTGAAAATATTGAAGCTAAAAGGTACATTGGACGGTTTTGTCAGCTAAGATGTGTGGTAAGTTAATTTGTGAAAGTGAACAGTGAAAACATCCCATAATGAGTCACCAACAACATATGGTAAGCAAGGTAATGAGCGTAGCAATCTGACTTCTGACTGTGGGGGATCACCTGAATGTAGGCACTGCTATCTCAGTCCTCCATGTTGTGTGTCCACAAGAGCCCCCCAGGAAGACGTCATAGTGAGAGGTCTGAGTGGGGTGTGTGGGTGGAGTGGGCCACAGCCAACCTGAAAGTGTAGGGTAATCAACATCAATACTGCTTCCCGACTCACGCTAGCTATCAGTTTCAGGTACATTGTACCTACTAACTTTCAGGTACCTACACTGTAACAGTTTCATGCATCTACATGTACCAGTTTCAGGTATAAAGTCAAGTCGAATACATTCATGTACGTACGTATAAATTATATGATGCTACATGTACTGTATATCACAACTGGTATTATTGGCGAAGTGTTTAAACAGGACACTGAGATGCTGAAACTTGACTGTGTACGTTACATGTATTTAGTGAACCGACACAAACATTGAACACTGTACAGGTACGTCATATCTATTCAAGCAGCACTCACCACTGATCCACTGTATTGGAGCAGTGAGATAGGCCAGTCCAACCAGCAATGACCCATTCCCAGCTTCCTCAGACACTTGGGCGTACCTCAGCTCAGCATACACCATGCAGAAGTCATCGAACGTCAGCCCCTGTTCCTCGTAACGGGAGAGGAGCTCGTTGGAGCGTATAGTTTGGTCCACCTTCTTACAGCCCAGCTGGTTGTACATGGCATGAGTGTCAATGTGTACAGAGCGAAATGCCAGCACAGCCTGCAGCGGGAAGTGATACAATCAAGCCTTATTTCAGAGAGTAAAGATAACTGATTGAAGGTACATATACATAACGCTCGAAAATGGGTGATCTACATACGTAGTCTAGTTTTAATTAGTACATGTATTAAACAGAAATCCTCTTTTATGTGGAATACATTTTACTCTACCCCTCTCCACCATGACCCACCCACCTCCTGCAGTGATAGTGACCCCTTCCTGTTGGTGTCGTACATTAGGAAGACCTGTTTGAGGAGGGCTAGTCTCTCCCCCAGACCGTGATTGCGAGGTACAGACAGACAGCGTGTAGAGCTTGAATACTGGGACACTGACATGCCACCCTTCAGAATCTGGGGAAGAAACATGAGAACTTGAATTGTATGGTACGCTGTACATATTTATGATCAACAGTCATGTACCTCTGAAGATGCTTTGACCCCATCTTGTACTGAGAGTGCTAGGAGCGACCCGCCTGTCTCGAGCAGACTGCGTACAAATGCCCTCCCCCTGTTCAGATCCTCCACCTCCCTACTGGACAACTGGTCGTCCCCTATCCTGGGACTGTCCTTGAGTATGTCGTCCACCACTACCACTAGGTCACGACCCATACCTATATGTACATGTACATATTTAACATGTACGTGCATAAAAGGAGTTTGTCAGTTGGCATCTTTACAATGAATCAGTGCCATAAAGTAATCAACTACAATGGCCATTCTCTTAAACTGAATCATGTGTATTGTAACAGTAATGGTTGTACGTAGCTACAGTAAAAACGTGTATGCTACAAACAGGGCCCTGCTATTACACAAATTTGCTCCAAGAAACTTTATGCATGAAGCATGCACAAATTTAGATGACCAACTTACCAGCAAAGAAAGCCATCTCTACCATGGAGGAGACAGCTCGTGTCTGGCTGTCTATAACAAAGAAGAGTAATGAGGCAGCATCCTTGGCCCTCTCCTCTACCTCTATCAGCTCAGGGTACCATTCGTCCACTTGCTGGGGGTATGGGAGTAAAGGGTCATTACCTTGTGAGAGTACAGAGTAGTATTACGATGGTCTACAGTGGAACCTCCGCTAAATGTCCCTCCGAAATATAAGGACACGTATTTATTAAGGACAGTGCTTCCGTTGCCAAAATTTACTTTCCTTCACAAAATATAAACCTTCAAACAAGCGACAACCTCTCTACAAAGAACAACATTTTGGTTGGTACCAAAATGTCCTTTACTGATTGCCCTACTCACAGGATTGTAATAAGTGACTCCCTCGGCCTGCAGTGCTGGAATGGCATGGTCCCTCCTCCAGGTGGTGGGGTTACACGATCCGCCCAAGAACACCTCAGCGGACTGTCGGGAGGCGTGGCAGTTCATAACAGCTGGTGCGGTTTTAGGAGGGTGGTTAGTTACTCCTCTGCAATATACACAAAGGTAACACTTTGTCTGAACATCGATTAGAATAGTGGTTGCATGAGCAAAATGTAGATTGGTTGTACATGCACAAACTATAAAACTAAGGTATTCAATTCCTCACGCATTGTGTGTAAACTTGGTGGTTTATAATGAAACACTATACAGCCAACACACACACACACACACCATAGATAGAACAGTAACAGGGACTGGAAACGAAAATATTTGCGTGAAACACTCCGCGTTATAGGGTGTGGCTAAAACTACCGTATTACTAGAATATTTTGCGAGTGAAAAATCTTTACGAATGAGCCAAATCAGCAGAAAATTTGACCCTTTGCGATCTAACTATTGCGTTCTGGCAAGGATCGTGTGTATTAATTTACTCAGTACTAATTTAAGTTTTGCGATTTTATTGTTGCGAATTGCTCACACAATTCGCATATGTTTGATGATCGCAAAACATTCTAGTAATACGGTACTAATTAAGTATTATTTTTATAGTCAGCATGTTCATTACCTGTCTTGACTGCTCTACAATGTAGAAGCAGTGAAATTGATATTGATTTTCCTAAAAGTAAAGAGAATCTAGGTATAAAAGGTCGACTAAGCCACTCAGCCACTATCATTAAGCTAAACAAGAAGGCTTACTATGAAGTCGTGGGAGGTCAAGGCCCGTGGTGTGTCTAAAAGTATACTAAAGTAGTTTGAAGGACTATACTGCAAATGTTTATGAACAGTACAGCTTATATCCATAACATAAAGCCATTCTATGTAGCACTTAGATACATAATAACCAAGTCAAGCAATGTCTTTTGCTGTTTTGACTTCACAGCAGAGAAAGAGAAAAGTTGACATAGAGTAATTCAAACTAAACTCAACAAAAATTGGAAACAGAGTAAAGACAACGGACTTAGAGCTTGTCAGTGGTATAAACTTACTTCTCTAGAGTACCTCCCAGCCCCTGAGTGATCACTAGTGGATAGGAGAGCTAGAAACAGTTAAAATACATGCAGAAAGATCAACCACGAAAATATTCGCGAGCGCGAAATATAACGCAGAGCGTTTCAACCTTTTTACACAGAGAGGCCCGTTCGTTTCCAATCCCCTTCCTTTTCAATCTATGCACACACACACACCTGTCAGCACCACTCTCGTCGCCATTCACTGGGTATTTCTTTTTAAGCTCGAGTACCTCCACACAGCACACACAGAACTCCCCCCAGGAGAGCCCCTCCCCCACAGTGGACTGCCCACGCACTTGGAGTTCCTTGGAGACAGACAACAGCTGTTGAACTACAAAGGGGGATACAATATAGAGTACAATAAGCTTTTTCATAATGAGCTATTCATGTTCTAGTCTACAAGCTATACAGTTCACGTGTGACACCTCTAAATTTGAGGAAAGTGTCCTGTTTATCCTGTTTATCAAGGAATCGTTCTCGCTTCTATTGAGAAGAATGACTGAGGATGACATCTGAGCTCATCTCAATCAATAGAGCAATATCAATCACAATTGCTGAGCATAGGTGCTTGTTAAACCACAATGCTGACTAACTATCACACACCTTGATTTCCAGAGATGGGTAGGTCAAGGGACTTGAGTGCTGTGGAGAGGGGGTGTGCCTCACCACCCCCGTCTGTACTCTCCCGTTGGGGGTGGAAGTGGTCTGCATAGGAGGCGACCAACCTCCTGTGGCGGATTAGAGGAGTAGGTAGATTCGCAAGCCAGCAATTTTGCATGTGTAGAGACATTGCAGTGCAGTATCACTGCTTTTATAAGGTGCCTCAAGTATAAGTACATTTACTGGCTGGCGTTCTGTTCTCGAGGCTATAGTAATAATTATCACCAACACATTACGCAATTTAAATTCCAACGAGACAACTCTCAACACGGCAGCTGGCCAGTCCCTTTCTCCTCAATAAATTAAACCACAACACTGTCTATCACTATACCATAGATACTAGTATCATAGATAGTAAAGTTATGCTATTTATACATGTAGTAGAATCTATAGTATATTAAAAAGCATGTATTTCGTATCAACTAGAGCGTTTAAACTCACCTGGTGAACTCGCCAGCAGAGGCAAGTGCGTCTACACTCTTCTCAGCCATGTTAGGGACCAGCTTTAGTGTATTGATGATACACAATTATTATACAATGCAATAGGGGTTGGTATTTAATAGTGGGCGTGTGGTTTACTAAGGTAAATATTGATAGATCTACTAACTTTACCACCAGGTGACCCATGTGGCTTTTTGTGTGAATTGATTGATCCCACATGTCCCATGCATGATGGTTGTTCAGATGCTCCTCTCCCTCCCTACTGAAGTACTGCTCCAGGTCACTGACTACCTGCCTGCCTATGACAAGCTGGGTCTCCGTATCTCCTGCAGAGGTTCTACTCTCTCCTTGGCCACCCTCGTGCCTGGAGTTCCCTTGTGTGGAAGAATTGTCGCAGAAGAAACCAAGATTTCAAAGCTCTCAGACTGGCACTGGGACTGTCTCTCTCGTATGTTCAATATGTGCACATATCGTATATGTCAAAATCAAAGAAGTTTCCTAACTCAAAGTTTTTCCCTCAAATTGGGAAATGCAAACAAATACGCTACTTGTCATTGACTGGAACATTTTTCGAATCTGTAAAGCAGAACACACTTGAACAGTTGCTGTCTGAATTACCCTCCCTCTACTGCCTTAGTGTGGCAGGAAATGAATGTTCTGCTGTAAGCGCTGCTAAAGCATCGAACAGTTTGGAGATCCTCAGTATTATTACTAAAGATGAAGGGTACGTTGCTTTGCACACTTGGAAAGAGTGTAGGTATATGCCTCCAAATCTGACATTACATTGCCCTGAGTTCATAGACTTTCATTATTGTCTATTGCCACTACTAACAAGTAGCGACCACCCAGCACAGTTGTCTATCTACCCAAATTGTTCTCCAATTGCTGAAAATGTTGTCAACAAGTACCCAATTTTTAGTTTGTCATTGTACCCACATGTTAAGCTGGTGACTTGCCCGACTGCATCGGTTTGTTCCTCAGCCCCACACTCCTCAGATCTGATCCTCTCTTGTATATAGCAACTCCTCCAATCAAGATTCTGTCAGTGTCAGTGCTACCGTGTACAATCAGGATAATATACTTTCACGTGGTATTTCGTTCTCATTTTTGCCATCAAGCATCGAATCACTCTAGAATGTATACATTAGTTTCTGCTGACCTTACGCTAATCTCTGTATTGTGTCCAAAGCTTGTAAATCTTAATATTCAACGTTGTACGGATGCTTTACAGGATTTACTAGGATTAGCCGAAATCGGTTCAAATTGTACTGGTTTAACTGCTCTGAATATAACGGGAATTCATAATATTGAGAGTTTATCTTCTCTCTGGGAGGTTCTATCAAGTATGAAAAAACTGCGTTACTTGTCAATGGGTTATTCATTCCTTGCTGAAAGGCGTTTTGATCGTTTTGAGAATGTGAACTTGGCAAAAATGAATTTATTTGCAATCGATATCACTTCTTCAGGTACTTATTGTGACAATGATAGTCATTGTAGCTCTCCAAGTCGAAAAGCTCCTGCCAGCTTTTCAAAAGTTGCATTACTTAATCTCACTGTCGTGTTAATCAACAAGCCATTGACCCCACTCGACCTAACGAATGTCCTCCCCAACCTGCCTTGCCTTAAAGAGTTAATTATTACAATTTATTTGCATTCATATGGCTGGCTGACGTTACCAACTGATACAGATTGCTACTCATCTCTGAAGAGGCTTTATATCGAGTATTATTCATTTGTATTTCTGATGATCTAGCCCGAGCTCTCTCTCAGTCTCCATCCCTGACGTATTTATACCTCGATGTCGGACAGTTAAGTTGGAACTAGTATGCAATTGTTGTTGTCTCTGTGAATGCTATATTTGGGTGAATGGAGAAAAAGTTTTAGGACTATTATTAACAGAGCTCAATATACTGTATATCTTCTAATTTATCGGACACTTCTAATTACCCCGGACACTCTTTTGGGCAATTTTCGTTGTTCTAATACAACAGACACTCCAGTACTTTAATATTACATTTGTTCTAAATATCCGGACAATATCTTGAAAAGTTGAGTTACCATTCGTAGACGGCAAGTAAGACTTGGAGTGCTGCAGTTAGATAGCTTTGAGTAGCTAGTTTTAGATAGTTAGTGCAACTATTCAGTCGTACCTTGTTCTATTAAACTTAGCTAGCTCGCATGCAGCTGCTTGCTTGTTCTAATTATTCCGGACACTTCGCATGCTCTGTTCCAATTATACCCGGAAAATAATTATTTTTTGCTGTCCGATAAATTAGAAGATATACGGTACACGGAATATGTGGGTGTGAAGGCACAAACACTATACGTGATCAGTCAGAACCGTTATTTCTTAGGTAATTTCAGTTTATTATTTGAGTCTGGTGTGATGTTATTTTTACAAGGTTAATTAATGATCGTCACTTTGACAACAACAATGGTATGGGTGTGGGCATAGCCCAGAGCCTAGCCTAAAAAAATCGTCAGATTTTTGGCGGGAATTACCTCCCATATAAAGAGACTTTCAGGGGAAGTAGTGCGGCCTGGGTCGAGGCTAGGCGTGGCCCGGCTACATGTAGTATACCGTATAGCGCGAAATTTTCGAGGGGCTTAATTTTCGCGGATTTCGTGGGTTGGAATTCTACACGAAAATTAAGTCCACGAAAAGTGTTCGTTAATAAGAATTACCTGCTATCATGCAAATATTTAAAGGCGTGGCTTCCGGTAAGCAGTCATTCCGCGAACATTGTGCAACGAAATGGCTTTTAGAGGCCAATCCACGAAATATAAGTGCCTCGAAAATTTCGCGCTATACGGTAGTACTGTATGTAGTAGTGGCTAAAATTAGTAAACTCGACCAGGTATCTAGTTGAACTCGAACTCGGGGTGGTTGAAAATGGCCGAATGTATCATGTAAGTTAACACAGTATGGCTAATACCTCATGGCGCTCCATTTGTTTCATTATATTCATAGTGAAATATATTGTCAAAAAATATTGACAAGGATGCAGCTTGCAAACATTGAATAATGAAACAAATGGAGTGCCATAAATACCTATCATAAACTTCCTCTATGCTACTGTAACCTGACGCTCTTTTTTTCAATTGCAGCGGGGCAGATTTATTATATGAACAGCTATACAGAGCTAGTGATCAAGGCAGTGAAAATGAAGTGAAAGAGCTTCTGAAGAAAGGAGTTGATCCAAATAGTGATTATTACAATCAAGTTCACAGTGCTTGGACTCCTTTGCATGCAGCTAGCTCAAAAAATCGTTGCAATACTGTCGAACTTTTGGCCAAATGGGGAGCTGATATAGAGGCTAGGGATTGTGATGGAGACACACCTTTGCACTGTGCTAGTCGTAATTGCAAGAACTGTGTGGAAATGCTTTTAAGTTGCCGTAGATCAGGTAAGGAACAAGTGCAAAGGTATCTCCAACTGCTTTTGATTTTGCATTTATGCCATCATTGCATGATCCCTGTGTATATGCAAACCCACTTCATTTAGGCATCACTGTGAAGAATAAGAAGGGAAAGAACCCTAAGGAAATTGCATGTTCACAAGATATTGCGGACACCCTTGGAAAATACCCAGCACCACCTAAAGGTATAACCTCTCAATGTTTCAGTGATTTCATGATTCCTTCTTATAATTGTGTACAGATCCTCTGTCCTACTACCCAACGTTTCAACAGTTACATCAACTGCCTGAATTTTCTCAGACACTTTGTTTTAAATTAGGCTCTCACTTTAGATTAGCACAGGAGCAAAGGGGAAGCATTCGAAGCAAAAATCGTACTGCTGAAATTCTGATAGCTGCCAAAAGTAACAACAAGAACCTTGCCTGGAGCGATATTGTGGAAGGCTTACTTGTTAACGGAGAGTATACACTTGCTGAGAGTATCCTTAGCACGATAGGTAATTCCAGTGTGACTGTCTTTACAACGTATTATAGTGAGCATAATTATGCCAGGATACAACACATACCGTAATCATTTTGGTTTACTGCATGCATGTGTGTACCAACGTACCAATATGGCAGCAGCTTAGTACATATAATTATGTGCATGGGCCTGCTGGTCCTTGATGTGACCATGAAGTCAGTACGTGGGGGTGTAAGATATGCTAAATGCATTCATGTTGTTGTGATAGATGTGCACGCATGTGGCAAGCAGGTGCTTGTTGTTATTCATTTCTTGGGTATACACATGCATATCTAATTCGATGAAAGTAACACTCTTGACTAGCTCGACTGCCAGTGGCAGCAACGACTATAGCTTCGTGCTAGCTTGCATCAACTATAGCTTCGTGCTAGCTTGCATCAATTGTGTATATCCATGCAGGAGTGGAAAAAGGTAAAGGTCAAGTGCCACTCAGATTTGCAGCGGGGCTGGGATGGCTCAGTACAATGAAACGACTTATTCAAGGTAAATCACAATGCAGAAGCTGTTTAACTGTCATCATTTAATAATTAAAGTGTGTGATTACATTGTATACTTACAGGATTTGAGAAAATAGATTCGAAGGACAGAAGCCCTTATGATATGGCGTACAGAAATAAGCAGGCAAAGGCTATCAAGTATTTGATGGACAACCAGCTTTTTAATGGTGAGGGAATCGTAAAGTTACTGGCATGTATAATTAACCAATTTTAGAAATAGTTGTACCACAAAAACATTTGTAATGCGGAAATTGCTAGAATTGGCCAGGGAAAGCATCAAAAAGTATCGAAACAAGTGATGGAGGAGAGCCATACCAGCCTGTACGTCAATCCATACCAACATCATTCACAGATCTAGTACATGACAAGTGTATGAAATGACCTGATCGATGCCACTATTTTTATACCACCAGCTAGAGAATTATGCAAATGACAAGTTTGTACCGGAATAATTACAGTACTTTGTTCTCGACATATAATTATATGCACGGTATTAAGAGTAAATATAGGAGTAAGAGTGTTGAACTGCTAGTAACAGCATTTGCCTTAAGGTTACGGGGTATACTAATAAATAGCTCATCATTAGATATTTATTTTGTTCATTTCTTATCACAACATTATTTTTGTAACTTGCAATGATTAACAATGAAACAATGCTAGCTACAATAATAACTCGAAGAGTTTATATGTCTTGTAATCCAATGAAGCAGTCTGAGGTCAGCAGGAAAAAACTGAAGATTTTGGCGTCAAATTTTGTTGACTGCATATAGCTTCCAGGTTGTATTTCTGACCAGTATTTGATGCCTGAAGACTTACTGGAGGGCAACTCGGAGATCTTATTCATAGAGACCTTACAGTATCCTTATCACTACTCTACAAGTCGCCGTATTAGCCTACAAAAACAGCTAGAAATGGCCGTATCTTTGATGCAACTTACTCTCTTGGGGAAAAGTTGTTCGAGTGGCCCTGCCCCTTTATTCGTATAATAAGAAACAGCAGATTATATGGTAAAGGAGGTGCTAGGAATTGACGCAGAGTGACCATTGCCAGATGAGAGCCATTTTACTAGCAGAGCTTTATTGAATACCCACGCAAATTTGAGCGTGGGTGAAACAGTATACCCTAACCTTAACGTGCGGTATCACTTGATTAGTAATCAGTACTAATTTGTTATGTTAGCAACACTTTCGAAACTGCACATGCTGATTGCGCAGTTCCTGATACAGGCAGTGCTACAAACCACAGACCGCAGTTTACTCATCACGATTCAAGTCATTCAAAATTCAGCTTGAAGCTAGCAATATATAATGCTCTCGGGCTGAGTAGAGCGAGTGCTCGAGCTTATTGCATCATGCATGCACTTATATTATTGCTAATTATAATACGGGATATGTATAATACGGGATATGTGAACGTTTTTGGATCATGCGGACATAGTGATATACCGTATAGCGCGAAATTTTCGAGGGGATTAATTTTCGCGGATTTCGTGGGTTGGAATTCTACACGAAAATTAAGTCCACGAAAAGTGTTCGTTAATAAGAATTACCTGCTATCATGCAAATATTTAAAGGCGTGGCTTCCGGTAAGCAGTCATTCCGCGAACATTGTGCAACGAAATGGCTTTTAGAGGCCAATCCACGAAATATAAGTGCCTCGAAAATTTCGCGCTATACGGTATACAATATTAAAAGGCTATATCTGTGCAGTCTGTTTCCATTTCTGATTATTCTCTTCATTAACAGTTTTAAGACCGAAAATATGTGAAAAAGCTACAAAAGTGGTGCTAATCCGGTTAAAACCAACACATTTTAGCCTACACATGTTAATTCAGTGCTTGAATCATCTCGTGATTATTATTTTTCACGTCCAACTATAATAAATCTATTTTTATATCAAAACAGATTGTCTTCAAATTGCTGTTAAAAGTGGTGAAAAGGATGAGATAGAATTTCTGCTCGCTCAGTGCAATAGTGATCCAAATGTAAAAAATGAGGATGGTAGTGTTCTTCTCACTCAAACTCAGGACAGCGAAATCATCCTTCTTCTATTAAAACATGGAGCCCGAACAGATGACGCTTTTGCTAATATTATTGGTCGAAAACACGGGTTACGGAGGCTTTTGTCAATTCCGCCTCCAGACAATCCTATCCCTATATTCTTTGTGGGTGAAGGTGGTGCAGGTAAAAGCACTGTACTGAAATCATTACAAAGCCAGGAGAAAAGAGGGAAACCAAAAACAGTGACAGATGTTGATGAAAAAACGGTTGGAATCATTCCTTACACATTACAGCTCTCAGGTAGGGAATTTAAATGCTACGATTTAGCTGGTCAAAAAGAGTTCCATGCCAGTCACTGTCCTGTTCTTAAGAATGCAATTCAAAGCTCACCACCTATAGTAGTTTGCTGCACTGACCTACGAGAAAATGACGAAAGTATTTCTAAATCTATCAAATACTGGATGAGCCTAGTTCAAAATCAGTGTTCTGATTTAGAAGGAAAACCTCATGTAATTGTGATTGGAAGCCATTTGGACGAGCTAAAAGCAAAATCTGATGCCTTGGAGAAAAAGAAGATATTTCGTCCTATATTCGAACAATTCAAAAAATTTAAATTTGTCGATTTTATTGCGATGGACTGTCGTCTTACAAATACAGAAGAAATAAAACAATTAACAACCTTTGTAAGTATGGGTGGAGATCAGTTTCGCTCTTCTGATGAGACCGTTCAGATCAGCGCTAGTGCTCAAAGTTTTTACATATATCTTCTCGACCGATTCAAGGATACAGTAACTGTACAAGTGAAGGATATTCACCAGCAAATTGACTGTGAAACGCGTCAGACACAAAACAAACAATTGCAAGAAGTGTACTCTGTCATCCCAAGTACTATTCCACGCCTTGTAGAAGTCTGTGACCAGCTTAATAAAAGAGGACTTATGCTGTTTATTAAAAACGAATCCAAGCTTGAAAATTCGCTCGTTATTTGCAAATCCGAAAAACTTCTTTCTAACATAACTGGCAAAGTGTTTGCTCCTGAAAATTTTCATCAGCATTGCAATCTTGCTACAAGCACAGGAGTAGTACCATTTTTTAAGTTTGCAAGGGAATTTAACGTTGACATTGATAATCTTATAGCTTATATGACACTTCACCAGTATTGTTTTGAAATCAAAGACAAACAAGTGTTAGAACACATAGCTGTCACATGCAAAGAAGTAGAACGGGATCCAGACAATCGGTACTTCTTCTTTCCTGGCTTGATAAAACTAGAAACCCCAAAGCAAGTTTGGGAGGAAGATCCTACAATGAAATATCATTTTGGGTGGGTTATTCAAGCATCGCAAGATATTGAATTCTTTGATCCCCATTGTCTGCAGGTTCTCGTTTTAAGACTAGTGTTTACTTTTGGCCTTGCCCCCGCTGCAACAGTGCAAAAACACATTCCTTCCCTGCAACGATTTTGCTCAGTGTGGAAAAGTGCAATTTGCTGGAGCGACAAACATGGATTCTATTACGTCGAGCTTGTGGACAGTGTAAAGTGTTTCGTTCTCAAAATGCGATCCCAAAATCTGAGTCCTGAATTTTTAGCAGTTAGATCCAGAATAATAAATATTATCCTCAAAACAGCTAAAGAATGTTGCAGAGGTATTGAGACTATTGAATCTATAATCGATCCTCAGCAAGTAGTTAATCACGACTATCCACTTAATATTTCAAGTCTAACTCTTTCAAGCATATCCGACACTGCCAAAGCAGTTGTTTTCGGTGATAACAACGTAAAGACGATGCATGGGCCGCAGCCTCTACAGCATATTCTTATGTTTGAGCCTTACATTGGCTTGGATCAAGATACCCTCCAATTAATTCACAGCAAGAACAATACTTCAATAAACGAAACAATTTCAGATGATTTTATTTCTAACTTCGCTAATAAAGTGGCCATTTCGGGAAACGATTGCTCAGTTTTGAGGAGAATCCTTAATCCTACTACACACTCAGACAGTGGAGCATCTCAACTGAATAGTTCAAGACGAGAACTGGTCAAGGCGCTTGAGACATGGAGAGACCATGACCATACTGAAGGAACTTACAGATCCTTGAGGGACACCTTGAATGGATATAGTATATTTTCAGATTCATGCGTTCATAGAAGCCCACTGGTAAGTTACGATCACTTTTAATAATAGCTAGATCTACAGTGATTGATTTATTGTTTATATTATATGCAGGACTTGGCTGGTGTTGACCACCTCGACTGTGACCCTACTGCCTTGAAGTCCAATCATCAATATCTTAGTATGTCAATATAATAATAAGCTATATATAATAATTATTATAACATAGAGTCGCTCTATTTAATAGCTCTATATCGGTTAATAATTAATTACATTTGTCAAGTAACATGCATGACCATGATGATATATATACAGGCTTATCAGAAGTGGAGGACACTCTCTGGGAGATGAGAACTAAGTGGTATCACCTTGGTTTGCAACTGGGTATTGACAATGAAACTCTTAAGGTTGGTATTAAACTATAATTATACCTGGTTTTTCATTTGTTCATTCATGCATGCAGTCGATCAAAACGGACAATCAAAGTGTTACTGATAAGTGCTTCACTTCTGTTCTGGCCCACTGGTTATCTACACCCAAGCCCACATGGACTCAAGTTGCAGATGCTCTTGGATCAAAGCCAGTAGACCATCCTAAATTGGCTAAGCAAATTAAAGAAAAATACTGTAGCTCTATATAGACTCTATTGTTATCCATGCAATGATCTAGCCTATAATACCATTTATAACAATATAATTATGTTATGTTATCATGTATACTATATGCATGCAGCTATATACCTTAAGGTGACATATTTTCGCGTGTATTAATTTCTGCTATTTCTGCGAATGAGAGTAAAATCGCAAAAATTAGTACTCGCAAATAATTGGCCGCCCTCTTGTTTAATGTATCCAGTCGACATTTCGCAAAAAATTATACCAGCAAAATGTACAAAACTGTAAAAACACAAACAAATCTACCTGTGTGAAAATATGTCACCTTAAGGTAGATCAAGGTTTATAGAGATCTACTATACAGTTATACTCGTAAAAAAGCAGTAAGCTAATGCGTCTATATAGCTGCTAGCTTAGCTTGAACTACTGTACATGCAACAGTTTGAAGACCCAGGCATGTTGTAGACTGCCTAGAGGTACATCTTCAGGGAACGTTATGGAAAGTCCATTTGGGCCAGACATGGCTGAGAGTGCATTGTCCCCGTAACCAAGGAGATAGGTCTCCTGTGCTTTCTGGATCTGCTTTAGAACAATGGTCCCACCTAGATAGATACAAACAGTGATTAATAGGCAATACAGTTGTGGACAGGTCATTGCTGGCACACATAGCTGGGCTTGGCAGATTTTGCTCAATTGATGACCCATTTTTCTTTCTCTTTTCCCACCTATTTTTCTCAATTATGCTGCTGCTATAAATCGTGTTATACACAGCTTTTACGTTCACGTGGTGCAGCAATCAATACTAATCAGTCGATCGGACAATTCGAGTCCATAAAAAAATCATATTTTCGATAAATGTATTACCAGCTTTAGGTACAGTCTTCTACATTGTACATGACTTATAAACAAGATTCATGCTGTTTAGAATTAAGACTGACAGTTATAAATATTCTCGTTCGTTCCTATACCGTATAGCGGCTTATTTTGTATGGTGGAAATGTTTGTACGAAATTATTCTACCGCAATAGGTTCAACATCACTGTCCCAAGCTGTACGAATATTTATAATACTAAATGCATGGGTGTTACATACGAAATTACCCGCTATACGTTATTTCTTGTCACAGTCATAAATTGTACCTTATAGTCAGAAAATTAATTATTTTCCCCAACATTCTCAATGCCAGGAATACCTAACAAAATCTGCCAATGCCTCGCTATAGTCACAAAACCATTCACCTGGTGTAGGTGGTCTGAAGCAGATAGCATAGACTATGGGATCCACAATTTCCTGCAAAGACATGAAAAAGTAAGACATGTATAATAATTATAATGCAAGGATGACACCTATTAGCCACAGAAAAAAATGCCTTTACACATAAAATACGATTGTCAGTGTAATCTGATCTTGGTGTGGCGTGAACAGTATAAAACGTGGCCTTGTTCTCAAGCACAAAAATTGTGACTCTTATAAGCTCGGAGATGGTACATTGATTAGTGTACATTACTATACACAGCTGTAGTTGTGAACTCACTTTAGTGGCAGTGTACCAGATGTCCTGTGCTGCTGTGTCATTTTGGAACTTCCAAGGCACAGTTTCGTAAATGGCTTCTCCATTGAGCTACAACAAAGCGCAAGCAAAAACAATTACTGCATGCATGTGCAAGTACTGATGAATTACGTTCTGCACTGTAATACAATACCGCCTGTAAAATTTATCCAAGCAACAAGTAGAGTTAACTAAATTTTTAGAGATACAGAATATGTCTGCGAAAAGGAATAATTGACTAGGGATCGATGCAGGTTGATAGCTATATAGTGAGAAACACCTGTAAAAGCCGGGCCATGCCACCCGAACAAAGGATATCCTCGATCTCTATAAATGTACATATACTCCTTGGCGGCACAATTTGAACTCTTAATCTCTAAACACAGAACAACCTCTAAAATATCTTAAGGTGACATATTTATTTTCATGGGTATTAATTTCTGCTATTTCTGCGAATAAGAGTAAAATCGCAAAAATTTGTAGGTAATTGGGAAATGCAATGAATTTCATTAAAACCACTTGCAAGTAATTAGATACACTATGAATAACATTAATACACAACTTGAGCGGAAATTTCCACCTGTGAAAATATGTCAATCACCTTAAGGTAATACAATCATGTAAATTGGCTTTCCACACTGTGTACTCACCTTTAGCCATGTACCCATGTCAAGGAGGCGCTCCTCAAAAGCAGGGACAATACGTCCGTCAGCTGTTGGTCCCACGTTCAGGAGGAGGTTACCATTACAGGAGACAGAGGAGGCAAGTTGCCATAGGAGACGGGTGGTGTTCCAGAACCGTGTTATTCCCTCGGTTCGATCGTAGCCCCATGAACTCATCTGAATGGTGTAGCAACTCTCCCACTTGTAAGGCACCAGCTTCCCTGGAGTGTACCTAATAGAATACAACGTATGAAGAGTGGTAGATACGTGTACAGTGGTTGGTAAAAGTACGTTCATCGTAAACCTTCATGCAAAATGCACTTACATTTTTTATTGCAAGGCACAGAGGTGCTAATTATATACCGTATATCATCGGACACTTCTAATTACCCTGGACACTCTTTTGGGCAATTTTCGTTGTTCGGACACTCCAGTGCTTTAATATTACATTTGTTCGGACAAATAATACTTTGAAAAGTTGAGTTACATTCATATACGTCAGGTAAGACTTAGAGTGCTGCAGTTAGATAGCTTTGAGTAGCTAGTTTTAGATAGCTAGTGCAACTATTCAGTCGCACACTGTTCTATTAAACTTAGCTAGCTTGCATGCAGCTGCTTGCTTGTTCTAATTATTCCGGACACTTTGCATGCTTATAATTATTATGTTCCAATTATACCCGGACAATTTCCAAAATAATTATTTTTTGCTGTCCGATAAATTAGAAGACATACAGTTACTCACCTGTCACCACCTGTCTGATAGTCTCCTATGGCGGGTCTGCCCCACCTGGAGTTAACCAACACAGAATCTTTCACAGGACTCTCGTTGTACAGCCAGCTGAGAAACTGCGGAGACTTCCAGTACTTGATGGAGTCGTGGGTACAGGGGGCATCACCGGCACCATCGGCCCATATCACTTCAGGCTGTGTATACATGCGTAAGAGGAGGGGTGATTGTGAGTTAGAGTGTGTGGATGTGTGCATGTGGATGCCGGTGTGTGGATACATGTAGGTGAGTAGTGCCACAGTGGAGATTGAGCTTAGAAATGCAGCCAGTTATACCATAGATTGAATACGGAGAGGGATTGGAAACGGAAGTTACCTCGAATTATATCCGCGCTACGCCGGGGTTTAATCGAGGCTGTGTATCTAACGTTGGTAAAATCTTGTCTGCTAGATTATACTGCATTTGTACTAAAACTTGCACTTCCAACTGGCACTTGAGACCATATGGGACACAGCACACCGATGAGTTGCACAGTCTTAGCTATATTAGAAACATTCTAGGTACATAAAGATCTCATAGCATGTTTTGTACCTCTAGCTCTCTTCACAAAAGTCAAAAATGTATTTTTTCTTTTCCAACTGATGCTCACCATTAGGGGGCATGAGAATGACATTTTAGGGGGGCTCTGAATATCTTATAGTGATCATAATTCATGAAACATTGTTTCCCGCGTGTTGAGCAACCGTAACACGGATTGACATCAAAGGCTCTCTGGTGCCATGCTGCAAATTCAATGTAAAATGTCACGTGACGCTACTTCCGTTTCCAATCCCTCTCCCTATTCAATCTATGGTTATACTAAACAATGCATTTTGAAATAATAAAATTGCCTATTGGGAATACCGGAACTCGCCCCCCGAAATGTGGGATAGGCTCATCTCTTATCATTTTGAGTTACCATGGAAAACCTATTATACATGTAGATGATGTGATCATTGCAGTAGATGATGTGCAGGTGCAGTGATCCATGCTGTAAGTTAAAACCCACCTTGTATTGCTCCACCATCTCTTTGAGTGTTGGTAACAGCACCTGATCTGGGAAGAGAGTCCCGCTACAGTTATCTTTATTATCCATCTCGTACAGAGGGTGGTACCACTCTCGTAGACTGTGATACAGGCCCATATGTAACCCAGCAGTTCGCACGCTATTGGTCAGATCTCCAACGAGGTCACGGTTGGGTCCAACGTCCACACTGTTCCAGTTCCAGTGGTAAGAGTTAGGGAAGTTGCACCAACCTTCGTGGTGTTTGGATGTCAGGACCACATCTGGAGAAAAGAAATTGCTCAGCACTCAAAATTAGGAGTGTTCCAGATCACTTAAAACCCTTGTGCATATACACTACTGGTGAATATACACCTGCATCGTACGTCACTTAGATACATACATAAGTTAGTCAAGCTTGTATCATGAAAGAGCGAAGAGTTAAACTTTTACTGTTCTCATGTACGTATACAGAAGTAATTAATCGAAATGCAACTCACACTTTGCTCCGGCCATTTTGAAGAGGTCTGCCCACTCATCTGGTTGAAACAGCTCAGCTTTAAACATTGGCGCAAAGTCGGGAAACCTACAAAGTTACACACGCACAAGAGAGATATAGCTAAAATAATGCCGGACTTCAATTTCTTTATATTATTGGGCCATGCATGTTATACATTTCTTTGATCTTAACATTATAGGACTCCTAACACTGTAAAGTATCTCCCCATAATAATTATAGAGCATGTATCCAATGTTCATGTCTGTACCTGGTTTTTATCCCTTACATAGGCATTACTTTGATACCATAAGCAAAAGAAGAGTGATAGATGAAACTAAAATAACTTTAGACTTCGGTCCTGTGCATGGGAACTTTTCAGGCATGACACCAGAGCAGCCGTAGTTTTTGTTGTGGAACTCTACGTACTCAGCCTCACCAGACATCAAACGCTTCCAGTACCACTCATTCTTAAATGCTGGAACGCTGTGTGAGGCGAGATGATATTCATAATTGAATAAGCCTTGCCAATCGTACATGGCCCTGCATACACTATACATGCACAGTGTTGCGTAATGTGCATCAGTATTATGATGTGAAGTTTAGCCCGATGCATAAGACTGTAGTGTCATATACTGTTTTGGATGAAAGACAGTACGTAATTAAGACAACAGTCCATTGTACTTGTGGTCAAAAATTCTGCAGTAACCTACCTGTACAATCCCCAAACAACTGCAAGTAAGAAAATAAACAACGTACCTATACATTCCCCAATGAACTGCAGACAAGAGATAAAATTAATATAATTATAGTAAAGAGTTTGGCGCTATCGTCACTTACTGAAAATGCCACTTCTACAGCGCTCTAACAATAAACCACAACAGTTCAGTGTTTACTTTATGTGAATGATCAAGTAATGCCTACTCCTCACCAGTGTATGTATAGCCTGGGAACTCTACTAGAGTGAGTGGGTTGCTGTCAACAAGTGCCTCAGTGTTGCACTCAAAATCGTAAATGACGGCCCTTGGCCATGGGTCACTCTCGCTGGCACTTGTCTCTGTATATCAAAATACAGTCAAATGCATTTGGGTGCCTCCAATACTTAAATACTTCCACCTTATGGCCTGACCTTTACGATAAAGGAACTTCTACAGTGGCTAAGGTAACTAGTTATTTGTAACCTCATGCAGTAGCTAGACATGTCTAAGCTCACCTCCTTTTCCATACACAATCCTTAATCCAGCAGAACTGTTGGACGCATCAACAGGGAACTGTAAAATATAAGTCAGCAAGAGCCAAAAGCAAAAAGTTTGTTTACAATAATACTACAGATACAATTATAATGATGACACTAAGTTAATACATTGAATTGCCCATTGTTTTTGGAGAGGGGTTGTTTTTGAACAATGTGCTACGATTGGAACCGTTATGCTGTTAGCTCCAGCCAAAGGCATCAGGCCAGATAAGAGAGTAACAAAATCTCACCATGAATGAGGCATCCAGCTTTCCCATCGCATAGCAGCTATCGGCAGTGAACTGGTAAGCAACTGCAGGCCCAAAGGTAGAGTTGACCTGCATACACTGCTTAGGGATCATTGAATCAGGAATGTTTCCACACAGACCCAGGAGGTAGTTGTAGCCATTGGCCACAAATGATTTTGGGCCCATTCCTGCAAGTTTTGAGAGGTCATAGTTGACACAGTTGCCTTGATCTTCAGTAGAAGGTATGGAGAATACACAATTGTCATTAGGATCTTTCCATGCAACTGCAAGGGAGCAGAAGCAACCAAGAAACAACAGCGTAAGCAGCTTGGACATCTTGGGAGCTTTGACTTGTGTGATGTGTGGGTGTGGTCAAGTTTATTTGCATTCAGGGGCTCAGCCTAACCCTGCGGCGTAACACCAGATATCTAGTTGAACTCTAACTCGGGGTGATTGAAAATGGCCGAATGTATCATGTAAGTTAACACAGTATGGCTAATACCTCATGGCGCTCCAACCCAATTATTGACAATCACACGCATCCTTGTCTACTACTGTAACCTGACGCTCTTTTTTTTCAATTGCAGCAGGGCAGATTTATTATATGAACAGCTATACAGAGCTAGTGATCAAGGCAGTGAAAATGAAGTGAAAGAGCTTCTGAAGAAAGGAGTTGATCCAAATAGTGATTATTACAATCAAGTTCACAGTGCTTGGACTCCTTTGCATGCAGCTAGCTCAAAAAATCGTTGCAATACTGTCGAACTTTTGGCCAAATGGGGAGCTGATATAGAGGCTAGGGATTGTGATGGAGACACACCTTTGCACTGTGCTAGTCGTAATTGCAAGAACTGTGTGGAAATGCTTTTAAGTTGCCGTAGATCAGGTAAGGAACAAGTGCAAAGGTATCTCCGGCTGCTTTTGATTTTGCATTTATACCATCATTGCATGATCCCTGTTTATATGCAAACCCACTTCATTTAGGCATCACTGTGAAGAATAAGAAGGGAAAGAACCCTAAGGAAATTGCATTTTCACAAGATATTGCGGACACCCTTGGAAAATACCCAGCACCACCTAAAGGTATAACCTCTCAATGTTTCAGTGATTTCATGATTCCTTCTTATAATTGTGTACAGATCCTCTGTCCTATTACCCAACGTTTCAACAGTTACATCAATTGCCTGAATTTTCTCAGACACTTTGCCTTAAATTAGGCTCTCACTTTAGATTAGCACGGGAGCAAAGGGGAAGCATTCGAAGCAAAAATCGTACTGCTGAAATTCTGATAGCTGCCAAAAGTAACAACAAGAACCTTACCTGGAGCGATATTGTGGAAGGCTTACTTGTTAACGGAGAGTATACACTTGCTGAGAGTATCCTTAGCACGATAGGTAATTCCAGTGTGACTGTCTTTACAACGTATTGTAGTGAGCATAATTATGCCAGGATACAACATATACCGTAATCATTTTGGTTTACTGCATGCATGTGTGTACCAACGTACCAATATGGCAGCAGCTTAGTACATATAATTATGTGCATGGGCCTGCTGGTCCTTGATGTGACCATGAAGTCAGTACGTGGGGGTGTAAGATATGCTAAATGCATTCATGTTGTTGTGATAGATGTGCACGCATGTGGCAAGCAGGTGCTTGTTGTTATTCATTTCTTGGGTATACACATGCATATCTAATTCGATGAAAGTAACAATCTTGACTAGCTCGACTGCCATGGCAGCAACGACTATAGCTTCGTGCTAGCTTGCATCAATTGTGTATATCCATGCAGGAGTGGAAAAAGGTAAAGGTCAAGTGCCACTCAGATTTGCAGCGGGACTGGGATGGCTCAGTGCAATGAAACGACTTATTCAAGGTAAATCACAATGCAGAAGCTGTTAACTGTCAGCATTTAATAATTAAAGTGTGTGATTACATTGTATACTTAACAGGATTTGAGAAAATAGATTCGAAGGACAGAAGCCCTTATGATATGGCGTACAGAAATAAGCAGGCAAAGGCTATCAAGTATTTGATGGACAACCAGCTTTTTAATGGTGAGGGAATCATAAAGTTACTGGCATGTATAATTAACCAATTTTAGAAATAGTATACCACAAAAACATTTGTAATGCGGAAATTGCTAGAATTGGCCAGGGAAAGCATAAAAAAGTATCGAAACAAGTGATGGAGGAGAGCCATACCAGCCTGTACGTCAATCCATATGAACATCGTTCACAGATCTAGTACATGACAAGTGTGAAATGACCTGATCGATGCCACTATTTTTATACCACCAGCTAGAGAATTATGCAAATGACAAGTTTGTACCGGAATAATTACAGTACTTTGTTCTCGACATAAATTATTACTATAATTATATGCACGGTATTAAGAGTAAATATAGGAGTAAGAGTGTTGAACTGCTAGTAACAGCGTTTGCCTTAAGGTTACGGGGTATACTAATAAATAGCTCATCATAAGATATTTATTTTGTTCATTTCTCATCACAACATTATTTTTGTAACTTGCAATGATTAACAATGAAACAATGCTAGCTACAATAATAACTCGAAGAGTTTATATGTCTTGTAATCCAATGTAGCAGTCTGAGGTCAGCAGGAAAAAACTGAAGATTTTGGCGTCAAATTTTGTTGACTGCATATAGCTTCCAGGTTGTATTTCTGACCAGTATTTGACGCCTGAAGACTTACTGAAGGGCAACTCGAAGAGATCTTATTCATAGAGACCTTACAGTATCCTTATCACTACTCTACAAGTCGCCGTATTAGCCTACAAAAACAGCTAGAAATGGCCGTATCTTTGATGCAACTTACTCTCTTGGGGAAAAGTTGTTCGAGTGGCCCTGCCCCTTTATTCGTATAATAAGAAACAGCAGATTATATGGTAAAGGAGGTGCTAGGAATTGACGCAGAGTGACCATTGCCAGATGAGAGCTATTTTACTAGCAGAGCTTTATTGAATACCCACGCAAATTTGAGCGTGGGTGAAACAGTATACCCTAACCTTAACGTGCGGTATCACTTGATTAGTAATCAGTACTAATTTGTTATGTTAGCAACACTTTCGAAACTGCACATGCTGATTGCGCAGTTCCTGATACAGGCAGTGCTACAAACCACAGACCGCAGTTTACTCATCACGATTCAAGTCATTCAAAATTCAGCTTGAAGCTAGCAATATATAATGCTCTCGGGCTGAGTAGAGCGAGTGCTCGAGCATTATTGCATCATGCATGCACTTATATTATTGCTAATTATAATACGGGATATGTATAATACGGGATATGTGAACGTTTTTGGATCATGCGGACATAGTGATATACCGTATAGCGCGAAATTTTCGAGGGGATTAATTTTCGCGGATTTCGTGGGTTGGAATTCTACACGAAAATTAAGTCCACGAAAAGTGTTCGTTAATAAGAATTACCTGCTATCATGCAAATATTTAAAGGCGTGGCTTCCGGTAAGCAGTCATTCCGCGAACATTGTGCAACGAAATGGCTTTTAGAGGCCAATCCACGAAATATAAGTGCCTCGAAAATTTCGCGCTATACGGTATACAATATTAAAAGGCTATATCTGTGCAGTCTGTTTCCATTTCTGATTATTCTCTTCATTAACAGTTTTAAGACCGAAAATATGTGAAAAAGCTACAAAAGTGGTGCTAATCCGGTTAAAACCAACACATTTTAGCCTACACATGTTAATTCAGTGCTTGAATCATCTCGTGATTATTATTTTTCACGTCCAACTATAATAAATCTATTTTTATATCAAAACAGATTGTCTTCAAATTGCTGTTA
The DNA here is from genome assembly GCF_963675165.1 of Halichondria panicea. Classification (NCBI taxonomy): domain Eukaryota; kingdom Metazoa; phylum Porifera; class Demospongiae; order Suberitida; family Halichondriidae; genus Halichondria; species Halichondria panicea. The sequence continues at coordinate 4,558,903 of NC_087386.1, forward strand.
AAAGTGGTGAAAAGGATGAGATAGAATTTCTGCTCGCTCAGTGCAATAGTGATCCAAATGTAAAAAATGAGGATGGTAGTGTTCTTCTCACTCAAACTCAGGACAGCGAAATCATCCTTCTTCTATTAAAACATGGAGCCCGAACAGATGACGCTTTTGCTAATATTATTGGTCGAAAACACGGGTTACGGAGGCTTTTGTCAATTCCGCCTCCAGACAATCCTATCCCTATATTCTTTGTGGGTGAAGGTGGTGCAGGTAAAAGCACTGTACTGAAATCATTACAAAGCCAGGAGAAAAGAGGGAAACCAAAAACAGTGACAGATGTTGATGAAAAAACGGTTGGAATCATTCCTTACACATTACAGCTCTCAGGTAGGGAATTTAAATGCTACGATTTAGCTGGTCAAAAAGAGTTCCATGCCAGTCACTGTCCTGTTCTTAAGAATGCAATTCAAAGCTCACCACCTATAGTAGTTTGCTGCACTGACCTACGAGAAAATGACGAAAGTATTTCTAAATCTATCAAATACTGGATGAGCCTAGTTCAAAATCAGTGTTCTGATTTAGAAGGAAAACCTCATGTAATTGTGATTGGAAGCCATTTGGACGAGCTAAAAGCAAAATCTGATGCCTTGGAGAAAAAGAAGATATTTCGTCCTATATTCGAACAATTCAAAAAATTTAAATTTGTCGATTTTATTGCGATGGACTGTCGTCTTACAAATACAGAAGAAATAAAACAATTAACAACCTTTGTAAGTATGGGTGGAGATCAGTTTCGCTCTTCTGATGAGACCGTTCAGATCAGCGCTAGTGCTCAAAGTTTTTACATATATCTTCTCGACCGATTCAAGGATACAGTAACTGTACAAGTGAAGGATATTCACCAGCAAATTGACTGTGAAACGCGTCAGACACAAAACAAACAATTGCAAGAAGTGTACTCTGTCATCCCAAGTACTATTCCACGCCTTGTAGAAGTCTGTGACCAGCTTAATAAAAGAGGACTTATGCTGTTTATTAAAAACGAATCCAAGCTTGAAAATTCGCTCGTTATTTGCAAATCCGAAAAACTTCTTTCTAACATAACTGGCAAAGTGTTTGCTCCTGAAAATTTTCATCAGCATTGCAATCTTGCTACAAGCACAGGAGTAGTACCATTTTTTAAGTTTGCAAGGGAATTTAACGTTGACATTGATAATCTTATAGCTTATATGACACTTCACCAGTATTGTTTTGAAATCAAAGACAAACAAGTGTTAGAACACATAGCTGTCACATGCAAAGAAGTAGAACGGGATCCAGACAATCGGTACTTCTTCTTTCCTGGCTTGATAAAACTAGAAACCCCAAAGCAAGTTTGGGAGGAAGATCCTACAATGAAATATCATTTTGGGTGGGTTATTCAAGCATCGCAAGATATTGAATTCTTTGATCCCCATTGTCTGCAGGTTCTCGTTTTAAGACTAGTGTTTACTTTTGGCCTTGCCCCCGCTGCAACAGTGCAAAAACACATTCCTTCCCTGCAACGATTTTGCTCAGTGTGGAAAAGTGCAATTTGCTGGAGCGACAAACATGGATTCTATTACGTCGAGCTTGTGGACAGTGTAAAGTGTTTCGTTCTCAAAATGCGATCCCAAAATCTGAGTCCTGAATTTTTAGCAGTTAGATCCAGAATAATAAATATTATCCTCAAAACAGCTAAAGAATGTTGCAGAGGTATTGAGACTATTGAATCTATAATCGATCCTCAGCAAGTAGTTAATCACGACTATCCACTTAATATTTCAAGTCTAACTCTTTCAAGCATATCCGACACTGCCAAAGCAGTTGTTTTCGGTGATAACAACGTAAAGACGATGCATGGGCCGCAGCCTCTACAACATATTCTTATGTTTGAGCCTTACATTGGCTTGGATCAAGATACCCTCCAATTAATTCACAGCAAGAACAATACTTCAATAAACGAAACAATTTCAGATGATTTTATTTCTAACTTCGCTAATAAAGTGGCCATTTCGGGAAACGATTGCTCAGTTTTGAGGAGAATCCTTAATCCTACTACACACTCAGACAGTGGAGCATCTCAACTGAATAGTTCAAGACGAGAACTGGTCAAGGCGCTTGAGACATGGAGAGACCATGACCATACTGAAGGAACTTACAGATCCTTGAGGGACACCTTGAATGGATATAGTATATTTTCAGATTCATGCGTTCATAGAAGCCCACTGGTAAGTTACGATCACTTTTAATAATAGCTAGATCTACAGTGATTGATTTATTGTTTATATTATATGCAGGACTTGGCTGGTGTTGACCACCTCGACTGTGACCCTACTGCCTTGAAGTCCAATCATCAATATCTTAGTATGTCAATATAATAATAAGCTATATATAATAATTATTATAACATAGAGTCGCTCTATTTAATAGCTCTATATCGGTTAATAATTAATTACATTTGTCAAGTAACATGCATGACCATGATGATATATATACAGGCTTATCAGAAGTGGAGGACACTCTCTGGGAGATGAGAACTAAGTGGTATCACCTTGGTTTGCAACTGGGTATTGACAATGAAACTCTTAAGGTTGGTATTAAACTATAATTATACCTGGTTTTTCATTTGTTCATTCATGCATGCAGTCGATCAAAACGGACAATCAAAGTGTTACTGATAAGTGCTACACTTCTGTTCTGGCCCACTGGTTATCTACACCCAAGCCCACATGGACTCAAGTTGCAGATGCTCTTGGATCAAAGCCAGTAGACCATCCTAAATTGGCTAAGCAAATTAAAGAAAAATACTGTAGCTCTATATAGACTCTATTGTTATCCATGCAATGATCTAGCCTATAATACCATTTATAACAATATAATTATGTTATGTTATCATGTATACTATATGCATGCAGCTATATACCTTAAGGTGACATATTTTCGCGTGTATTAATTTCTGCTATTTCTGCGAATGAGAGTAAAATCGCAAAAATTAGTACTCGCAAATAATTGGCCGCCCTCTTGTTTAATGTATCCAGTCGACATTTCGCAAAAAATTATACCAGCAAAATGTACAAAACTGTAAAAACACAAACAAATCTACCTGTGTGAAAATATGTCACCTTAAGGTAGATCAAGGTTTATAGAGATCTACTATACAGTTATACTCGTAAAAAAGCAGTAAGCTAATGCGTCTATATAGCTGCTAGCTTAGCTTGAACTACTGTACATGCAACAGTTTGAAGACCCAGGCATGTTGTAGACTGCCTAGAGGTACATCTTCAGGGAACGTTATGGAAAGTCCATTTGGGCCAGACATGGCTGAGAGTGCATTGTCCCCGTAACCAAGGAGATAGGTCTCCTGTGCTTTCTGGATCTGCTTTAGAACAATGGTCCCACCTAGATAGATACAAACAGTGATTAATAGGCAATACAGTTGTGGACAGGTCATTGCTGGCACACATAGCTGGGCTTGGCAGATTTTGCTCAATTGATGACCCATTTTTCTTTCTCTTTTCCCACCTATTTTTCTCAATTATGCTGCTGCTATAAATCGTGTTATACACAGCTTTTACGTTCACGTGGTGCAGCAATCAATACTAATCAGTCGATCGGACAATTCGAGTCCATAAAAAAATCATATTTTCGATAAATGTATTACCAGCTTTAGGTACAGTCTTCTACATTGTACATGACTTATAAACAAGATTCATGCTGTTTAGAATTAAGACTGACAGTTATAAATATTCTCGTTCGTTCCTATACCGTATAGCGGCTTATTTTGTATGGTGGAAATGTTTGTACGAAATTATTCTACCGCAATAGGTTCAACATCACTGTCCCAAGCTGTACGAATATTTATAATACTAAATGCATGGGTGTTACATACGAAATTACCCGCTATACGTTATTTCTTGTCACAGTCATAAATTGTACCTTATAGTCAGAAAATTAATTATTTTCCCCAACATTCTCAATGCCAGGAATACCTAACAAAATCTGCCAATGCCTCGCTATAGTCACAAAACCATTCACCTGGTGTAGGTGGTCTGAAGCAGATAGCATAGACTATGGGATCCACAATTTCCTGCAAAGACATGAAAAAGTAAGACATGTATAATAATTATAATGCAAGGATGACACCTATTAGCCACAGAAAAAAATGCCTTTACACATAAAATACGATTGTCAGTGTAATCTGATCTTGGTGTGGCGTGAACAGTATAAAACGTGGCCTTGTTCTCAAGCACAAAAATTGTGACTCTTATAAGCTCGGAGATGGTACATTGATTAGTGTACATTACTATACACAGCTGTAGTTGTGAACTCACTTTAGTGGCAGTGTACCAGATGTCCTGTGCTGCTGTGTCATTTTGGAACTTCCAAGGCACAGTTTCGTAAATGGCTTCTCCATTGAGCTACAACAAAGCGCAAGCAAAAACAATTACTGCATGCATGTGCAAGTACTGATGAATTACGTTCTGCACTGTAATACAATACCGCCTGTAAAATTTATCCAAGCAACAAGTAGAGTTAACTAAATTTTTAGAGATACAGAATATGTCTGCGAAAAGGAATAATTGACTAGGGATCGATGCAGGTTGATAGCTATATAGTGAGAAACACCTGTAAAAGCCGGGCCATGCCACCCGAACAAAGGATATCCTCGATCTCTATAAATGTACAATCATATACTCCTTGGCGGCACAATTTGAACTCTTAATCTCTAAACACAGAACAACCTCTAAAATATCTTAAGGTGACATATTTATTTTCATGGGTATTAATTTCTGCTATTTCTGCGAATAAGAGTAAAATCGCAAAAATTTGTAGGTAATTGGGAAATGCAATGAATTTCATTAAAACCACTTGCAAGTAATTAGATACACTATGAATAACATTAATACACAACTTGAGCGGAAATTTCCACCTGTGAAAATATGTCAATCACCTTAAGGTAATACAATCATGTAAATTGGCTTTCCACACTGTGTACTCACCTTTAGCCATGTACCCATGTCAAGGAGGCGCTCCTCAAAAGCAGGGACAATACGTCCGTCAGCTGTTGGTCCCACGTTCAGGAGGAGGTTACCATTACAGGAGACAGAGGAGGCAAGTTGCCATAGGAGACGGGTGGTGTTCCAGAACCGTGTTATTCCCTCGGTTCGATCGTAGCCCCATGAACTCATCTGAATGGTGTAGCAACTCTCCCACTTGTAAGGCACCAGCTTCCCTGGAGTGTACCTAATAGAATACAACGTATGAAGAGTGGTAGATACGTGTACAGTGGTTGGTAAAAGTACGTTCATCGTAAACCTTCATGCAAAATGCACTTACATTTTTTATTGCAAGGCACAGAGGTGCTAATTATATACCGTATATCATCGGACACTTCTAATTACCCTGGACACTCTTTTGGGCAATTTTCGTTGTTCGGACACTCCAGTGCTTTAATATTACATTTGTTCGGACAAATAATACTTTGAAAAGTTGAGTTACATTCATATACGTCAGGTAAGACTTAGAGTGCTGCAGTTAGATAGCTTTGAGTAGCTAGTTTTAGATAGCTAGTGCAACTATTCAGTCGCACACTGTTCTATTAAACTTAGCTAGCTTGCATGCAGCTGCTTGCTTGTTCTAATTATTCCGGACACTTTGCATGCTTATAATTATTATGTTCCAATTATACCCGGACAATTTCCAAAATAATTATTTTTTGCTGTCCGATAAATTAGAAGACATACAGTTACTCACCTGTCACCACCTGTCTGATAGTCTCCTATGGCGGGTCTGCCCCACCTGGAGTTAACCAACACAGAATCTTTCACAGGACTCTCGTTGTACAGCCAGCTGAGAAACTGCGGAGACTTCCAGTACTTGATGGAGTCGTGGGTACAGGGGGCATCACCGGCACCATCGGCCCATATCACTTCAGGCTGTGTATACATGCGTAAGAGGAGGGGTGATTGTGAGTTAGAGTGTGTGGATGTGTGCATGTGGATGCCGGTGTGTGGATACATGTAGGTGAGTAGTGCCACAGTGGAGATTGAGCTTAGAAATGCAGCCAGTTATACCATAGATTGAATACGGAGAGGGATTGGAAACGGAAGTTACCTCGAATTATATCCGCGCTACGCCGGGGTTTAATCGAGGCTGTGTATCTAACGTTGGTAAAATCTTGTCTGCTAGATTATACTGCATTTGTACTAAAACTTGCACTTCCAACTGGCACTTGAGACCATATGGGACACAGCACACCGATGAGTTGCACAGTCTTAGCTATATTAGAAACATTCTAGGTACATAAAGATCTCATAGCATGTTTTGTACCTCTAGCTCTCTTCACAAAAGTCAAAAATGTATTTTTTCTTTTCCAACTGATGCTCACCATTAGGGGGCATGAGAATGACATTTTAGGGGGGCTCTGAATATCTTATAGTGATCATAATTCATGAAACATTGTTTCCCGCGTGTTGAGCAACCGTAACACGGATTGACATCAAAGGCTCTCTGGTGCCATGCTGCAAATTCAATGTAAAATGTCACGTGACGCTACTTCCGTTTCCAATCCCTCTCCCTATTCAATCTATGGTTATACTAAACAATGCATTTTGAAATAATAAAATTGCCTATTGGGAATACCGGAACTCGCCCCCCGAAATGTGGGATAGGCTCATCTCTTATCATTTTGAGTTACCATGGAAAACCTATTATACATGTAGATGATGTGATCATTGCAGTAGATGATGTGCAGGTGCAGTGATCCATGCTGTAAGTTAAAACCCACCTTGTATTGCTCCACCATCTCTTTGAGTGTTGGTAACAGCACCTGATCTGGGAAGAGAGTCCCGCTACAGTTATCTTTATTATCCATCTCGTACAGAGGGTGGTACCACTCTCGTAGACTGTGATACAGGCCCATATGTAACCCAGCAGTTCGCACGCTATTGGTCAGATCTCCAACGAGGTCACGGTTGGGTCCAACGTCCACACTGTTCCAGTTCCAGTGGTAAGAGTTAGGGAAGTTGCACCAACCTTCGTGGTGTTTGGATGTCAGGACCACATCTGGAGAAAAGAAATTGCTCAGCACTCAAAATTAGGAGTGTTCCAGATCACTTAAAACCCTTGTGCATATACACTACTGGTGAATATACACCTGCATCGTACGTCACTTAGATACATACATAAGTTAGTCAAGCTTGTATCATGAAAGAGCGAAGAGTTAAACTTTTACTGTTCTCATGTACGTATACAGAAGTAATTAATCGAAATGCAACTCACACTTTGCTCCGGCCATTTTGAAGAGGTCTGCCCACTCATCTGGTTGAAACAGCTCAGCTTTAAACATTGGCGCAAAGTCGGGAAACCTACAAAGTTACACACGCACAAGAGAGATATAGCTAAAATAATGCCGGACTTCAATTTCTTTATATTATTGGGCCATGCATGTTATACACTTCTTTGATCTTAACATTATAGGACTCCTAACACTGTAAAGTATCTCCCCATAATAATTATAGAGCATGTATCCAATGTTCATGTCTGTAGCTGGTTTTTATCTCTTACATAAGGCATTACTTTGATATCATAAGCAAAAGAAGAGTGATAGATGAAACTAAAATAACTTTAGATCACTACACACAGAAAGTAACTTACGAAAACTTCGGTCCTGTGCATGGGAACTTTTCAGGCATGACACCAGAGCAGCCGTAGTTTTTGTTGTGGAACTCTACGTACTCAGCCTCACCAGACATCAAACGCTTCCAGTACCACTCATTCTTAAATGCTGGAACGCTGTGTGAGGCGAGATGATCTTCATAATTGAATAAGCCTTGCCAATCGTACATGGCCCTGAATACACTATACATGCACAGTGTTGCATAATGTGCATCAGTATTATGATGTGAAGTTTAGCCCGATGCATAAGACTGTAGTGTCATATACTGTTTTGGATGAAAGACAGTACGTAATTAAGACAACAGTCCATTGTACTTGTGGTCAAAGATTCTGCAGTAACTTACCTGTACAATCCCCAAACAACTGCAAGTAAGAAAATAAACAACGTACCTATACATTCCCCAATGAACTGCAGACAAGAGATAAAATTAATATAATTATAGTAAAGAGTTTGGCGCTATCGTCACTTACTGAAAATGCCAAATTTTGCTTTATCGTACCAGGATGGTTTGGGGCGGTACCTCACCATCTACAGTGCATAGCATTGTGATGTTATTTATTGCATGAGTGGAAATGATACTCAAGTAGCATTTGAAGATACCGATACTATCCTAAGGGATACTGAATACATTTTGACACTCATGGAATAGGCACCCAAAGGAAGCTAACATACATGCATATTCAACTAAAATCAATCCTATAAATACCGGCCATAAATCATGTGACTCTAACAAGCCATACACACTCACCTCCCAGGTTCCATCAAAGACTGGAGATTTACAATCCCCCTTCGCTTTGGACACTGGACAGCCCACAGAATTGGGCCATCTTACTGAACAACGGGGGGGAGAGCAACAAAATTAATGATAATTATCCATAGCCAATTAAAGTGCACTGAGCTGAGGACTAGCTTTTTTTCACTACTCTCCATCTTTAATGTGCACTGCATATAGCGCTCTAACAATAAACCACAACAGTTCAGTGTTTACTTTATGTGAATGATCAAGTAATGCCTACTCCTCACCAGTGTATGTATAGCCTGGGAACTCTACTAGAGTGAGTGGGTTGCTGTCAACAAGTGCCTCAGTGTTGCACTCAAAATCGTAAATGACGGCCCTTGGCCATGGGTCACTCTCGCTGGCACTTGTCTCTGTATATCAAAATACAGTCAAATGCATTTGGGTGCCTCCAATACTTAAATACTTCCACCTTATGGCCTGACCTTTACGATAAAGGAACTTCTACAGTGGCTAAGGTAACTAGTTATTTGTAACCTCATGCAGTAGCTAGACATGTCTAAACTCACCTCCTTTTCCATACACAATCCTCAACCCAGCAGAACTGTTGGACGCATCAACAGGGAACTGTAAAATATAAGTCAGCAATAGCCAAAAGCAAAAAGTTCGTTTACAATAATACTACAGATACAATTATAATGGTGACACTAAGTTAATTGCCATTGTCTTTAGAGAGGGGTTGTTATTGAACAATGTGCTACGATTGGAACCGTTATGCTGTTAGCTCCAGCCAAAGGCATCAGGCCAGATAAGAGAGTAACAAAATCTCACCATGAATGAGGCATCCAGCTTTCCTATCGCATAGCAGCTATCGGCAGTGAACTGGTAAGCAACTGCAGGCCCAAAGGTAGAGTTGACCTGCATACACTGCTTAGGGATCATTGAATCAGGAATGTTTCCACACAGACCCAGGAGGTAGTTGTAGCCATTGGCCACAAATGATTTTGGGCCCATTCCTGCAAGTTTTGAGAGGTCATAGTTGACACAGTTGCCTTGATCTTCAGTAGAAGGTATGGAGAATACACAATTGTCATTGGGATCGTTCCATGCAACTGCAAGGGAGCAGAAGCAACCAAGAAACAACAGCGTATAAAGCAACTTGGACATCTTGGGACCTTTGACTTGTAATTGTGTGATGTGTGGGTGTGGTCAAGTTTATTTGTTTGCAGAAGGGGGTGGGGCTCAGCCTAACGGGTTGGAGTGTGCATGTGGAGGACACAAAATTGAGCTGTTTGAGCGACGAACTAGACATGGTAACGGGTGGTTTAGTTGAAAAAGTTGTACATGTATACAGACAAAAAAACTGTTTCCTAATCGTTGCTATCTTACGCACTCCATCTCGGGGCAAAAAACAGTAAACGTAAACAAAAACAAAAGCAAAAAGCAAAAAACAAAAAAAACAAAAAAATATAAATTATAACAGGTTACACAAGTAAGGCATTTACTGTTGCAATGTTGATTCCACTATATATAGGCAGCTCCGCAGCGATAACTGCCTTGCCGCGAGAGGATCTGGCTCCTCGTATAATCGTATTGCCTGGATCGAGGATCTAAGTAGTGAAAAGGAGAGGCGGCATCCTAGCCAGTTAAGGGTTTTGCTGTAAGGGTTGTCCCATTTGTGTGAGAACAGGGAAGCCAATCTTTTATAGAAGGTTGTGGCCTCTCTGCCCATCCCACCAGTAGTGGACATTACCAAGGTGTAAATGATGCATGTTCTATTTCTCTTACTCTCTGTTTGTAGGATTTTTTCTTTTCTCTTTCGTGTTTCACTATCATTGTTTGTTCAGGACTGAGGAGCACTCCGAGGAGCACTCCTAGATTCTCCCTTCAGGAAAATAGAGGGCAATAGAATATACAATGTGCAGCATAAATCTAGTTTGTCCCACCACCGCTTATAAATAGATACCCCTCCACCTCCGCACTCATAACCCCTCACTATGGAATACTGCACATGCATGCAGCTACTGCAGCACATAACAGTAGTATAAGAAAACTAACTTGTGTGTGCACAAACTAAGTGCATGTTCTCTTTCTCTCCACCATTACAGCGCCTCCGAGACAACTACAGCAACTTAGTTCAGCTTTTAGCCATAGAGAGTGCGTTAGTGACTCGACTCGACTGGTTTGGCGATCGAGGTCCTGAAAGCTTTGCGGGATGAGCCAAAACAGCTCATCAACAATAGATGGCCTTTCAAGAACTACAAAACCTAGGTGGCCTTTGCTCAAACCAAGCCCGTGTATTTCTTACAGGAAAGGACTTCAAATTTCAGTCAATTTTCACAACAAGACCTACAATTGGGTATTGAAACTTTACTGTGTGAGGGAGTACAATGTAAGGTGCGTACGTTGTGCCTTTTGTGAGTGTGTTAAGGTGTGACGTACTGTGTTGTGTCTCTCCTGTGCATGTGCACTGTACTTGACTATATATAGTATCGAGTGTGCTGCAGTTAATAATTATGTGTCCACATAATCCAATGTTGTGTACATTAAATCAAAATTTGCCATTTGATCAATAGTATTTACCCATTATTTTGCAGGCAGTAGAGATTCTCAGCTTGCTTGTTCAGTAACTTTGAAGTGTAGATGACAGATGAGGTGAGTTACACTTGTATATACCTGACCCTCCACACATGCAGCAGCTAGCTGGTACATGCAGGTGAACTGCCTCTCTCTGATAACGTGATCTATACATTGTATATCTTACCTATAGCCTTGATTCCAGGCCGCAAAGGAAGGGTGAAAGACAGCCTGGTATACACTGTTTGCACATGCGTCAGAATTACCAAGAATCTAGGTTTTGGAAAATTGTAGTATATTTATCAGTGTTCTGTGTTAGGTTTGTAAAGCTTATATCAGTTTCATTAATTTTATAACGATGATTGCAAAAAGAGTAGTCACTGTTTTAATACTTATCAAGTTGCTTGTTGTGTGTAATAGCCTTAATTCCAGGCCGCGAAGGAAGGGTTGAAGGCCTGGAATCGAGGCTACAGTAGACTCTCGCTATTCCGATGCTCTGAAGTACAGCCACCTCGATATACGGCCATTTGATTTGGCACGGCACGGATTGCTAGCTAGGCACAAAACTCGCCCTGAAATGCGGCCACTGTTCTGTATATAGTGGCCAGTATACTGGCTGCCCCATGCAAACTAGGTTTTTTATCAAGTTATGGCTGGATATGATGTTTGGGGTGTGGTTGTTTGGCAGATTAAATTGGATTACACTCAAATAGAGATAATAATGTTCATTATCCTTGAGACAGAACCGCAAAATTAATTAGTCATTAGATGCGAGGTAGGGTCGTTTTTTAGCTGCAGATATTTATGAAATGCAAACCACTTCGCTATTCCGGCCAAGCTGCATTGTCCCAAGGGTGGCCGGATTAACGAGAGTCTACTGTATTTACCATGTGGGATCTGTTTACTGCTTCCATAATTATTGCAGTAAACTGTGGGTACATACATCCCTGCATGATGTGTATGATTTGTGCACTGTGTTTGTTGATATCAATAAATAATTATCGACAAAAATTATAATAACAATAACATTAATAACAATAACTAGAACACATGCAGACACACACTTAATAAGTAAATGTTTCTGTACATAGTTTGTCTCTTCAAGAATACACTTTACCTTTAACTAATTGTGTATATATCCTGTTATGCTGATAGAATTGTTATAAACTATACAGACTAGAGTCCCTGCAGCAGTCTACAGACTTTAGTCTGGATCCTCTGGATCCGCCCCTGACTGGATCAACCGAAATATTTCGTCTTAAAGAGAAAACTCGATCACTGTGCAGTGAGGCAGCTCTGAAACGCTGAACGCGAATGACCAGCAGACGCTAGCTATATATAGTCTAGCTATAGATGCATGATGTCATTATCAATCCTCACGCCCAAAAACAAAACATTACAGTTAATATTTTTCCTAGCAGATAAAATAATTTTGCAATTCTTCATCACGTGGACATGTGGTTTGTAGTTGTTCAGTGCATGTGTTGTGTACAGCTATCATGCAGTATACTACTACTATAGTTATCTCTTAATTGTTATATGCATGTATACTCTTGCAAATACAACACCAATTCATGATCATTCGCATATAATTATACACAATAAAAATTAATGGTGCAATAATCTAGTTTTTGTTGCTGCTGTCCATTAGTTGGGCGTGGCCCCACTCTAGTCCAGGGTGGGGCCACGCCCAACTAGCTTGATACAGTCATGGTGTTTCAATGGTAGTGCCACTGGTAGTGCCAGTGGTAGGACCAATTACAATAAAGCAACCTGTATAGAGAAGAAGGTATATGGTATATATATATATATAGACTTCACTAACAACCATGCATTGACACAGTACCGTATTGCGGCCATGTGTTGGGTCACTGCATGCATGTGTTTGAAGACATGTACACTGAGATTTGTGTGCCAAATAAATGAAAGCACCAGAGGTGTCAAAGCTACATAACATAAAGCTGCTTAATTAATTCAGGCAGAATCCAGAAACAGGGAAACTCCAAGGTTATGATGGACAATGATCGTTGTTAAATACAATGATACCAAACGCCCAAGTCTAACGGTGGCTGCATCAGCAGAGCCTTGCAGCTCTTTTCTCACTCTTGCAGCTACCAATAGCTAGCGTTCTATAGTGAAGAGCTATAGCTAGCTACTGGGTAAAGTAGCAACACTCCATGGACATGCAAGTTTTGCTACGCACTCTTCTGAAAAGGCTACATTGCCTTAAGCCTCGAGACCTATGGGGTGCCGTTTGTGTCAAAATCCAAAGAGTCGATAATATAAAAAGAATCGATGTTATGAAAAGGAGTCGATGTTATACAAGAGTCGATGTTTTAAAAGAGTTGATGTTTTAAAAAGGAGCCGATGTTATGAAAGAGTCGATGTTATAAATAAGTCGATGTTTACCAGAACATTAGAATATTCTGATAATAATCGATACTTTACAGTATGACTTACATTTAGACAGGGTGAATAATTTGTGATGGGTCAGAAATTAAGATCATACTGACAGGAAGTTCCTAGAAGGAACACCTAAATATACTACGTAAAATTTATACTGTAACATGTTTTGGTAAGTTGACTTTCAATTTAACGGTAAACTTGCTGGAGAATGTAGGGAGCTAGAGCCGAGGGGTGCTGCACAGAACAGACTGGAGAAACCCAATGAGTGACCTTAATGAACTAAGGTCAGCCTGCCCTGTGGAGCACCACTCCTCATAGCCCTACTCGACTCTCCAGTTTACGTTTAAATTGATGTATTAGTAAAGGTCGACTTACTACAAAACACAGAATAGGCCTACTCTAATGTTATGGTAAACATCAACTTATAACATCGGCTCCTTTTTAAAACATCGACTCTTTTATAAGGCCATGCAAAGTCAATTTGTAGTTTCTCAGGCCCTCGCGCTTGGAAATTGGCAGCTTTACAAAAAAGTTAAATATCACGTGACCTTAAATTAAAGGCACTAAAAGAAAAGAAAAAGATAAATTTGTATGGTTTTTGGTCATGAATATAATTATGACTAAAATTAATAAATAAAAATTATGCACTTCCGCTTATTGAGGAAGTTAGGGGTGTGTTTTCAATTAAAATTCTATGAATATCATTATCATTAATATTTATCAAATGCCTCAATCCGCTTGCTATTTTAAGAATAATAGCCTGAGAAACTACAAATTGACTTTGCTTAGCCTACGTTGACTCCATTTCATAACTTTTTAATTTTGACACAAACGGCAAAACATCTACTTTTATGACGTCGACTCTTGTAAACATCGACCTTTATGAGGTCGACTCTTGTAAACATCGACCTTTATGATGTCGACTCTTGGTAAACATCGACTCCTTTATAAAACATTGAGCTTTATAACGTCGACTCCATTTCATAATATCAACCTTTTGGATTTTGACACAAACGGCACCCCATAGAAACCAGCTGTTCGTTATCGAAAAGAACACCTGGTCAAGTTCCAACGTAGAAATAGGCCTTTTCATTTAAGAGGAGGAATTTAATTTGGGCTCTGTTACATCATAATTACTACTAGCCTCAGTCCCAGGTCGATTTTTAGAACGAAGTTAAAAAGTAAAATACTAGTTGGCGGCCTAGCTAGAGACAACGAGGCTGGAAACGAGGCTACCAGTTTTACTTCCGTAGTAAAAATGTGCTGAGCTGGCATGATGTTTACTTATGATTCGTTAGAAAGTCAATGTAAATCGAGTCAATGCGTTTTTGCAGCCTCTGCATTCTGCAATGCAAGCACTGTTATTCTAAAAAAAGGAAGTTTGTGAAATAAGAGCTAGAGCTACACAATGGTTTTTGTCCCAGAGAGTGACATTGTAGACATCTGTAGAATTAGGCAGATGTGGTGTTCCATCCAACCATATAGATATAGATTAGTAATACCATTGTATAGCTCTTATTTCATACTTCCTTTCTTTAGAATAACAGCGCTTGTATTGCAGAATGCAGAGGCTGCAATAGCAGAAACATTTTCTAAGGAGTTTACTCAGCTTTGCCCTGAAAAATTAGTGTAGGTGTTCGATCATCACTGTCCACCGCATCCTGACGGATGGGATGTAAAGCCGGAGGTCCCGGGGGATCTGACACAATAAGCTTCACGCTTCCTTCAGACCCTCGTCAGCCACAACAGTGGTAAAACCCGACAGGATTTCGTAAAGAAAAAAAACACATCGATTTTTTATCCCGGTTTTAATTTTTGTGTTACTTCTCTGTCCTCAAAAAACGTGAAAAAAGCTAAAACCTCGATTTAAAGCGAGACTTTTAAATAATTACGTTTTGTAAAAGTAAAGTTTTAATGTATGCAAAAAATGAATTTATATGGTGCTATATGCATGGGTGAAATGTCCAAGTGTCGCTTATATCCCGTTGCTACGTTGTTGCCAAGTGCAATATGCAGCATAATGCACTGCTGAAAGTCATATTGCACTGACCGCAAAGTCATATTGCACTAACCACAAAACGCCCCTCTGGCATAATTAAATTAAATATTGTATCATGAGAAATAACAAGTATCAAAGTAAGTCCAGCCATGCAGGAATGTTCAGCACTGCTGGAGTTTCTTCTTTGCAACCATGCAGGTTTTAAAATCGTCCCAGGTTCATTTTGTGAAGATTCTGTGTTCCTAGATCTAGTCCTCCACTTCTTGATGCACGGTCAATTCTGGCTTCACCATAGCACTAGAAGCGGCTCTTTTTGCAGGGGGCTTGAGCTGTTTTGCAGCAGTGTAGAGGCGAGCTTCTTTGGCTTGGTTGTGATGCCGAGGATAGTGGAGGGGGCTGTTCGAGCAGCAGTTACACTGATCATCAGTCTGGTGAGTAGTACAGTGGGGTGGGGCTGTTTCTTCGCAGCAGTAAATGGGGTGGGGCTATTTCTTTGCAGCAGTAGCGGGGTGGGGCTGTTTTGCAGCACCAGAAGTGGGGTGGGGCTGTTTTGCAGTGGTTTCAGCGTCGTTGGAACTCCAACAATTTTGTGTCAAGCCATTCGTCGGTCATGCCAATCTTATACGCTGCATATACTGGCGTCTACACAGCCAAAAATCGCCCTCGTGCTTCAGTGCAATATATTCCATACATCCCTTGTGCCCGTGTTATAACTATAACTTATACCACACTTACGTCACCACAAATTGATCTCATTGGTCAACAGCTGTAGGATATATAGAATATTAGCATACAGCCCCAGGCATGCACAGTTTTTCAAGTTGTTTTTTAGTTTTTTCATTTGTTCAAGAAAGTAAGCAAAGAAAGAGCCATGCTTGACGGTACTAAGACTCAAAGCGACGGCAGAAACACGGAAGGTGCTCTCCAACAAGATGGCTAAGCTTCCATGGGTCCATGGGCGCGGTTTAGATACATTTTATCCAAGAAGAGCTTGCAACTCCAGTAAGGGACGTCGAATGGTCAACGCTTGGACCAAGGAAGCTCTTGAGCATCTGTAGGAGTCAACATGTTGCTCAACTAGCTCTTTGACGGCTGCAAAATTCGGCATAGTCTCGTTCTTTTTTGCAGTCTGCATCGTGATTGAATTGTTGCTAGGGGGAGGTCCTTTTATAGTGCTGCGGTCACGTGGTATAAGTCAGATATGCCACACCTACTCGGAGGATGCACCCTATATATCCTCCTCTTAGGTGTGGTATATCCTATACTTATTTAGAGGGTCGCCTTAAATCGAGGTTTACGGTAGTAGACTGCGAGGCGTTGACCGTAGAAGTGAAAAATGTTCAACTTGTTCTGTACATGAGACTTCTAGTTGAGTCTTTTCCAAGGTTAAGCATTCTCCAAGATGAGCATTCTCCAAGATGACATCAGTATAATTATATCTAGATCTATATATGCCTTCTATATAGTATCTCAGGAGTAACATAGCTCTAGCCTATAGCTAGCCTCGACCCCAGGCCGATCCGTCTCCAATTGAACGCTAGGTCGCCTACTATTTTTCTACTTCGTTCTATTAATAAAAAAATCGGCCTGGGACCGAGGTTAGCCTATAGCCTGCTCTTGTACCATGCAGCCATACATGCATGCGCATGGTCATGTGTATATACACAAGGTAACCACAGTTACATTACTAATACTATAGTGTTTGTGACGTATAGTGAGATAATAACCATGGTGTGTAGATCTAGTAGTTACATACTCCTCTTCATGTACTCCTGATAATATATACAACGAAATTAATAGAGACTTACCCAGTACAGGGTTTGGTAAATCACATTTGTTGTAAAGGTATGAAAGATTGATGAGGCACCACTGTGATGGCAGTTCGCAATATCCTAGAGGAGTAGTGGACTGCTGCATGCATGCATGCATGTATGTAGTCATGCGTAGGTATAATTATGCAGAGAAGAAGTTAATGAATGCATGCATGCATGCAGGATTTAAACTTAGCAATGTGTCGCATGCATGCAGTAAACTATTTGTATGCATGTGAACTTACAATGAAGTGTCTGTGGCATAGGTCCAGAGCTAATTCAGTCAGTCCATCAGTGAAGCAATCTTGACAATTGACTGCCGCAAAGCAAGCCACAAGTACGACAAGCACAATCTTCAATGTCTGCAAAAGAAATAAAGGTTGAATCACATGCATGCATGCATGCATTAACTTATATATAACAGTGTAATTATAATATATATACACTGCAGGCATACATTCCTTTTACCATGATTATGAAGTGTTCGATTTGGTTCCAGGGTATATATATATATATATTATGTCTTAACTTGATGCATAGAAGAGATGCAAATGGTTAGTCTTCTTACTTGATGTTGCATGGAGTCTTGATTGCTGTGATTTGTCAGTCAAATTGCTCATTTTATATACTCAATTTTCCTTGTGGGAGTTGGAATCAAAACCTTTTCTGGTTGATATTCATCAGATTGACTTGGGAATTGGAATGAGACTTTCCACTGCATGCGTAAACCATAATTATACTCATTTTAAATTGTTATGAGTGTCGCATGTTGTGGCTGCAGACTGCAGTGCTTCATAACCTGTTACCGCATCCTTTGTGGGTTCTGAACTAGCTAGACATTGTAGTTCTTTTGAAGTCTATAATTATCTATACTAAGTCTTCAGCTATTTATGTTTGTTGCCCAGTGAGTGGGCAGATCAAAGCAATCCAGTGCTGAGTATATGGCATGTTGCATCACTGCCATGGCTACCATATATTGCACTGCATTATATGGCATAATGCACTGGATTATATGCACTTGCGCTGTGTGTAAATGCAGTAGATTTCTTTAAGAGATATCCATTTGGGACTTATGCCCCACCATCCCACGTAATACTCAGTTGGTCCCTTTTATAGGCTACTACTTTTACAACTATACTAGTGGGAAGAAAACCTAAAAAATTTACTATGGAATTCAGCAAAACTAATGAATACACTAAATTCCTTCAAAACACACAAGTCTTTTATTACGATTTATATGACCAGTCAGACGAGTTTAACGTCATTGGGCAACAAGTTAGTTATTGCAGGCGCCCTCGTGCAACATGCCATATACTGCACTGGATGACATAATGCCCTCGGGGCCTGCGGCCCTCGGGCATTATATTGCTACAGTGCAATATATGGCATGTTGCACTCTGGCTGGGCAATAACTAATACATAATTATTATGTTTTGGGAGCTGAAGTCCTAGCATATAGTTGCTGTCAGGAGTGTGGGGTTAGGGTTATAGGCACTCCTGTTGCTGTATATAGTACTCCTATATAGGTACGTCATCAATTATCAGGACGATGCATGCATGTGTTTGTTTCAGACGAGTAGTGGAGAGTGTATATACAATTAGCTGGCCCAGTTGCTGTGATAAAAATTATATGGTTTATGAACAGGACAAGCATACAGCTCTGTATATGTAGCCAGTAGGAATGGACATGTTGAGATAGTGAATTAAGGTCCTTTTAGTAGTCAAGGCTACAGCACTCAGACCAAGGTTGGTAATAATAGTGGCTCCGATACGACACGAGTACTTCAATTCAATTTGAGGTACTCATGTCGGGCCTCTTCTGGGTTGCTATAGTACACGTACTTGCCTCTAATTATGCTGATGTACCGTATAGCGGGTTATAGCGGGTAATTTTTGGGGGACAAAATATTCGTGGTTGAGCAGTTCAACCACAAAAACTACGAAAATTTTACCCCACGAAAATTACCCTCTACGGTATAGCCCTGTGAACAATGTGTGGGCAGGTCATTAGTGCAGGTCATAATAGAGGAGCTCTTTTAATTGTGTGTTCCCACAACATCCTTGACTGTGTATCCATTAGTGTGTGTATTGTCTCCCCCCCACACACAGTGGACCACCCCCCTATACTGTACAGTCAGTACATCTCCAGACCACGCCATGTCAAGAACAACTTGGGGTTGGACGAGGTAAGCTGTCTCTATTACTGTTACATGTTGTATGTGCACGGATATATTTTTGTAGGTGTTCATAAATTGGGCTAGTACGGAGGCCAGAAAAAAGGAACTGGATGATTTTAAGCCTGGACGAGCTCAACTTCAACACACCCCCTTTAATGCAGTCGATGGAAGGTGAGAGCAAATTAATTGGCTAATATTAAATATACAGTACATGGGCTTGACACGTCAAATCACAAGTTGTCATTGAGAGGGGGTACGCACTGGCTGTACAGTATAGGGGGGTGGTCCACTGTGTGTGGAGGGGAGAGACACAATACACACTAATTGATATACACAAGGATGTTGTGGGGAACTCTATATTTAAAAGAACCCATTAATTGTTTATTTTATATCGGCCTGTAGTATCGTTTCACAGGAACACTTTTAGTTGACTTGAATTTATTTTAGCAATAATTATGGCAACTGCCTGAATACAACACATGGCTGATCTTATATCACACAGACAGGAAGGGTTACGTAATGGCTATCTATTTATACATTAATCACAGTGAGGTAATCTCATGAATAACATTCTTGTTCACGATACCACATTGACAGTTGCTACAATAACATGGATATAGTCTGGGAATCAAGTGCATGTACCTACCCGGCTGAAAGGACCCTTGGGGAGGACGACCTATGACCTTTGGAGAGGTCGGCTGTTCCATAGTCACCACACAATATGGCAGCAGGTGAGGGGGCGTTAGTGGACACTTGTTGATCATGATGTGTGCACACTTACGAAAATACTTGCATGTATACGTATACATTGCATGTATATATATACGTATACATTGTATGTTTATTGCTACCCGTTGCATTGTGGACACTTAATAACTGTGAAACCAGTCTATAGTGATCACCCTGTAAGCAGCTAGACCACCCTCTATATAATACAGCCATGTTAGTGGGCCCCAAAGCATGTGTTTCAAATTGTGTTAGCAGGCCACATCTTTAGTGTTATTGTAGGGCTGCTGGAATAAAATACGTTACTTAAAATAAGTAAAACTAATGCAATGTGCAAATACATTGGTGCTGTCTCTAGACTGGATCCAGGAATGGGAGACATCAGAGACATCACCACTAGAGTCTGATTCCCAGATCTCAGACAGAGGTGATGATTCTGTGAGTCATGCAGTAAGCACTCTGGCTGGATGCGACACAGAGGAGGCACTAACTGACGACAACAAAACAACATTCGACTGGTGTAAGGAGGGGAATAAACGATCTCTCTATACTCTCTGACACCAATGTCAATCAAACTGACCAAGATAGGATAATAATTGTGTATGCCAAAGTAATCAGGTTGATACTTCATTCAAATAATTTTTATGCTGAAATGACTGTCCAATTATAAGAAAATTTCTGTCTAATTTACTTGAACTATATACTACATGATATGTAACCATGCAAGTTTGGAATGTTGAATTTTGAAATTTATGCTGATTGAAGGCATTTCATGGTCTTCTTCACTGGACCTGTGATCGTGGCAACCTAAACTGTTGGCAGAGTTGAGTGCTAGAACTAGCTAAGCGGCAGAGTCAGCAGAACATTAACACGATAGACAAATGTAACAACTGACAAAAAAGAGATCATGCATGCACCAAAATCAAAAGAGACGCGCAGAGCCTCTTTACAACAAAGAATCTATTGTTAATTAACACGGCTCTGCTCCACAGGAAATAATAAACCTACTTAACATTCCTAATAGAAACCACAGCTACAGTAACTAAGTAAACGATGTACACATTAGTCAAGTGCACACACATACACATAATACTAACAACATGAACATGGTGAAACTGCATGTACTTGTGAAGAGGGGTGCAGCAGATGTTAATATTTAGGACACATTAGTTGGGCGGAGTCCAACCAACGCTGTGCTGCGCTCACAGCGTTGGTTGGACTCCGCCCAACTAAGGACACATGTATACAGACAATCAGACACCTCTTCATTGGTGAGAGAGGAAGTATTCCTTTGCTTGTGTCTATAGCTGTCTGTCTGTAGATCTTTGTTTTAGTCTCTACGGCTGGAAAGTCAGTTTTGTTGTGTATCTCTATGGTAATTTTGGAGATATTTTTGCATTTGATGGTGATCAAGAAAAATCACTATTTTTGTGAATTGTGTAATTTCATAGTGATTGATTCAGAGGAGGTACGACAACATCACGTGCGTGGACAATGGAATGTCAATTAACATGCAGCAAAAGATGATGGGAGGGGCTGTTATCATGCAGACCACATCCCTACTTTTTGCTGTAACTTACCTCAAGATGTGACTGCATGAGAATCAAGCAACTAAACAACTTTTTAATTTTATTGAATTTTGTTAATTTTGCACATTTCCCATGCATGCATGCATACACTTATTAAATTTGATGACAATTTTACAGAGAGTGTAACTGTTGTATGGTGAAATGCATGCGAGAGACTGGTTCCAGTTTGTACTGCTCTATGGTGAGCCTTTGTTTCAAAATGGCGATACAAAATACCATGTGTTGGTGTCCCAAAAATCAACTCGATTTGTTCATAGATACTATCTATGATTTGTTTTATCAACTCGATTTTATCGACTTTATCTGGTAGGGATCGACTCGATGTGTTATATCAACTCGATTTTATCCAGGTAAGGATCGACTCGATGTGTTTTATCAACTCGATTTTATCCAGGTAAGGATCGACTCGATGTGTTTTATCAACTCGATCTTATCCAGGTAAGGATCGACTCGATGTGTTTTATCAACTCGATTTTATCCAGGTAAGGATCGACTCGATGTGTTTTATCAACTCGATTCCAGGCCGCTGGGGGAAAAGGCGAGTTTCGAGGGCGGCTTGATATCTAGGCTATCTATGGCCGGACTCACAAAGGCGCTAGGCACAGACAAGGCACTGAGACTCTTGAGTCCACAGGCAGGCCTACAGCAGGTCAGAGTAGCTGACCTTCCAGGTACGCCTGCAGAAGGTCACAGCAGCTTACTTGTGCTGGATCACAGTAAATTAAATCACTAAATGCTTGTCTACTTGACTCTTGAGTTCATGAAACATAGCAAGTAGCTGCTGTGTGATCTCAGGCTCAGAAGGTCCCCATATGAGCTACTCTGAGCTGCTGTAGGCGTGCATGTGGCCTCAAGAGTCTCAGTGCCCCTTGTCTACGTCTGAGCCTAGCGCCTTTGTTGCAAGAGTATATAGCCTCTTTATCAAGCCTCCCTCGAAACTCTCCTTTTCCCCCAGCGGCCTGGAATCGAGTCGATCCTCTCGAAATCGAGTTGATAAAACACATCGAGTCGATCCTTACCTGGATAAAATCGAGTTGATAAAACACATCGAGTCGATCCTTACCTGGATAAAATCGAGTTGATAAAACACATCGAGTCTATCCCTACCAGATAAAGTCGAGTTGATTTTTGGGACACCAACACATGGTATTTTGTATCGCCATTTTGAAACAAAAGGCTCACCATACTGCTCAAGCTTCTGTCTGATATGATAGAACACACCTCCCACAGACATGTTTAATTCATCTCCCTCTTTGGACATCTAAAATACCACTCAGGAGAAAGCAATATTACTAATGCAATCTGTGCAATTTTTTTGACCGAGTGGTTGTGGAATGTGGTATGCCACATTAAATGGTCACAACCATCAATTTGTCTAGTAAGCACACCACATCAAAGGTACACACCCACATAATATAAATACACAATAGTCATGCATGCATGCATGGCCATTGAGGTTGCCAACGACTGACTGTCTGCATGTGATCTCACTTCAAAATCTCCCTAGCATAATTAGGTTTCCACCTTTGTAAACAAGCCAATTCCTACTGTGGTCTGCCCAAGGGTGGCCACCATAAGCATATTTCGCAGCACTAAGCTCAGTCAAAATTAAATACTAATAATTATGCACATACCATGCATGTATATATATAATTATATGATTATAGTGACACTGGAGCAAGATCTAGGTGCATACATGAGTACGTGACTGTAGTAGTTTAACACTGCACACTCATGCAAACAGGTCACTATATATATATACACATAAATGTTCTCACATTATTTCCAAAGAATGTGAGTTTCTAGTTCCGTCTTGAAGTAAGGTGTTTGGAAAAGGGAGTAACTGTGTGTGCATGTGGGAGGTGTGAGAGGTGGAGTGTGGAGTGGGTATAGAGATATATATAACTGCAAAGCCCTAAAAGCAAGAGGTTCATTCAGAATTAATAGCAATCAACTGTCACATGCATGCAGTGTACAGTTAAAGGAAGTAACTGTGTGTGCAATGCAGTGTTACGATTTATTTGCTCAAAGTAAAGAATTATCTATGGAGATGGGATTTGTGCTGCATACGTATTACATTTTAGCTTGGCAGATATTATGATCTGTGCCTGTTTCTTGTGTGTGTGTGTGTTCAACGTACTGGAAGCAGTCAGTTTGTCTTTGTGTAGGAAGTACCATAGTCTTTGTGGACAGAGTGAGCACACGGCCGAATTCTGGTCACCTTTGTAACAAGTATACCATACATCTCGGAGTAAACGTAGAACTTGAAGTTTGCAAACGATAGAAAAGGTTGTCCTCTGACATCTTGGTGTATAGGATTGAGTGCACTGTCGAAAATGGGAATGTCATACAAGTTTAGCATCATAAGAACATAAACAAGTTGTGCACAAAGTGAAGCCACACATGTACAGTTAAGAAAGGCATCATGGGATCATAGTCAAGACACAAGTTAAACAAGTGAAGCCACACTGTGTCTAAGGATAGCCCCACACTGGTGTTTGTGGTAGTATAACAAAAACAACCCAGCACCTCTTAGGCCTACAGTTTTACCATGTTAGGTTATAAAAGAGGCATATATATGGAATCATGTAATTGAATTGAGATTGCATGAGGATTGACGATATTTGGACACATCACTAAACATGCATGCTATCTCTACATGATTTAGAGGAGACCCCTGAGTGTGCCTTAACCATTAGACCACAGAGGCTTGTATTATATGCTCTTTGAATAACTTCTTTCTGGAACAGATCTGAACTGTACCTGGTCGTAAAATTTGTAGGCAGACAATGTAGGCCAGCCAAGTATAGACACCATCGCCGTTGCCAGGTAACGGGGAAGACCAGCTGCTGTATTGATGTGGGTAATAACTTGTTGTTGTATTCTATCCCTAGACTACCAGTGTGGCAGCGATAGAATGTATTGTATGCCATTTATGGGCTCATTTTGACATGTATTAGTTTCCGCTGATGGATTGTTTTAGTTGAATATAAAAAAAGCGCTTATATAATCGGACTAACAAAAGTAGTGAAACAGAAACTGAGAGTGCAGCATCCACAAGTGAGTTGAAGCTAATAAAATGTGAAATATACGGCTATAATTATTATATAGATCTAGAGATATTCTAGTTAGCCTCGATTCCAGCCGCGAAGAAAAAGGCGCCTTTCTTTTCGCGGCTGGAATCGAGGCTAGTTTGTGGTGTGGTATGCCCTCATTTAGACAAAATATATAATAGTTGATGTTTAGCAGCAGACAGCAAAACAATTCTCATGAAGTAGATTATTCATTTCAGCTTTCCACGTTAGAAGTAAGCCTCTACTGATTAAAACCGCGGGGATAGGTACCTCGACAGTGCTTCGTTTCCAAATGGCAATCCCTATATTATTTCAATCCCTTTATAGCAATTTGCCATCAGTTTTACAATTAGCATTCTACTATGGTGTGTGCAATAAATATACACATGCAGTTATTTGGGAGCAGCGTAATCATTCACATGCCAACAATCATCATCACATACATGCACCTCAGATATGCTGTCTGGAAGTATTCTCAGTTGGTTAGTGCTGCTACTGACCCTGGCTGCTGTTACCAGGAGCGAGCACTATCACATTGTGCCAGTGGATTCAACTGAATTTTGTAATGGATATCGAAATGGAACTTGTTTCACTCTCGAGCAGCTTGTTCAAACAGACCTGTTATCTGTTGGGGACGATCTCACCTTAAACTTTCTGCCTGGAGATCATGTGTTAACAGAGCAGTTATTGATTCGTAACTTCTCACATGTGAAACTTACTGGCAGCACAACTACAGCTGTAGTGGGGTTCCATAGCAATGGTACAATACGTCTTGTTAGTATTACTGACTTGAGTATCGAAAACTTGGGTTTCGTTGGTTCACAAAACTCACATAAAGGTTTAATCATTGACAGTGCCCACGAATTCTCCATCAAGAACTGCTGCTTTATGAACTTTGTATTACTCAATCAGATGGAAACCAACATAGTTACAATCACTAATACTCAAGCTGCAACAATTGAAAGCACTCTCTTCATGAATAACACTGGTCAGGCACTGCACGTTGAGGCTGATGATGTGTACATAATAAATAGCGAGTTCACTAGAAACAATGGAGGTGCCGTTGACATTGAATCGAACAACTCTCTGATCAACAACACAGAGTTCAATTACAACAGTGCTGTGAGCGGAGGAGCATTACAAGTGGTATCTGATACTGTAGTGATTACTTGCTGTAACTTCACAAATAACAAAGCTTCTAACTGTGGTGGAGCGATTGATGCTGCTAACTCAGGCAGTGTGTCTCTCTCCGGTAGCACACTGACAAACAACAGTGCTAACTACAATGGTGGAGCAATGCGTGTTGGCTCAGGAAGTGTGTTCATCTCAAACAGTGAGCTGACAAACAACAGAGTTGGCTCTGATGGTGGAGCAATTTATATTGACTCAGTCAGTGTGTCTATCTCCAACAGTGACTTTACAAACAACAGTGCTGATTACGTTGGTGGAGCAATTATTGTTGTTGCCTCAGGTAGTATGTCCATCTCCAACAGTGAGCTGACCAACAACAGAGCTTATTATAGTGGTGGAGCGATTATTGTTTACTCAGGTAGTGTGATCATCTCCAACAGTGAGCTGACAAATAACAGTGCTGACTATGGTGGAGCGATTAGTGTTTACTCAGGTAGTGTGTCCATCTTTGACAGTGACCTAACAAACAACAGAGCTGACCATAGAGGAGTGATTTTTGTTAACACCGGCAAAACGTCTATCTTTAACAGTACGCTAGCCAGCAACATTGTTGACAATGGAGTGATTTATGTTTCTCAGTCTACCTTGATTTTAAAAGACACTAACATTACTAATAACATGGCCAGTTCTAAGGAAAGCATTATTTATGCTTTCAACAGTCGAGTCGACTTTAATGGATCTACAACACTCAGTAACAATCGAGGTGGTTTGTTTGGTGGAGCTATCGGTGCCTTGCAGAGTCAACTATACATTAATACAGAAGGTGTGATCATCACCAACAACACGGCAACCTATGGAGGAGGGATATTTCTAAGAGAGAGTACAATCTTTGTAAACGAGCCAATAAAGATCTATAAAAATACAGCATACCAGGATGGAGGAGGAATGTATGCATATTCTAGCAGAGTTGAGTTCCAATCAGTTCAGATGGTAGATGCATATGGTCAGCCACTTCCTCCAAATAAACAGAGTGAGATTGCTCACAACGTTGCTGAGAATAATGGTGGAGGTATTTATGCAGTATCTTCAGCTATAGAACTTACTCAATCACATGTTCACATTAACTCAAACACTGCAAACACTAATGGAGGTGGATTGTATCTACAGCAAAGTTCAAAACTGTACCTCTTTAAAAATAATGGAGAAGATTCATGGAATAAATTATATGTCAAGTTAATGATTATTGAGAACTCGGCTCAATATGGCGGAGGGATATTTGTGGCAGATGACACAGAGAGTGGTGCCTGCAGAGTAGGAGCCATAGAAACTGATGATACTCACACTATTTTTGCTGGCTGCTTCATTCAAACAATTAAACTATATGAGTGGCACAGGGACAGCTATAATCGAAATTATTTTAACACATTCATGACCAACAACACAGCTACCCAGTCAGGAGCAGACATTTACGGAGGTCTTTTGGACAGGTGTACAGTAAGTCAAAGTGTTGAATATTACATTTCTTCAAATGGATCTGGATTGGACTACGTAAGTAACACCACAAAGTTATCCACTGAATTATCAATCTCTTCTAAGCCTGTTCAAGTGATTTTTTGCAATAATGATCGTCGTATTATTTCTACAAGAAAGGGACACAAGTTTAAAATCAGTGTCATGGCTGTTGACCAAGTTGGGAATCGAATGAATGCCACAATTCGCAGTTCTGTTGTCAGTGAGAGTAGAGTTAATCGTCTCAAAGAAGGACAGGCAAAACAGGAAGTTGGTGATCAGTGCACAGAATTAGAGTACAATGTATTCTCACAAGACAGCTCTGCTCAAGTGGAACTCTATGCTGATGGTCCATGCATCAATTTTGGAATTTCAAGACAAATTATTAGTATTTCATTTCAACCCTGCACATGCCCTATTGGATTCAAGCCAATTCAGTCTGATATTGAGTGCAGGTGTGACTGTGATCCAGTCTTGCAACAATATCAGATAACAAACTGTTCTGAGGAAAATGGGACCTTAAAGCTAGAAAGTAATACCAACGTATGGATAAATACCATCAATGAAACAGGGTATATTGTTAGTAATTGCACATTTGACTATTGCTTACGAAGGCCAGTTGACATCAGTCTAAGCAGCCCCGACAAACAGTGTGCCGATAATCGAATTGGAATCTTATGTGGAGGATGTAAATCAAATTTCAGTCTTGTGCTGGCTACGTCAAAGTGTAAAGAATGCTCTAATCTTTACCTTCTTCTACTAATACCATTTGCGCTGGCTGGCATAATAATAGTTGCTGTAATTCTTGTGCTCAACATAACTATAGCAACTGGAACTATTCATGGCCCCATTTTTTTCGCCAACATAGTAGCTGCTAATAGAACAATATTTTTTCCTAGTTTAAATAACTTTTTAACAGTTTTTGTATCATGGGTGAATCTTGATTTAGGTATTGAGACATGCTTTTACAATGGAATGACCTCTCAAGCAAAAGTACTCCTTCAACTTGTCTTTCCCGGTTACTTGTTTCTTCTAATGCTTTTTATTATCATTTTGAGCAAGTACTTTGACTCATTTTCAAAGCTCCTCTCCAACAGGAACCCAGTTGCCGCCCTTGGCACACTCGTCCTACTGTCTTATTCCAAACTCTTACGGTTTATCATTGCTGCACTGCAATACAGGGTCTTGGATTATCCTAATGATACAAATGATATAGTTTGGGTGTATGATAGCAATGTACAATTCTTCACTCCTGATCGTATTCCTCAGTTTGTTGCTGCTGCCATAATCCTCATTGCCGGTGGATTGTTTACTATACTCCTCTTCTTTGGACAGTGGTTTCCTCGCTGTTCCAAGATTATGAAATGGACCAAGAACACAAAGTACATTGGATTCATGGATACATACCATGCTCCATTCACTCCCAAGCATCGCTACTGGGTGGGACTGCTCCTTTTTGCTCTGATTGCTCATAACCTAGTAACTGCTATGGCTCCAGACACTTTTCTTCCCGTGCTATCATCTGGGGCTGTATCAGTTGGACTGATCGGCTGGAAACTACTGAATAGCCGTTTGTATAAAAGTAATTTTTGTGATTCTTTCGAAAATCTCTATCTACTCAATGTTGCTATTCTAGCATTCGGCACCTCTTATGTCAAAGATACCAAGAAAGATCAGTCAGCACTAGCCAATACGTCAATGGCTATATCATTCACTCTATTTGTGACAACACTATGCTACCATTTTCACCAATTTGTACTCAAAAAGAGTAATACATGGCTGAAGATAGAGGACCAAATAAGAAACTTACGAGCAGGTGTTGCAGACATTAGACTCCAAATACCTAACAATGATAGGGAAATGTATGATCTGGTAGCCGATGAAAACGATGATGATGAATTATTTGAAGCAGTAGATAACTATGAAGAAAGAGACCCCATGAATCCCACTTACATTGACGGAGCAGAAGAAGCTGACCCTGATCGCTATATCACTCCTCCTATTATCAGACCAGCCACGAAGTCAGAACAGCTGAGACTATCCTACATGGATGAACTGGCCCCCCTCACCACAGAGGACTATAGACCATCCCCTCCCCCTCCAAGAGTCATCCATCGTCCTGTCGTTACACACACAGAAATAGGCCCCATACGAAATGAAGTATGAACGGTCTTATTTAGCTTAGGTACCCACCATTCACATTTGCAAATTTGATTGTAATTTGTGCTAATAATTATTGATACAGAGATTATAGACATTTTATAGAGATAAGAAATGATATATATGAATCCTATTATGATTGTGTACATTGTGATTTTTGAACTATCAACATACATGTATATATGTACGTACTTACAAACTGCATAAAAACAAACAAAGAGACATAATTATATATATTGTGTTGACCCATGCACTGACAATAATTAAACATACATGCATGCATGCATTCACAGGTTTGTGGTCCAACACAGAATCAATTTGGATCTTATAAATTACAGGTGTGCATAATTAATTATATATTACCCGTATGCTGCTAATATTTCAAAAGGGTGTGGTAAAGTCTATAATTCCTTTGCTTCCAAAGTAGTTCAGGAATGTACCAAATGTGACGTACAAGCACAAACTTTAATGGCTGCGCGACTATATTAGTTCAAATTCCTATGGTGCACACATTTGTGCAAGAGTTTAGAAGTGTAGAGTACAACAAGATGCTCATGGAGCATTCCCCCTGTCGCACATGGCGAACGGATATAACTTTGTAATGATCGAACTGGCAATAGAGCTGTCTCTCCCACATGCACAGATTTGTGTGACACCATGCATGGATATATATATATAGAAGAAAGGGATTGGAAATGGAAGTACCCTCGAAGTACCATCCGACGTGTATCTTTGCAGTTTTAAGAATAAGCTCGTTTTTCGATCATCATGCTTGGTAGATAATCTACTGTCTTTTTTATTATCGCTACTGTCATCACATGTTTTTGCTCTAATGATTATAGTTATTCATTCTTCACTATACTGTTATACATTGTTATTGTGATACTGTTATTATTGTAGTACATGCACATGCATACCGTATAGCGAGTATATATAAACTTTTGCGGAATGACGGTTAGAAAAGTTTTCGCGTATTTCAGCATGCATGCCATGCGATACTAAATTCGTGGGTGTAATGTTCGCGATCCATGCTTAATCAGCGAAAACCGTAAACATTTATACCCTCGAAACATAATAATTATGTACACGCTGTATATACGGTATTGTGTTCTTTGGGATAGCATGTCACTACGCATGGATGGACTACCTGTGCTCAACACTGCATGTATTAGGAACATCAATTCATCACAAGTCATCATGATTATATGCCCGCATATTCCAAAATGGATGTATAATAAATATATAGGGATCGGTCATCACCCCACCAGTGAAAATTGCGTGGTATATTGGCCGGGATGGAAAACTACCATGCAGTACGTGTGATTGACGTTGTAACGGATTGGAGTTATGCTCTCGTCTGATTTCTTGTTTCCACGCTTTTTGGTGGTTCCCCTGGCCAATCCTAGCAATTTTTAACATTGCAAATGTTTTTTTTGTTGGATAATCATGATGATTTGTGATGAATTGATGTTCCTAATACATGCAGTGTTGAGCACAGGTACACACAGTCCATCCTTGCGTAGTGACATGCAGTACAGTCTACTGGTGACCTGCATGGAATAATGTGGTGGATGGAAGCTGGTAGATGGATCTGAAACACAGTTTATATAATGTATATTGTACATGTTCATGACGCTGTAATGGATTGGAGTTATGCTCTCGTCTGATTTCTTGTTTCCACGCTTTTTGGTGGTTCCCCCGGCCAATCCTAGCATGTTTTTCTAGTCGGATTGTAATTGAGTTGACTATGAGGTTGATCTACTGAGTTGACCTCATGCAAAGTTGATCTGGTAAGAATTGATCTCGTGTGCATAGGTTTTCTTTCAATACGTACATTTTGATCTGTGCATTGACAAACTCTCATATTAAATTACACACACATAGCTAAGCCACACCAGTGAGTCAGTATTCGATAAGCTATAATTACTTTGTAAATTGCTAAAACTAAAGGCCAGAAGTGCAAAATTATTAATTAATTGTTGGACTTGCAAGATATCGATTATAAACCTCCTCCACCACTCTGTGTGCATTGTAGTCCTCGTCTCTAACTCTCCACTTATACCAGCGAGCCAGGAGGCAGTACATGATGAATCCAATCAAAGCCAATATGATAGAAAATAATGCCTGAATCAGGGAGCAGTACTGTGACTCACATATATAGTTAAACAGGAACAATACAATAATTCCAAGAGAAATTGATACAGTAAATAAACAAATAGCGTAGCCAGCTAGCAACCCACGAACTCTGTATGGTGACTGTGCACATACAAACTGAAACATAACAAGGATCGTGAAGTTACTAAGAACGCCAAAGAATGCACAGTATATCATGTATAGCCAAGATCTTCCACTGGTGATGTTTACTCCATAATGAAATTCTTCAATAGCGATAATGATAAAGTATGCAGTGTTACTTAGCAATACACAAAATGACCCAAATCCAATTCGCTTGAGAGTTGATGGTAGTCTGTTTTTCACAAATGGGTAGATAATGATCTCGTACGCTATCATTGTAACGATTCCAGTCCACCATGGACTATAACCAAAGCCATATATCAACACAGAAGAACAGCTGCTGTTTGTGTGGTCCCAATACCATACGGTTTGAATTGATGTAGTAGCCGAAAATACAGCTACTAGTGGTGTAAGAACAATGAGAATCTTGAAGAAAGTTTTCACATCCTCAACTTGCTCTGTAGTAAATGGTCCACCATATTTTGTCTTCCCTAGGTCTAATCTAGAGGGTACGTTTTCCTCCCAGTATGTGAGAGCACTGCGATAAATAGGAGCCTTGTGCTTAGCTGCAAACTTGAGAACTTGGTAGATAGTTTTGAGGGCTTTAGTCGTGTTTGGCTCAATAACTAGCCATTTTTTGGCGAGGAGAAACATTGTACAGCAACTAATGGATGTGCAGATAATTGGCAAAGAACTCATCAACTGTACCATCCAGCTGTTAGTAGTACACTCAAGTAGTATTGTATGAAGTGAATCTGAAATCCACAATCCAGTTGACAGAGATATTTGAAACCATGCTATGAAGCTAGTAGTGTTGCTAGTGGAGGCTTCAGGCATTTGATCCAGGCCTAATTCTAGAGCAGTCACAAAACAAGCTATTAATCCAATAATCCAGATTCCATAAACTATTGGAGCCACTCCACCACTTATGAAGTGTAGTAACATGGTACTCTGTTTGAGCTCAGAGCTCTCCAATATTAACACACTTATACACGCCATTAGGGAAGCTATGAACAGCAGATAACACCCAGCTCTGAACACTTTGAAGTTTCCAAACCTTGCATCTGCCAACCAGCCAGCAAACGGAGCAAGAAACAAAAGGGGAATAATGGGCACTAAACCAAACTGAGAGTAATTACCGACATCCTCTATTCCTTGAAACAGTGTATCATACATCTTGAAGTATGACCAGCTCGTAATACCTAGTAGACACATCCATATCAAAACCAGGAAGGCTCCTTTGGAATAGAAATACTTCATTTTGTGTTCTGATCACGAGCTGTAACTAATAACTTGAAAACGATGCAGCGAGAACAAACAATATTGTATTCTGCATGGCTCCTGAATATGAAAGTAACAGACTTTTCCCCAAAATGCATATCTCTGATAAAGGAGAATGTGTTCATTAATTTGTTTTGTTTGTGTATGTTGGCACCTATAGATCTACATGAATGGTAAGCCGCAACTGAGCTCTGCACATGCGCACTATATAGATCCAATTAGCATTATTACATTGTTACATTGTTCCCCTCTAAAAAATAAAATCTGTCCCAGACTACATCAACAATATTATACCATGTGGTACATATTGCATAAATCGATCATGGGCCGGGGTGTCCTGATCGATGAGGGTATCGGTGATGTGTTAGTTGTTGAGATTAAACTTCATTGTTGTCCTCATGCATGCAAGCAACTGTAGGTGAGTGCCATGCAGGCGTATTGCTTGTTGAGCATTGGGGAATTGGAATTCTACTTTTGCGAACATGCTCAAGTTGAATGATTGGGAGACATGATGTCATTGTAAGCTTTCATGCAAGGCTGGTGTTTCGTTTGTTGCTGTTACTGGACACGTTCCTGCATTGTGAAGAAGATAAACCAGGCATATATGTGATCTTCCTAAGATGTCTGATGCATCTTCGGTTAGTACTGGCAGGTGCATGCACTCCCGGCCCGCCACTGCCACTACCACTCTTGCTGTTGTGTATGGTGTTACTTGGATTGGGGGACGATTGAGTTTGTTTTGTACTTTAGCCCCATATGGTTTCGTTGATACTGCAATAAACGGGAATTATTCCTAACCACAGAAAAATTGAGGGTCATGTGTCGAATGACAAGCTCTGGAGTTGCATGCTCTAACTACTCTGGTGAGGAATGTGTTTGCTTCTCTGAGGGAGTCCTTTGCCAACACTCGGTTCATTTAAGCGATTCTGTGTTTATGTGTGCCATTTCACTTCTGTATACACCTTGACTCTATATTTTCTATAATAATTATATATAGGATTTAGTAGAGGCAGAAAACAAACTGGATTTCTAGATCTAGCACACGGAGAGGTATACAACCAGCTATAAGACGACCCTTTATATAGAGTTTCTGGAAACATTTTTCTGAGACCAGGAAAGGCACACATAATTATAGCAAAGGTTTGTCCAAATTAATCCTACAGCACTAGCTCCCAAAACCCAAAACAAAGACAAGTCCTTCTTAAATACAAAATCACAAACAATCTATGACTTAATTACAACTGTTCAAGTTTCATTCATAGATTACTAAGTAGACCATGCTTCTTTTATAGTAGCCTTGGCAGCATCTCTGGAGAAATACAGTAAGCCAGCACGCCTCGCCATTCAGCTACATGTATAGATCTGAGCTGCAAGGTTTCTCACTTTTGAAAGTAGCAATAATTATGATTATAGGATGCACATTTTCTGCAATGGAACAAACATGCACACTATATATGCTTCGTGTCGGTTGGACTTCGCCCAACTATAGTTAGTCAAGAACCTTTTTGAGTACGTGCTCGTTACTTAAGGCTACTGTATAATTATGATGGAAGGTGAGGCAACTCGGCTCTGTGTGCATATAGTAGCGCACATGTGGTTGCTATTATATACCCCCTACACTGGTATGTCATTTATGTGCAACCAATATACATAATATCTATCATGGTGCTTAAAATTAATTAATGATTGGGTTAAAGACAGCATGTAGGGTAGCTTCATTAATTATTACTATAGCTAGTTAAAAACAGTTTTCGATGTGTTTGAGCCTTCATGCTTAGTGCTAGCATTTCCTACTACTGTGATAATAGTCATTTCCGAGTGCACTCTGTTTGACTTCCGAGTACAAAGCTGTTCTGTCCAGTTCTTTCTCAACTTGGTGTTGAAATAGAGCAGTATGATTGGGTAGGACACTCCGTGTAAACAGCTGATAAAAGCAAATGTCACACCTTCTGCGAAACTGGCCCAGTTTCCAAGGTAATCTTTCACTCCTACTAACTTTAAAACTTCAGAAAATGCTTTGCCAAACAAATAACCTAATAGTCCATTGCATAAGACGATAAACACCATCAAAATAGGCATTAGCAGTAGTTTTCTGTTCAAGTGTCGGTATTCTTGGATTTTTTGCCTGACGGACATTTTCTTAAATAGCTGTACAGACCAAACTGATGTTGCTATGACTATGACAGAAGCTGGAAGCAGTGTAGACACAAAATATGCTCCTGAAGTTATGTTTTCAGGATCACTTGAAGTTATTAATGTAGTATTCTGTATGCATAATGGCTGGCAAGGATTTGATGACGCTGGTAGAAGGATCTGCGGAATCAGTAGCACTGTGAACCAAAACATTCCAGCCAGAAAACTTACTCCGATGCAAGGGATGATCCTTCTGTAGCTGTTCCATTGTTTCTTCCCTCTGATGATTTGTAGCTGTAACAAGCTCTGGCAAGTAATTATCAGCACAGAAAAAACAGTGGAAAATGTACCAAACGCTTTGATTATGGAATTTGTTATAACGTTGCATGTACAACTAAGCAAGTCTGGTGTGACTGTTACGGATATTATACATTGACCAATCTTGTCCACACAAAGCATCAATAACAAAGAACTGTATAGCACCGTTAGAGGCTTTTTGCCGAGCTTGCTCTTAATGAAGGCTGTGAAGACAGTGAGATTCCAGAATAGTGTCGACGGGAGTATTACTGCTAAATAAAGGATGATGTCAATAGCTACGAGTGGTTGCCAATACGGAAACTCTTGAGTAACATTGCCATTATAGTCACCGTAATCTAGAGACTCCATCTTTAACTGTTATGAACTGTGATTATATTGAATTCTTGCTATTCTCAATAAATTAAGTGTCGTTCACCCCTATTCGGCTGAAATGCAGGCATGTCGGACCTCCTCTGGCTTACACTGCCACATGCACAAGTTATATCATTGATCCATTGTATATATAAAATTGCATTCACAGTGGGGTATATGGTAGTGTAGTTTGTTCTGTGTGTGTTTGTGTGTGTGTGTGTGTGTGTGTGTGTGTGTGTGTGCGTGTGCACGCATGTATATAGGGGTGTAACTGCTCTATACCGTTGCAATGCAGGTGCAAGTGCGTGATAGCTTCTATATAGGCTTTGAGCAACTTTGGGAAATTTTGACCGGTGGATTTTAAAACTCGCTTAGAGGCCATCTTGAAGTCTTTTTATAGTTTCAGTTCAGACTTAGCGTAGCAACTTGCGTAGAAAAATCTGTAGCTATTCTACTTAGTATAGTTGTCTCTGCAGTAGAGCACAGCTATTACTATACCCGTGGCCTCCCACGCACACCTCGGGTAAATATAATACGATGATTATCACATAACTTTGAGCACGCATACATTAATTGACTCGATACAAAAATATTGATCTATTAACATTTATAATTTTAAGCCAGATTCTCGTAAGGTCTATATGGATGCACAGACAAATCACGTTTGCAAGTTTGCCGGCCCAACTTCCACTTTGAGTTATGATCTGTTGACCATTGCTGTAAAATGGGCTTCGTTGAATTTTGATACTTGTCTGGTATTTCTGGTCGAATGTCAACGACAATATTTTGGTAGATATCATGGGTAAGAAGGGTCCGTGGGTAACTGCGATGCTTTGGGTTTCGTATTCTAAGACGAGGGTCGATAACTACCTCTCCATTAAATAGGATATTGCACCTGATCATAGTAAACAATTGTGAGTACCACCAGCTCACCGAATCGTATTTTGGTGTGTATGGAAGTATGTGGTCCATCACTTGATAGTGAAAGGCGTTAAGAATAGCATCCATGTGGTATATTTGTACGTATACTGTGAGTTCACAATTCACCCCCTCGGACAAATTTTCCGTAGAGAAACCCCTATACTCGTTATCTAGGGGGATGATAACTACAGCGGGTTGAAAGGTCTTGAGAGACTTCTCATACATTCTCCATGGATTATGTGCGCTATTTTTAATCATACTTTTCAGTTCAAGATCATCGTATGAAAATGTAGTACATGTACTTTTCTTTCCTTTCTTTGGCTGCTTCGTAAAGCAAGTTTCTTCCAACAGTCCAAGTTGTAGACTTACTAGAGTTGAATATGTATTGGACGTGATGCAATGATGTGTCAGCGCACTTCTGTTTGTAACTCAAGATGATTACATCACACTGACAAGCGTCAGAGTCTCCAATCACTTCAGGAGACTTTAAATAAGTTGGTATACAGTTCTCTGTTTGCGTTAGATAGAGAAACCGAGCCGATGCTATTTCAATTGTGAACGGCGTTAAGGGCTTATACGTCAAGGGTTTTATATAAGCCCTTGAGAAATACGGTAGCACATGCAACCATAGAAATTCCAAGCAAAACCAGGAATAATAACATCTCACCTTACCGAAAAGGGTTCGATTGGCCATCATTTAGTTGATTTACTGTTGTTGAGTTTTTTCTTTTAAAATGTAGCCTCGTTCCCAGGCCTTCTTCTTCTTGCTGATGTAGTCGAGTTAGAGTCATGCAGCGATCAATGTTCCATGCGTCGCCAGTCAATAATCACATGAAATTGCGTCTACACGCAGTACAGGAGACTGAGTTGTAAAACAGATGTGGAGAGCTGCACAAATTAAGGGTCCCACCAAAACTTATCGATATTCGATGAAAATGATTGCCTATAGTAGAACTGCTACAACTTGATTCTAATACCAGGATTACTCTATATAGTAGTTCAGAGTATCCAACTATAATTATGGCAGTTGTAAGTATCTGTCCTGACTTGAACTCTGCATGAAACTCATTTCATGTTTACTTTACAGTTAGTATAGTAGATTATATATAGTAGTTTCCCATAATTATCACATGATTTTTGTAAATTATGGGTCATTATCATTATGCTGAAATTGCAACATTATAATGATATTCATTACACAAACCAGAAATTGTATCATCAGTAATAGCCTCAATCCCAGCCCCTCTCACTAGAGGGCCTGGTAACCACCGTTTGCGCGTGGGTGGATTCAATAGTAAATTTGTTAGTGAGAAACTAATAATCTACTTTGCCTGGCCTTATTACACAATTCTCGTGTATGCGCGTGCATGCGTATAATTAGAAACAAAAGTGAATATTGAATTGTTTACACAGACAAAACACGTAAATAAAGTGAATCTAGTAAGTCTACAAAACAAAGCAAGGAAACTAATACAGACTATAATTAGAGTAATTAGAGTATAAGTAAGTCTTCAGGTTAGATTTAAAAATACATACATGTATATGAACAACAGTATATAATAGGCAATTGTAGCGGGTAACGAGTTCCACAGGAAAACACTATTAACAAAAAAACTAGTGTCTTTACAAACTAAGGAAAGACTATGAGAACGAATATGTAGGAGTAAAAATCCGAAAATTGAAGGCAATCCATTTTGTTCATTATCTTATACTCAGATTAGAAACTCATGACATTTAGCTGGAGGGAGCCAGTTGAGATTTTGTCTACACTCCTCTTATCCCACTGTATTCTATTCCATTTGGTTGGTATCCACCTTGCTGCTCTTTTCTGTACTTTTTCTAGTTTACTGACGTCGCACAATTTGTGCGGGGACCATGCAGACTGGAGCTGCATACTCCAAGTAATGTTTGTATAGTAGTAAGAGTAGTTACTGAATCTAACATCATATAATTTTTATGTGCCCACATGAAGCTATATCATGAACAATTTCGAGACCACAAGCAGGAACTCACGAACATATTGATGTTAAGCTTTTTTCGATATGTAGCCAAAACTGATGATCTCGTGACTCAGCACACACAACTCGGTAAAGCATTGTTCAATTATATTCTGTTCGACTTAATTGAACCACACACACCTGTGGCTGTGAGGGTTGTAACGTCTACTGACAAATTAGAAAAGTCAGATTACCGAGATTGGAGTATCACGGGCCGGAGCTCAAAGATGACAAGACTTACTCACTATATATCCATGAGATCTATACCAACACACTCGGTCACTCCATTTTGGGCCATTTCCGAAGGCCAGGATAATGTTACAGGGAGTCCAGAGTCGATTGGGACGAAGTTGTTCCACAAGACATTTTGGAAAGGACATTAACACTTGTACTATAATTATGTAACTATGGTTTTAGATAGCTTGTGATTTGTTGTAGATAGTGATTGTAAATATAGTCATCTAGATTATGTTATAGTTGTGACACTAGCTTCGATTCCAGGCCGCTTGAAAAAGGCGGCATGGTATACCTTGTATGCGCATGCGCGAAATAATTGACAACAATTTCATCATACAAATTGTAAAAAACCGGACAAAGTTACAAAAGGGAGTAATACGTATGACAATGTGACCACAATGGCAGCTTTCAGAGACACTAATCAAAGTAGAATAATTATGCTGCAGCAGTTTTGCTTCTTCTAGCTCTGTTTATCAGAGACAGTTCAAGAAAGCCTCCCAGACAGCTAGAGCTGCCAGCTAGGAATAGTGGTGGACTCTTTAACATCAGTAGATCTTGAGTGAATAACTTCCTGAGTGTCGAGTTAAAGCTTATTAAAAGCTTTCAGGAATAATCATTAGCTTCTTTATCTTCAGCAATGACTTCTTGTCAAACATAAAGGCAAGATTTAGTAGCAGAACACTTGCCTGGTCTATATTACCACAGCCTCATCAGGGGACCCACAGGAACACATCATGCCTTTCCTATAACATCTGTAGCCTTACAGTGTAGGGTGTCGTTAAGTAGAGACTTGGCTTGATACAATAAAGGGCGTAAGAACTCAGTCATGCATCTTTGCACAATACTTCTATGTAACGAACTGTAAAATCAGAATACAAATAGTATATACGGTTTATTTTACTGACAGTATCCACAAATACACAGATTATCCCCTTTTTGGGGGGTAATGTACACGCATGCGCA
This sequence comes from Halichondria panicea, assembly GCF_963675165.1. Taxonomy (NCBI): domain Eukaryota; kingdom Metazoa; phylum Porifera; class Demospongiae; order Suberitida; family Halichondriidae; genus Halichondria; species Halichondria panicea. Next base: position 4,598,921 of record NC_087386.1, read on the forward strand.
TACAAGGTATACCAGGCCGCCTTTTTCAAGCGGCCTGGAATCGAGGCTATTGTGACACATGCAGTGCCACATGGGATATATTGGCTCAGTAGTGACTTAGGCCCTACTGAGCCAATGTGCGCCACGAGTGAGCTGTGTAACAACTGCATTCCTTGTTGCATTCCTTTCCGTGTACACATCACTCCTTTTATAGGACAACTAGTTTCAACTAACTTGTGGTGGCTGTTTTCTGCCTACCACTGAATCTGTTAACAGTGTTATACTATACTAAAAGGGACCGTTTCAGGTTACTGGGTGGAGGGTGGACGGTGGGCTTTAGGTAACTTCAGCCATACTATGCCAGTATCTAGATAGTGGCACAGTTCAAGGCTTGACCTGTGCCATATGGCAGATATTGGCACAGTGTTTCCTTTGATCTGCCCACTCAAAATGCAACAAGAGAATATAATTATCTATTTTGTGCACGTGAATGATGTTGTGACAAATTGACGTATGGCTCTATCTACTCCGCTTTCTTGTGTTCACACTTACATTAGCTTCGTTCTCAATATTCAGACCGAGAACGAGGCTATATACATTGTACATGTATAGGGCAGCCTCTTCAATGTACGGTATGACCAACCATTAATTGCCTTATGTATATACGAGATGTGTACTTATACGTACCATTAATTACCTGATGTACGAGATGTGTTACTGGACAGTACTTATACATAAGGTCAGTTAAGGGACAGAATTCAGAATTTCATAGCCATCCTTTACTTAGCAGTAATACTCTCGTCGACACTACTTACTAACCAAGCTACTAAAACATGAACGTTAGAGTTTAAACACTGTATGAAGGATTACACTTGTACAAAAACACTACCTGTATTTTATTCTAAGCAAATTTGTCTTTAATACTCATGTGCTAAAAATTAAAAAATTCCCATGCAGTGCTAAAAAAATCCACCCTGTGCAATGTACAACACACACTCACAACTTCAAAGTGTCAGTTTATGTGATGTCTATGATCCCACTGCCGCACGTGAGGGCAATGTTTAGCCTATCTTTTAGCAGCTGCTTGCTTGGGTACTCGGGTAGTTTGAGCAGGTTGAAACTGTACCGGGTAAAAAAGTGATTGGATCATGCATATAATAGTGTACGTACTAACATAATTATCTTTCCCACCTATTGGATCATATCAGTTAATGTACAGTGCCTCAGGGTTTATGAATTTAAACCACACCTCTCCCCTCAGGCTACGCCCTCTGGTCTCGGGAGGTTTACATTCATAAACCCCTCTACACTGCATGTACATTAACTAATACACAACAGCTAGCAACCCACTTTCTGTTCATAAGTGGTTTCATAGATAATCTTTAAAGATAACAGCCATGCATGATCAAATCATAGATAGCTAGAAGAGAAAGGGATTGGCAACGGGGCAGTTCACGTGATGCTTTTACATTGAATGTACATAGATGGGCCTGAAACCATCCGTGTTTCGCCCTAAAACTCCCGCGAAAACCCGGGAAACTTATTGTGTCTAATGCCTACTTCTCAAAGACCCCTCCAACACTTAAAAACACATGCCCCCTGGTGGTAGGTATCATTTAGAAATGAATAAAATATAATCTTGATTTTCGTGAAGTAGCTTGAGGTACAGAGAGCCTCTGTCAGAGGCTTTTTCATGCTTGTGTTCCTATAGCACCTATGATATAGCTAAGGTTGTGTTACTAAGTAGTGTGCTATGTCCCAAATCGCCACACAAATGAGGTGAAGTTGATGTTTAGCAGTAGAACTGCTTGTAGACTTTTTTACAGACGGAAAAAACAATTCTCATGAATTATTCATGTTTAGACTCCCACGTTAGAAGTAAGCCTCAAGGCGAAACACGGATGGTACCCGAAGTGCACTCCGTTGCCAATCCCTTTCTCTTCTATCTATGATCAAATACTCCAGATTTCAATTACGTATATACATAAAATCATGTATTTCATCTTAAATACACCAATACATCCCTGCACACACACGATGTTGTCCGTGTATAGTGCTAGGGGTAAGCCATCAAGAAAACTTTGTACATCTCTGGGTAACTTCTTGGAGAGGGGTCATACCGAAAATTTGGCGAATAAGCCATTTGAACCTAATTAGAGGTTTTTTAATTTGGCGTTTTGGGCGTGGCTACTATGGCAATGACGTACGTCCGCCACTTAGCTTATTGGCAATCTTAATTTGCCAAATCGCAATTATACGGTATCAGTGGCGTAGCCAGATGGGTGCAGAGGGTGCTCCAGCACCCCCCTCTGGCCTCAGACTCTGCTCCACAAGTACTAACTAGCTAAGCGAGCTAGCTGACATGAGAGAACTAGAGCTCAACTCAAAACTCCACCTCCAACTAGCTAGCTCCACCTCTAAATACTAATTCCAATCAATGCGCAAAGCCATGTGCCCACAGAGTTGCAGACTGTTCAGCAGCTATCACCATCATCATCATGTCACTCTTTGAGTACTTTTCAGTTGAGCCCAGTTCACAGAGCAGCACTGCAACTGCAAGTGGCTTGCCACCCTGTCCTGCTAATTCACAAGCAGAACCTGGTTAGCAGCTGTATGATTTAATTGTCACAACTCAGAACAATGCATTTTATAGGACATCTTCAGATCATCATTTCTTTAGCCAGATTGCGTTAGAATCAATCTCAGAGCATGTAACAACAAAAATTTTCTGGGGGAGTGCCCCCAGACCCCCCGTTGGGGCACATTTTGCACCGCCAGTGCACTCCGAGCACTGGTAATTCAGGCAATCCATTCATCCAGCACCCCCCTCTCTCAAATCCTGGCTATGCCCCTGGGTATATAGTACTTCTTATGTACACATCTATTGGCTTTCGACGGTGTTGTTGGACATGGATGCACACACACACACACACACACACACACACACACACACACACCCATACACACACACACACACACACACACACACACACCCGGCTCACCAGGTGCTGGCCATGGGCAGTCTGCTGGGAGTGTAGTCCAGTCGAGTGATGGTGAACTTGGTGAGTCCGGTGGCTCCCACCAAACTAGCAAACCCTCCCAGAGGAACCCGAGAGCTGTGGAGAGAATAGAGTTTATATCATTCACTGACAAGCACTCCTGCATGCTGAATACGAAATGTTAGGTATATAGGCTACGTATAAATAAGCTTATTTACCGATCACTATAATTATATTGTTGCTGAATGTCGGGAGGTATAAATGTAAATATAGCTCACCTTCCGGTGGCAAACTGCAATAGAATGGCTAACTCCTTCTTATCATAGCCCTTCACAATCTCCCAGAACCACTGAAAAACAAAACAATTAAGGTACAGATCAATATGAATCACTGAATGTATGTAATACAATCTATAATTCTGAAACAAGTTGATATAATGGCTATATATAAAATACAGAACATGAACGGGAGAGAGCCATGCATGTATGGATTGAGTGTCAGACGCAAAATCAACCTCCCAATTATAAAAGCTCTGCAATCTCCAATCACGGCTAAACACTTTACGTAGATCCAATGAACAATAAAATACCACAGAGAGACTAAAGCCACCTTACGGTCTCTCACCTGTATGACGGGTGAGTCGGCCTCGTAGCCAGACGAATACTCAGTGTTCTTCTCCCAATCAGTGACGTCAATATCGGGCAACCCAGAGATGAGGAGCTCCTGAGAATGGGAAAAGTTACGCTCAATAACAAGCGCAATAAATAAAGCCTTCGTTTAAAAAAATTCTGTTTGTACACGTGCAAGCTAGGCTTTTTTTAAATCTTGTGTAAAATCTTTTATTCATTGAACAGTGCATGTATGCACTATAAACATGGACTTTTACATGCTTAAACTACATCCCCTCAACAACGCAATCTCCCCGCTCACCAATTCGTACTCATCAAAAAGTGAGATGAGCTCAAGAGGAATGACCTCGTAGAAACCGTCCAAGAAGCTCTGTATCTGGCGACCAATAGCCTGTGTCATCCTCATCTCAGTCACCAGTTGCACGTAGTCACGCTATGTGTATGGGTGATACCAACAATGTATATATTGGTCACATGTGACCTAAATATAAGTAAACACGAGCAACAATACCCTAATTTCAATTTATAATGCTCATTTACAGACATGACTGCATGAATGTATTTGAATGACTGCACGTGTATAAGTGTACCTTGTTCTCATCCGTAACTGTAATACCGGAACCACCTGGTTTCAACTCGATCTGTTCCGTTGCACCAAACACGTCTGTTTCCACGGAGAACGTCAGCTCCAGACCGAGACTGTCGATTTCATGGTCAAGGATCCACTGAAGATTATTAGCATATTCCGGGTCGATGGACTCCACGTCACGGTAGCTAACAGGGACGTCTGGCAGAGGGAGTGGATATAATACAAGACTTAATAGTAAGCTATATTTATTGCAAACTATGCAAAAAAACTTGGTAGTGGTGGGATTCGAACCCACGCCATCGAAATGAATGGTGCTTAAAACCAGCGCCTTAGACCACTCGGCCACACTACCACATGACAATGGCTGGTTAAATAACAGATACCGTCTTACGAGTACAGTGTGACTCTCCGAATAGCAAACACGTTGATACCAAGGCCTATAGCTGTCCTTTATTCAGAGTCAGAGTTTATTGGGGTTTCACATTTAAATGACTCAGTTAGGGTTAATTATGATGTTTTTTATGTTAAAGGTGTATTGAATGACGTTTGTAATTATTTAATTAATTTTGTATCACTACAATAATTATTTATATAGGCTAAATAGAAAATCCAGTCTCCGTGACATCATTTCACCCCTATACTATTAGCCAGGAAATAATCAGTTATTTCGTGTAGAATTTGATCTATGGGATAAGCGACCATGTCTGTAGTCTGGAAATTGGAGAGATTTTTATTCCTTATGCATTAGTGATGTCGATCTGTACCTTGATCTGTGTCCGCTATATTATACCGTGTATAATTTCGAGGGTATAAATGTTTGTAGTTTTCGCTGATTAAGTATATTATACCGCAAACATTTTTTACCCACGAATTTAATATTGCATGCATGCATACTGCTACTATTTCGCGAAAAACTTGTATTTCGGCGAAAGTTTATACCCTGGAAATATACCGCTATATGGTAGCTGTTCGAGGCGTCCGTTAATAGAGTTCTACACACAAGTTCTCAGTACAAAAAGGAGTTAATGAAAAAAACTGGCAGTGGTGGGATTCGAACCCACGCCATCGAAATGACTGGTGCCTAAAACCAGCGCCTTAGACCACTCGGCCACACTACCACATGCCAATAACTGATTGAACAACTAATACGGTGTTACGAGACAGGAATAACCAAGTCTCATGAATCACCTGCCCCTCCCTGTGGGAGAGAGTCTTGTCTTGAGGTCATTTCACAATAATAACCCTAACCCTACCTTAATTAGTTAATTAACTGTTTAAGCGCAGGCGTCTCTCTCTTTGTTCAAGATCAACAACCTGCTTCAATGGATTTGTGTTTTGCATGTGCTAATTCTAGAGCGGGAGACTGTGCCTAAGGACCCCGGCCCCTGCTTGGCCTGTTATGCTTCGCAGCAGCTTCTAGGTAGTAATTGTTTACCATAATGTATGCGTAATGCTAATCGAAAAGCGTTTAGCAACGTGCAGTTCTTTACTGCCTCCAATTTCATCAACTGACTGGACTTCTTCGATCTGACTGGTCAACAAGGAATTTTATCTTGGCAAATAAAACTGTACCTCAGACGAAAATAAGGGCAGCTGATTCATAAGACTAACCAAAAAACTGGCAGTGGTGGGATTCTTCGAACCCACGCCATCGAAATGACTGGTGCCTAAAACCAGCGCCTTAGACCACTCGGCCACACTACCACTTACAAATGTTCCGTAATGGCTACGTACCACAAACTAAAGTAGTGATACAATGTTCACAAACATGTGCATGAATACACCACACACACTCTGTTACTCTCACTCACCAAGAATGTGCTTGTAGAAGGACCGGGTGAAGTAGACATTGAGCAGTTGCTTGTGATAGAGAGCTAGTCCCATCAACCGACCAGCAAACCGAAAGTAGCTCAGGTGGTCCGGGTTGACATCAGATAGACTGTTAGGCTGGAAAGTGGCACCTAAAAATATGAGAAATGGAACTGAGAGTATTGAGATAGTCTTTATTTTATTACAAAGTACATGAGAAGCTCAATTTAGTGAATACAGCGTATGTACATCCTTTCATTTGTTTTGTCACTCTACAGCCTAGTACATTTTGCATCAGTAGATTCCCCCACCCACCATCAGCCGACTGAGTGAACAGAGCGTAGTCAGGATTCAATACTTCCTGTGAGAGGTTGTCAAACCATTCCCTCATGACCCCTGACCCCATACCCGCCTCCCCCACAAACTGGATGTACAGCTCCTTCTTTAGAGAATGGATTGGAGCGTCACTTATCCTCTGGCAAGACGTGTTGAATATGTTGTCTGCAGGGATCAACATACTTGTAAAGTATTAACTAATTATAGTCATGTAAAAGAAGTCACTTTATTCCAGGCTGCTACAGAATGTGCGTACTTGCTACTTTTGGAACTGCTTTACGTACATTTACCAAATAATTAAGATTGCTTTAATATTTGATCTTATTAAACGCATTCTAGAATTTCACAAATGCTGCATGCACAGAATACTGGAATTAACCCTTAACACAGAAAGTACCAACATGCTTATTAAGCCCCACCTCTCTCCACTTCAATGAGGTTGTTCTCGGGATTCATGTTAATCTCTGTGGAGGGTGGCTTTTCCTTATGAAGATTCTCGTAAAACCAGTTTTTCCGGTCATCAAACGGCTGAGCATGAATAATGTGCACAAATCGTTGCATGAGCTCCATCTCCTCCAACAGAAAGTGGAAATGGGCGAATATCAGCTGGGGGTTCCTGGAGGTGGGGGGGGGGAGGCGGGAAGGAGGTGACAGCAATAAAAATTTAAGTTTTAGAGTAGAGAGCTTCTAATGCTTACAGTACACCCAATATGTTACGTTTTGCATACTTAACTTAGGGACATACTATCATGTCAGGTTATACAAAGTACATAAATGAGCTCACCTTGCAAGGAGCACTTTCAGTACGTTCTCGTATTTGTTGATAAACTCCAGGAAACGTGGCAACAAACCATCACTGTGGGAGACAGTGTAACACTTACAGGACAATGAAACAGCTGCTACTGTAATATGACCTAACCAAAATTAATGAACTTGGACCTACATGTATATGCATGACATTAATTGTATATGTACGTGCATTCGACAACCTCAAGATAATTACAAATTCTGTAGCTGCATGCTAACTAGAACCTCTTTTACATGCACGCTATATGCATGGATGGCTAAGACTTGTGATTTAATTATCTCTGAAGTTTCACGGAGTCTATCTGTTAATAATTAGTTGGACCTTAAATGCATACAATTATTTCGAAAAGTTCTACACACATTACCACACACCAGCTTTTAGTACCATGTACATCGTCTGTATGTATACCTCTTGGTAGATCTCTGTAGGGTCTTGCAGGTGAGTGCGAAGGCATGGGTGACCGCACACAGCCTGTCAGCGTACACCTCCACCAGGTTCTGTTCCCCCGCCTCGTGCTTGGACCGCACCTCCTCTTCTGGAAGCTCAGAGCCGAGGGGACCAACGGGAGGTTCCACAGGGGACACTATAGGGGGTGGGGGCATCTGTACATTAATTACTTACTGGGCTATGCAGCTAGTCAATCCTCAATAAAACAGCTAAGCCACAAACAATGAAAATTGGACACCAAAAATGCCACACAGTTATGTATAAGGCTCCACCAAGCGTAGCACTCACACAGGTGGTTGGAGTTGGTTGAGGCACTCCTGTTGAAAATGGGTAACTGAGAAAGCGAGCTACTGGGACTCATGGAGGAGAGCAGTCGCGCAGTCACTCTGTCGACATGCCAGCTTCGTCTCTTTAAGTTTTTGTCCCGGTCAGTAAGAGAAGAACTGGTAGTCTGGTCAATGCTACTGCTAGCTTGTAGGAAAGCTGTTCTGCGATGGCTCGGGGCACTGTTGACGATGGCAGCTGCTAGGACGCTACTTGTTTGGGAGATGAGGGGTAGTTTACTGGGCGTGCTTGGACGATCTTTGGAGACTACAGACGTACTATCAGGTGAGGACGTACCTTCTGAAATAGTCGAAAGATCAATTTCATCAGTTTCGATTACATCCGCAGAATCGGTTCCAAAATCCACAGATTCTAACACAGTTTTCTTCTCGATGACTGGACTCCCAACTTGCGTCAACACTTCAGTAGTTGATTCCCTTTGAACAACTCTATCTAGCTCCACTCGTAGGAGGTCGAACCAGGACTGAAGAGACGACCACACCATCTCCAGCTGTTCAAAAGGATCCATGAGGTAGAGGTAGCTGCCAGTAATGCTGCGTGTGTCTGGAGATGCACTAGAGGTGGCAATGGTATTGGAACGGGCCTCCCTCGGTGTATTGGAATTGGAATTTCCACCTCCAGAATGAGACCGCTTGTGAGAGGATCTGCACAGTTACAAAATGCATGTACATGCACGCTCACAGTAAACAAAGCAATAAACTATAAATTGACTATTACAAACATGTAAAACAATCGATAAAAATTTCACATAATTAGTAAATAACATGACTTATGGATCATTGTGATAAATGTGTCATACGTGTGCACCAGAGATCCAACATGCATGCACAAATCACTACAAGTTCAGTGCATTGTGGCCTGGATGTTATCACGTGACCGCAATGACATCAATGCACTGAATTTGTAGTGATTCGTGCACGCATATTGGACCTCCTCTGCACGTACACTGTACACTGTATGTAATTGACCCACAATCCACATAGAAGGAACGTACATGTATGTATTTGAAAGGGGGCGGCTTACATTCGGGTGAGCAAGGTTCTACATTATTTGCTCACTTTCGTCCAATCTTTGGCCTATCGCTGGGCCTCAGAGGAGGGTTGTCCAAAAGAGATCCAAAGCTACCTGCCCTCCTCACAGTGGCAGCTGTTGGCCCGTCCCCATGGATACCGGGACTGTTCGGCATGGAACCAGTGATGATGGAATCTGAAGGCATTGTTTTGTAGGCTGCTACAAAGTGCTTGTGGAGAGTGCAGAGCATTCGAATGGCACGCAAGAACTGAGGCATCAGATCCTGATAGCTACTACTGATGCTGCACGTGTGTGTGTGTAGTGGGTGGGGGGTGATGATATGGTTAATGTGGTGGGGGTGTATGTGTGTGTGTGAAGGTAGGTGTATATTAATACTGCATTATTATGCATGTGCAAGTGCGTGTGTTTGTGTGTGTGTGTGTGTGTGCGTGTGTGTGTGGATGTGTGTGTGTGTGGGAGGGTGATGGGTGATATCAATGATGTGGCAGTAAATGTGTTGGTGGGATAAAAAGGGTAAAAAGAGGTGTACATATGTATATGAGCAAAAGCTTGAACTGGCACATTGGCTGCTAGCCTCGATCCCAGGCTGCTCTTCCTCGAAGAGAGGGCCTGGTATCGACTGTTTGCGCATGCGCCACATAATCCCCAGAAACTGGGGACTCCGGATATTATCGTATAATGCTCAGTAAAACAATGACGTCACAACAAACGGAAGTGGATTAAAGAAAGTGGATAGAAATGCGATTGTGAAGGTTTCTAGCCTGTGTGATAGCATTCTAATAGCTACCCCTAGCCTGCCATGTTAACAAAGAACTCACAGCCTGCAACCAACAGTGTGGATGACAATCGTCTGAACGGAGGGAAGGCTGACAATAGCCTGTATGGACAGGCCACGCCCATCTGACACTAACCTTGGTGAAAGTCGACTCTATCAGAAAGAAATTGCTGCTGTAACCAATACAGCTCTGTCTCTAGCTAGCTAGCTATATAGCTCTGTGTCTGACTTTTAATATGAACTTCGTCTATATAGTAATTATGTTATTCAGGATATAATTCGGGTAAAAATTCAGTTTAATGGAAAACATTACGGGAATATTATCCAATAATTTTGCGCATGCGCAAGCAGTCAGTAGCAAGCCTAATAATTAGGCCTTGTGAAGGAGGCTAATTGGCTGCATGGCTTACCTAGCTAGATCTACACGCGGCCTTTATTCGAGGTAAAGGGTCACCAAGGTAGAAAGCTAGAATTATGATTGGGAGTGTCACTTCTTTGAGGAGCAATAATTATTGATAAGACTCAAGGCTTCTTTGCTGACTGACTTTGGTCTGATTTTAGCATAACCGTTCCAGCATTCCTCTAGTCTACTTTCACTTTTATTGCTTGTTACTTTGCTGCTTGGCCAGATTCCATGCTCATACAGGCTACTGCATAATTTATATTGTAAACATCTTCTGGTTTCTATAAATCATGTCAACAGCCGAGGGTTAGCACTTCAGTGCTCTAGTTCTACATTTTGAAATATAGCCAACTTGAAGGTTTGTAGGAGTATTGACTTAGCAAGAATGCTCTCGTCAGTGACTGTATAGGGTGTCATACAGGATTTTGAAGTAGAGGGGGAAATAAAGGCACGCTTTGAAAGGGGGAGGGGTCTAAAAGTCACCAGAAAATGTTGCTAAAAAACGTCAACTGTTATTTCAATACCCTAGCTGTTAGTATGTAAAATCATTGGCTATAGAAACTCCAGGGACATACCTTGAAAATTGTTGTTAGTTAAACGGTCTTAGGGTGAATTCTGGTGGGTTTTTGGGTTGCTTTGCATAATTTATGCAACTAGTGCCTGAATGTAAATTTTAGGGGGGGGGGGGGATTCGAGCCAGACGGGGTATCTCCCCTTCCCCTCCTGTATGATGACACCCTGGTACAGTATTAATAGCTTATGACATGTTTGTAATGTTCTCATACTGTGCAATACCTGAGCAGCTCCATGCCGGCTGTGGCTGTGTCACTGGCCAGCTTGTTGAGGACAGCTGCCAGGAGATGGACACTGCTGTTGCTAAGATACTCTAGGAGACCTTGCATCTTGCTCTCTTCAATATGCTGACTAAACACCAGAGCCAGCAACTGTTTGGTGAGTGTATGTATAGGGGGGGGGGGGGGGGGGGGTTAGTGGAGGCTTGGTGTACGTGTAGTAACTACTACGTACTGTAACTTTCAAGAGTAAACCTTGCACTGAGAAATACATATGTACAATATACAATATTTGCATTCAAACGGCAGCACAGGATTGGTGCAAATTAAAGGCTCTTAATTGTTTGTTTACTGGTTACATCAGTATTATCGATTTTGGATGCATTATAAGTCAATCACCTTGTCCACTTGCTCAGGATACTTGCTTAGGATGAGTTCCACGCACCCGTAGTAATTGCCCTGTGGTTGTGTGTGGGTGATTCACAGTACAGTGTAGAGTCAGCGACGACAACAATAACATACATAGATACATGCATACAACAACAACAACTCTTTAGTGAGTGCAAATAGGTGTAACATACAATACAATTAGTTATAAGCTTAGTTGACAAACAAATTCATTTTGCTAAGTATATAATACACTGTTGTCAAGTGATGACTCTTACATAGTCACCCTTGTACCAATGTTTACAGTGATATACAGTCGTGCATCTATACAATCTTGTTACTTGTTCTCTATACAAACATGACGGATTGTACTATTTAAATGGGTGAGAGAGAGAGTGTGTGCATGTGTGTGTGTGTGTGTGTGTGTTGTTCACCTGAGCGCAGATCTCTAGGACTGAGAGTCCGTCGTTGTCAGTGGCCACTAGCGCTCCTCTGTCCAGTAACAACTGCACACACTTCACTTGGCCGTGTCTGGGGTTACCATGGAAACAAAACGTTAATATATGGGCAACCCGTAAAATTTTAAGAATCTACAGTTAATGTACAGTCACATATAAGCACCTTGTAAATCATAGTGTAAACATGACTGACTATAGCTGATTTGCACAGTGTACACATATTCAACACGTGCATTGACTCTACTGAGAACACGCATACTTCAAAATGCATAGAAGGCAGTTTTCAAATTACCGAAAGCAAATACATATACATTGATATATACACTTAGACACACCTATAAGTACTTCAGAGATAACCCGAGGTAGCACCCAAAACATAGGAACAAGTGGAAGTGACTGATGCTCGTGATCACTACAATACCGTGTGAGACCTACAGTGGTTTAAGGACTTACCTGCACGCAAAGTAGAGAGCATTCCCTCCATTCTTACTGCACCTGTTCACGTCAGCCTTGAACTCCAGCAGCTGGACCACACACTACAAGGCACACATACGTACACACGCAGTCACATGCAGTACGTAGCTCAGATGCATTCGAGGGGGCAGGGTATGCACACACAGAGAAAATCATCAAAACGTCAATTTTGAGCTTTGAGGTACAATTACATTTATAGGTATGCTCATGTATCAGAGAGTTATATTATATACATTGTAGTGCTCGAGGTATTGTTTGACGCAAAAGCAATTGCAATAGTAAATTACTCGATACTGTACGTGCTGCTAAATTATTACGAAAACATACATAATGTCATATTGAGTGGCATACCTTGTAGTGGCCATTTTGACAGGCAACCAGCAGAGCTGTGTGTCCGTGGATGTCCTGTACAGTATAAAACGTCGGCATTGCATACATTACTTGTGTCAGAATTTAAAGCTAGTTCTCTACGGCTGGTTCCGTATAGCAGTAATGTTTATAGCCGTCAATCACCTATATACATAGGGCACATCAACAATGGCTGCACATGTAATAAACTAAACGAGGTGGCTTGCTAACACAGGTTGAAACACATGCTATAGGGAGACACTTTGGGACTGTATTATTATAATAGACTCAGAGGCCATGCAGGTGACTTCTAGTTACAAGGATGACCACAATAAACGGGCTTCTGTTAATGCGCACTAAAGATATCATGCATCACATGGTAATCCCACGTACCTCGACGTCCACATACTCTCCACTCTCTAACACACTGACCAGGAGCTCTGTACGTCCGTTGCACGCCATCCAGTGCAGCTGCATGTGTGTGTGTGTGTGTGTGTGTGTGGTAAATAATACAAAAGTACGTGTATGTGTGTACATGTATGTGCATACCTACTGTACTCATTATACTTGTACTCACAGCTGTAAGTCCCTCGTTGTCATGGACTCTGATATCGGCTCCAGCCTCCACTAACTTCTGTACACACTTTTTGTGCCTACAAAATTAGCAAACATGGACCAATACTCTTCACAGATTAACAAACTTACATGCATAATTAAGACAGTTATATGTATTACCAGCCCAAATCCTAAAACTGTTACGATAATCACATAAATTATGTTATACATGTGGTTTATGCTGTGACGCTTACCCATTCCTGGCTGCCAAGTGGAGGGGAGTGGACCCAATCTTGTCCTGTACGTTAACATGCGCTCCCTTCTTCAACAAGACACCCAAACAGTCAGCTGCTCCAGTGCTACATGTATAGAACATGATGACATTCCGTATTAAGCATCAGTGTTTCTAACACATAATATAATATGTCAGAGGAATTTGAAGAAAAAATAATGGCAGTGGTGGGATTCGAACCCACGCCATCGAAATGACTGGTGCCTAAAACCAGCGCCTTAGACCACTCGGCCACACTACCACATGACAATGCCTGATTGAATAACTGATACCGTTTTACGAGTACAAGAATCTCAGTAAAACTACATGTGTGGGTGGCACTCACTAGAAATGGAACATGAAACTTAAACAAAATATGGCAGTGATGAATTCGAACCAATTAACTCCAGTGCCTAAAACTAGCAGGAGGATACTCGGCCATACCGTGATAATTATAAGGATGCACAATTCTCAGACAACAATTTGTAAAACTTTAAGAAAATATGGCAGTGGTGGGATTCGAACCCACGCCATCGAAATGACTGGTGCCTAAAACCAGCGCCTTAGACCACTCGGCCACACTACCACATGACAATGACTGATAATAATTCCCAGGAGAATGATGCCACCCACACTCACTACCTTGCCTATATAGGCGAATGCTTGTTCGACTATCAATCCTTCATGAAAATACAACTCATGATTATATAAGGAAGCGTTGAATAACCACATGCATTTGCCGACAATGTATTTGTGGGTATGCGCATGCTTAAAATTGCCACAGGGCATACCACAGGGCAAAAGCATGAGTGTGTGGTAAATGAAAAGTGTTGAACTGTAGTAAACAGATAGAGTGGTTTTACTATTAAATGTTAGCTCTGAAGTTACTCACTTCGCTGCAGAGTGTACCAGTGTTCTCTTTGCTCTGCCGAACACGTAGTTGACGTCAAATGTTGAGTTGGGGGACAGAAGTTCGCTAACAGGTCTGCGTAATGGCAAGAGATATAAAAACAGCGTAGTCACGTATCAACAACTCAACTGAATCTAGACAGTAACACTATGGGTTCTGTTTTACAATACGACCCAATTTAAAAAGCAGTAATTGGTTCAGCTCATTATTCTGTCAAGATCGATCGATAAACACATACTGTCATAGTACATTGCATTTCAAATAATCCCTAGCAACTCACTTGACTTGATTCTGCATGACGTATGGCAACAGTACATACACAGCATCTTCATTGTCTGTACATGTATTAGTGTAAGGTGAGTACAGGATATCATGATATGCAAGGTGAGGTTACAAGGTGGCTACACTTTGATGTACCAAGTTAGGCCGTTGTACTGTACATGATCATAAAGTTGAAACAAGCTAGGGTACATGCAGTGGCGTAGGAAGTAATTTCTCAATGGAGGGGGCTCTAATTTTTAAATGGAAAAAAGTACGGCTATCTATATAGTGCAACTTGATAAGTCAGTTAATAGCCTAGAAATGTGGGGGGGGGGGCTCCAATGCCACTGAGTCATGTATCAGATATACCTCCATGTTGAACAAGTGAAGTTGTATACACTAACTACTACATACTCTCCTGTCAACATTTAAAGTTAATACAACCATTGGAATATGCAAAGTGGAATATACGAAGACGATTCTCAACACTAACCTAAACCCTGAAATGGTACTTCCGATTATTTAGACTACAGACCAAAATGAGCTACATGTTTAAGTTTGTGTAGCTATGTATGTACAAGAAGCACAATGAAGTGCTAAAGGTAAGGGTCCAAAAACCAATTAAATGATAATGCAATATAAAAGTGAGCCAAATAGCTATCTAGCTAGATCAAGATATAAACATCATTTACTGATTGTGTTTCTGTAGATCTTTAATATTTCTGCTAAGAACTTACCTGGGGGCAAGGAAGCAGATCTACCACGTTGCATGGCCCTCTTCATTCGCTGTAGAAAGTTATCCATGGCAGATCAGTCCTACAGAGTGTATAAAAGACACTGTAAAGACACTTCTCTGTATGGTCTCTGATCTTAGCACCTGATTCGATTCAGATTGCTGATCTAGCAATTAATGTGGGGGAGGGGCTTGTAAGCTGCTAAAAAAGGTCATTGAATGTCTTTTTTTAGATATCTACCACTGAGATGCAACATGGCTGGGCTCAGGAAGCATAAGAAGTACAACTGGAAGGAGACCAATCTTTCTTTCTTTGGCTCTGACTTGGAGAAGGAAGTAAGCATTCTCTATAAAAATGTATCAATGGTCAAACTTGCTGTGTTGCTATAGCTATAGTCTAGCAATTAAATTGGTGTTGGCTGAATTTACGTCTGCTATAGTTAAAAGTGGTGGCCTTACGTAAATGTTTTGTTAGATTTCCTTTTATAGACCATTACAAGCTTGTGTAGCCTCGTCTATGAATACAATGCCCAGGCCATGATTGTTATCAAAGCACATTATGCAGATTCCTACTACCTGAATTACACATGCACTTTAATAATAATTCAGACTTCATGCAGTAAAGTTATAAGCTGAAGACACTCTGTCCCCCCTCATTTGCTCCTGATGGAAGTTATTATAACTTGTGGTGTTGAGGCTATATATATATACATTCTATAAATGCAGCGCTATATAATTATAGCAACCAGGTGAGGAGACTTCGAATACACAGACAAACAGACATACTGGCAAACTACATGCAGTATGTGCAAACAATAATTAGCGCAATTATGCCATATGCATTGTTCTCACACATTCTTAGTGGTTTATTACAAACAAGGAGTGTGGTTATTAAGACGATAGTGAATTCGCAATGCATAAGACGAGTGTTCCACCCCCTCATCTGCTCCTATTTCTATATATCAAGGAAGATTTTGCTTTGTTGTCAATAAGTGCATGCTTGGCTTATGTAAATTTTCGATTGACATGTACGCATGCACTCTACTACCTATACAACATGGACCCAATAAATGTAATTGTTCATGTGGAGACGCAAGATCTCTTTTGTCGAAATTTCGTTCTCAAAACCTACATACATAGCATACCCCGGTGATGTCAATGTCAGTAAACTTGAATTTCCCATTATGTGGCGATGATCTCCGTTACTGTACATGTATATGTGTTTAAATCATCACCATGACTGCATCATGATCATTGCCAAAATACATTACCAATTATATCATTACTTGCCACACACAACACACATTTCATTTGTCATAAAAATAATACGGTCATGGTCTTTATATAATTATAGATTGTGCCGGTATATGAGGTGCTCTCGAGCATCAAAAATTATGCTGACATAATAGTAAAAGTTGGGCATGGCTATACAAAAATAAATGAGTCAAGGTAGTATATACTATAAACCAAAGATTGTCCATGTGACTAGTACAGATTATCGCTGACTCAGTTGCACAATTCTAACAAAGGAAAACATAATTATGATAGGTGAATCATGAATGGAAAAGAATAATAGGTGAACTTTAATTTATGAGAATCAAAAGAATAGAGCAATGTCATATTAAAGCATATTCTGTTAAGTCAAGTTTTTACATATTAAGCGACCGATCGTTCAGCACTTTCGCACTCTAGTTTCTATTTTTATCAACGATTCATCACTGAATTGCCTTTCTAGATGTGGTAGGCCTATATATACAACAAACAATTCTGTTATAAATGTATATACAATTATGTTGACTAAACTAACTATATACATAGCATGTTATAGTTATACTATGCCTGGTTCTAGTTGCCTATAGCTGTAACATTAGATCAAAACATTATCTTACAAATAGCAATGACCAGAACAAGCATAGAATTTCCCATGAGTTTGGTTCCAGATGATAATCCCCTGATAGTGTTGACTGTCTCAATGCCAGAGAGATACGATCCGTGCATGAAACCTTGGTATCTTGTGCTTGTTCCTTCTCCAGCTATGTACATACGTCCCTCGGGTCTGGCCATCTCCGTAAATCCCCCAATTCCACGTGGGAAGACATTGCTATACGATCCCATGAAGAGGGGATTTAAGCCCCAACGAAAGCTTATAATGTTAGTCGGAGCAAGAGCTGGGGCTCCATATACGTCACTGTACAGAGTTGTAATGGCCGCTCTTAAATCAGTTTCAGAAAGACGTGCAAGTTGAAAGGCTATTTCTCCTGTTACAGGCATCATTGTTGCATTAACTCCTCGAGACTCCGGTATAACTCCGATCACAGGTAGGTAGCCACGGGTGCTTGATGTAACACCTATGTACTCGACATTGTCGTCCCAGAATCGATTCGAGAAGACAGCGTAGATAATATAATAGAAACCAAGATTTAGTCCATCCAAAGCGTTTGTTTTAGCAGTCGGTAGAGGTGGGGAGAATAAAGTTGATGCTTGCGCTTTTAACACACCGAGACTAAAAGTTACAATGGCATAGCGCCCACAATACCGTACTGTCTGCCCATTTTCAGTTGCCGTAGCACACACGCAGCTATCTCCATACTCAATGGTTGTCACTGTTGTGCTGAGATGGATTCTTTGGTCAGAAGTTGGATTGTTGTTAGTGAATGCATTGGCAAGGCACTCAATTAGGAAAACGGTACCTCTGTTATCGGTAATAAGGTAGTCAGACGGAGTGTTACTAAAATCCATACTGGTTGCATCATTTGAAAAAGCTTGGAGTGAGGTATTGTCCGGAGGATCTATGGAGCTGAAATCAAAGTTGTACCACTCAACCCAGTTGTCGTTGGCACCATTCGGTGTCCAGCCAGCTTCTGTGAAACCTGCTCGAGCACTGACGTCGTTTGCTGGAGTAGTGCCAGCCTGATCTGAAGCTGCTTCACTCGCATCGGTAAAAGCAGAATGTCTGAGGTTATCAGCAGGTACGTCATTGCCATCTTCATCATACACAACGAGGCTGTCAAAATTGCTGTAGTAGCCATCCAGACCACCACAATCTTGCATGAGAGAAAACAGAGGATGTCGTGTAGGGTTATTTCTATCAACACCGTGGATCCAGTTAGCTCCAACGTTTACATTCACACCAGGAACGAGTTCTTCATTTCTTATCCTTCCACCCAGCCTGTCCTGAGCCTCCAAAAGAATGAAGTCAGTCACCCCCAGCTCATGAAGTCTCCGTGCAGCAGCCACCCCTGTTATCCCTCCACCAAGGATCAGAACTTCACTGGCATCAGCAGGGCATTCTGGTTGAGCAATCACCGTTGCTAAGATGCCGAATATAACAAGCACACTCTTCATTTCTCAAGTACAGTAGTGACAATTTCGCCCCCTTCGCTTAGTCAATAGCACAATAGCAAGCAAGCAAGCTAGCTAGCTACAAAATTAATGAGCAACAAACTAATGTTAATTATGTGCGAAAAATGAGCCCCACCCACAGCAAGGTTTTTCTATGACTGCAGATCAAGAAAGCCAGTGCACAAGGTGAGGATGCCTGGAAAGGAGCTGGTCAGAAGGAAGGACTGAAAGTTTGGAGGATTGTAAAATTCAAGGTTAGTGCTATTTTCAGCATGTCTAATAATATTTTGTAGCTGTCAAATGTGACATTGATGATGATGATTGTGACACTCGTTTATTTTTTGTTTCCTAGGTGACTCACTGGCCTAAGGCTGACTATGGAAAGTTCTATGATGGGGACTCGTACATTATTCTCAACACATA
Organism: Halichondria panicea; assembly: GCF_963675165.1. Taxonomy (NCBI): domain Eukaryota; kingdom Metazoa; phylum Porifera; class Demospongiae; order Suberitida; family Halichondriidae; genus Halichondria; species Halichondria panicea. The sequence continues at coordinate 4,618,025 of NC_087386.1, forward strand.
TCGAAAGGATCCATCTAGTCCGGTACATACGAAATTAACCTTTCTAGCTGTCACCCTTGGTAGCAGATGCGTTTCAACCCAGAGGAGGTACCACACGCATGCCTCGATTAGGCTAATTGCCTCTGCAATAACGTTGCGCGTGGGCGTAACCACACCTCGATTATCCACCCACGCTCAATGTTATTGCAGAGGCAATTAGCCTAATCGAGGCACGCGTATCGTACCTCCTTTGGTTTCAACCTGTTCTAGCAAGCAACCTCAATCATTGTTCGAGGGTGACCTTTTGTATGTGGAAATGTTGTGATACCTGTATGTACACTAGCACTCCTCTCAGGTATATATCACCAGTGTATCACATGTCAATGATGATACTGATCTATGTTTAATTAACAGGCTCTCTCTTGGGATGTCCATTTTTGGATTGGCAAGTACTCCACTCAAGATGAATATGGTACTGCGGCGTACAAGACTGTGGAGTTGGATCACTTTGTGAGTTAGAGAAAAATATATTTTATGTGATAGCTAAATGTGAAAGTATGCAAACCATTAGTGGTATATAAAGGTGTTATGATAGCAATATGACACATTAGACAGTGGTAAAGGATACTTTCTATTTGTTGGCTTCAGGTATTAGCTCCTTGAGTGTGTTGCTCTGTGTTGAATTGTACAGCATCACAGCCATGAGTTATGTAACTAATCCTGTTACAGTGTACATGTAGGTGTGTAGATCTATGTATACTGTTATCATTGCGTTTCTTCCCCACACACACATAAGTTGAACGATGCAGCTGTACAGCACAGAGAGGTGCAAAGTCACGAATCACAGCTGTTCAAATCTTACTTCAAGAGAATCATTCTCTGGAAGGGAGGGTTAGTAACTATGTGCACTTATTGTATCACTTGATCTTGTAACATACTTAAAATTACACAAAACTAAGTAGCATACGATAAAGCACTGAAATTATTTTAATCTGTGGCTCATTGTTTCGTCTACAGTATGCTGTAGCCAAAAATCCACAGTTTCTTGTGATTTTGTAGTTAATTGTCACTTGATGCACAACTCCTCTGTTTGTTCATACAGAGCCGAGTCTGGGTTCAACCATGTGGAGCCTGAGAAGTACGAACCCAAGTTGCTGCACTTTAAGGGGAGGAGGGTGAGTGGGGTGTGCATTAAAAGTGGTGCAAATAAAATGGTCTATTAGAGCTTTTAGTTATGTTGATCTTTACCTAAAAATTGATGGGAGGGTAATTACAGTCAACTGACAGTGTTTTGTTAAATATGCAATAAACAAAGCTGTTTTTTACTAGGACAATGTAATGGTGGAGGAGGTAACGCTCCGACGCAAGTACCTCAACTCTGGAGACGTGTTTATTCTCGATCTGGGACTCCACCTCATTCAAGTACGAAACGACTCATTAGCGTGTACTTACAATCTAGTTGTGACAGTAGACTATACCTGTACGTACTGTACACTTTCTGCATTAATTGATTCTTTGCCCCCCCCCCTCACACATACATGCACACTGCAGTGGAATGGCAAAGAGTCGAATAAAGACGAGAGGTCAAAGGCAGCTGAGTACATGATCTCAGTCAAGGTGATTATTATATTTTGTATCACGTACACTGGACCTAGACCATGGACCATATACTCCATAATTTATTACTGTATATAGGCCTGAGGGCAAACGTCACTACAAGCCAATAGTATATCCAATGTGTGCACAAGTGAAGCCGTGTAATAACTTTAGGAGATCAACTGAGAGGTCACTGCAACCGCTATGCCAGCATCTGGATACTGGCACAATTCATCATGTGCATAAACTGTACAATAATTGTAGTAGCTATTGGCACACTGTTTCCTTTGATCTTACAGGTCAAAATGCAACAAGTATGTCATAATTATAAGTCTCCATTAGGTCATTGCACTTTTCAAGTTTGTATTGTCACATAGCCGAGTCACATGCATGAAATAAATGTACTGTATATAGAACTAATTTAACACTGTACAGTACATGTACTGTATATGGAACTAATGCATTAATTTACCTTTAACACTGTACAGTACATGTACGTACATGTATATGGAACTATAAAACTACTGTATGTGCCCTTATCACATGTATAATTATCATAAGGTGGCAGTTTACATCATAATAATAATAATGCATGTATAGTACTTTAATTCTCTCACATGCAGTCTGACAGAAGTGGGAGGCCGAAACTGGAAACTGTCGGTCAGTTCAGTGCATGGGACACAATATTTGTACATTGTATGTCTGTAAATCTTTATACTGCCTCGATCTTCAGAGTCCAGTCAGTTTTACTCTATTATGTACAGTACGTTATAATCGGCATGGGACTCTGGTTTAAAAGTATGCTTTAATCAGGTACACATTTGCGTGATGTACTGTACAGTATAGTACTAGCTGCTATTAAATTAAAGACTGACTGCATGCATGTAGACTGCGTACAATAATTATCTCACACCCCCCATGCATGCATGCACCAGATGAGGATGGTTTGGAGGAGTCCCACACCTTCTACCAGATGATCCCCCCTGGACTCTTCGGGTCAAAAAAACCAAGACGAGCTGCAGAGGTTTGGGGTTATACAGTGGATTTGCATTGTTATTATAATGTGTATAGTGCCATACTAAATCAATCACCTTTATACCTTACTTCCATATTCATGCACTGAATGCAGGGTGGCGATGATGATACAGTGAAGACATTTACCAAAGTGCTTTACAGGTGAGGCTAATTATTGTTATGTACATCTAGCTGTTAGTTCATTATAGTTCCCTGGTATATAGCCATGCACTGGTAGCCTTTTGCTTCACTTCTTTTTCGTATAACCTTTGTTCAGAGTCCACGAGAAGAAAGGTCATGACATCTCCTTCAAAGAGGTTGCCAGGGGACGTATGAGCACTGGCTTTCTGGACCCTACTGATGGTATGACCTGTAGTGGTTACCGTATAGCGAGAAATTTTTGCGGATTTCGTGGGTAGCAATCCTACACAAAAATTAAGTCCACGAAAATTGAATTACCTGCTATAACGTGCAAAGATTTAAAGGCGTGGCTTCCGGTAAGCAGTCATTCCGCGAACATTGTGCAACGAAAATGCTTTTAGAGGCCAATCCATGAAATATAAGTGCCTCGAAAATTTCGCGCTATACGGTATACTATAACCTGTGCATGTCAGTAGATTATGAAAATAGCTAGCACATTATAAACTACGTATCTCTTATAGCAGAAGGTGAGAAGTTTTTTTACATGATATGAAGTATAAAAATTATGTGCTACCTGCATGATGCAATTTTCATAGCGTTTATTTATTTTTCAGTATTTATCTTGGAAACTGGTTTCCATGTCTACGTGTGGATTGGCAAGGAAGCCACGTCACATGAAAAGGGGTCAGGACTCACGCTAGCACATGTGAGCTCAACCTAAGTATTAATGTCATATGACTTCAAACTTATGTCACGGTGGTAAATAATTCTACATATATTCCTGTATGGAGTGAATGCATGGTCGTAGTTTCCAAATGCGTATAATTTATGGGTATTTAGATTAATATTCCTCGAAGACCCTACATGCATTGTTAATGCCTTGCAATGGCACGGCTGAACATACTTCCATGCAGGAGCACGTGAAGCACAGCAAGCATCCGTTCTTGCCCATCACCAGGATATCCCAGGGACCACACAACGCTCAATTCGAGGCTTGCTTTGAAGACCATGACCCAGTAAGTGTGTGGATACAGTTGATACATGTAACTGCATGTGCATGCATACACTTTGTTGCTGCTAACGTTATAATATATGTAACCCACCTACTACATGTACATTTTTGCTATGTAGTCTAGTGGGGTTTAACTGTCATTAATTGGCACCTCAGGGCTACAAGGGAAAATATGGCTTATAAATTGGCACCTCAGGCATATGCAACAAAATAAAAATAATGGTGTTTTCGATGAATGAAGATGAATCAAATGTTTTGCTTGAGAAACGAAATGTCATAAATGAAAACATAGAGCTGCTTTAGAGACACTCTGGGAGAGGGCTAGGGTTCAGGCTGAGTATTAATTGCTCACTAGCGCTAGTACTGCACGCACTGCACTATAGGCCTGTTCAGCTTCTGTATTCAAAGAAAAAGAAGTTAGTTAGTTATAATATAGGAGTGGCTATTTTAAGCTTACCTTTGCTTGCTTACTAACCTGGCATAGCCGAAGAGAGCTGGTCTAGACACCGTCTAGAGCTAGCTGTGTTGTTTTTTGCTGGCTGGTACGTTGCTGCAGTAGGTACGTGGAGGGAGGGGCTGACTAATTGCACAGAGAGGGGGAGTGGATCTGTACTGTTCGCTTGGAGGGAGGGGCTGGCTGCTCATATTCTGTCCAAGCTGCGCAAGGCTTTGAGTGTTGACAGGAGCCTTGGTGTACGAACTCTCTTTTTCCTAGTTGTCTTCTTGCTTGAATAGTGTTGCTATGTGGTAGTTATGCAAGCTTATATAGCTGGATACATAGCAACCAGTCAGCCAATGAGATGAGACATACAGTAGACTCTCGTTAATCTGGTCACCCTTGGAACCATGCAGCTTGGCCGGAATAGCGAGGTGGCTGTATTTCAGGAAATAGCCGCGGCTTAAAAACAACCTTACCTCGAATTTAATGACTACTTTTGCGGTTCTTGTCTCGAGGATAATGAAGGATAATGAATCATTCTGTTAAGTGTAATTCATGCTAAACCACGCCCAAATGTCATTTCCGGCCATTATATACGTATAAAATTACATTGAAAACCTTGTTTGGGACAGCCAGCACTGGCCAGTAAACGGAATAGCGAGTGTCCGTATATACTTCAAATGGCCGGTATATCGAGGTGGCCGTACTTCAGAGAGCTGGAATAGCGAGAGTCTACTGTATATCAGTTAATACACAGTGCCTCGGGGTTTATGACAGTAAACCACACCTCTCCCTTGGGCTAACGCCCTTGTAGTCGGGAGGTTTACTGTCATAAACCCCTCTACACTGTACATTAACTAATACATAAATTGAGTGTTCGTAACATGACATTTATTTGTTGAACACAGATTGGGAGCAAGAGTGAACACGAGGGAGACTGTGTTATTCTCTAGATATCGATAATCAATGACATGATTATAGACTATACCGATGTGTACTATACCGATGTGTACTATACCGATGTGTACGTGTTATAGTAGCCTCAAACTGGACATTGTAATAATGAATGATAAATGTTAATTTTGCTATGAATGAAAGTTCGGGGCATGTGCATGCGTGGGCGGCTGATCTGCGGTGCAGGATGCGGTTGAAATGGGGGCGTATCTCATTTAGAAGCTGTTTACATAAACTGTACATTTTTCCTGAAACAGTATCTATACATTGCAACTCATCCTACGGTGAACTATCAAGCACTTTAAGTTAATGGCAGCTGAGAAAGCAAGCAGTAGTCCAGTGCAGTGGAGCAGCCACCAGGGGAAGTCTACATACACAGCCACTGGAGGAAGAGATGTCTTATTCATTGTCTCTGACTCTCTCCCTATTTCCACACACCCTGGCATTTGCGACAAAGCAGTACCAAGACAGGAAAACATTCTTGGACTGAGTGACAATGAAGCATGCAAGTTGGAGCACCAGGGGATTACCAGAGAGAGCCAAGACTGTGATTTGAATGTCATGGTTACTAGGCACAAACTAGATAAGAGGCACCGCGTGGTTGGTGTGCTGAGAGAGGCCAGCTGTGGCCGTGTGAAAAGAGAAATTAGTTCACTGATGAGCACAACAGATAAGGAAGGAGGTAATTTCATCCATAATTTAAAGTTTACGTGTATTATAGTCTTAACACTCTAGCTCGCAGTGTGGCAATTACGTACGTATGCAGCGCTATAGCTTAAATAATAGAGATTACGTGAATGATCGACTATAGAATTTCTGTATTTTAGTTAGTGTACATGTCTCATCAATCTGTAAATGTTATCGTTTGTTTTGCATATTTGCAGTGATTGTGTGTTATATCGGTCAAGGGAAGATGGACACCGGAGACTGGTGCTTCAAAGATGGCTTCTTTAGTTTTCAAGACCTGTCCAAACTCTACAGAAGTAACCCTCACTTTCAGGGTAGAGTCCTCTCTATCATTACCGACTGCAGTTACTCTGGGCACTGGGTTCGACAATGTATGGAGCTCATGGACGGTGAGGGAATAAGTCCGTGTGGCCACTCGGCAAGAGAGAAAGGCATTCTAATTAAAGTTCTAGCTTCTTGTCAACCCACAGAAATTCCGAAGAAGCTTTCATTTTCTGTGTACAGTACAAAGAATGAGAAAAATTCAGGCCTTCTTTCCTTCCCCACACACTATAAGGGAGCACAAATTCCTGACAAGCAACGGCCAAGTGGCATTGACTTTACGTACATCACTTGCAAACGTAGCATCGACAGTCCTTGTGCACTAAGTAAGGGATACTCGTGGAGAAAATGGCAGGAGGCTCTCAGAATGCAACTATTCTCGACCGTTGAGAATGGAAAACCAATGTGGTACTATCTACTGTTGACTGAGGAGGAAGATAAAGTTAGAGAGTTCAAAGAAAAGACAGAGGCTGGAAAATGTTCTGTTAAACTCTCGGAGTATGGACATGTGCTGATGAAGGGAATTGGAGAGAGACCTAACAATGAGGCTAGAGACTACATTCACAAGAAATACTTACCAGTATACACATAACAACTGTAGCTATATACGTCTTGTGCAGTCTGTGATCTTACTATAATTCTCTGTTTTAATTATACAACAATGCACTTGCAATTGACTAAAATGAAACACACAGTATCGACAGAAAGCAATTGAAATACCTGTGCTAAGTGTTACTATAATTATAAGCTATCCACTTTTCACTTCCAAATTTTTAAGACACCATCATGAGATGAGCTAACAATAAACTGTTGGTTCTTATAAGGCACCACGGCCAAGTCAGTGATAAAGTCTACGTGAGAGTGCATATGAGAGGAGGATTCTGATAGGACATTACTCGTATGGTGGGTGGGGTTTGAAGACGTGGTTGACGATGAGAGATTGCCTGCAGTTGTGATGAGCACCTCTTTGAATACATCCACTCCCTCAATTATCCTTGATCTGTATAATTATGAGCAAAAAGCAAATGATTCAGATTTGCCAAATTTTTCGCAAATATCTGGCAAGTAATTTACTATGTATATGCGTTTTTTAAGGCATACTGGAGTTTGCAGTATCTTTGCAACACACCAGGAGCATTGCGTTCCTTTGTGGAATATGTGTACACTGTGGTCTGTTTTACTACTTAAAAAGTGCATGTATAATTATGAGCATTTCCCATACATGTACAAGGAACGCATAGTGCTCAACACTTTTACTCATGTGCATGTTGCAAAGTTCTGCAAACTCCAGTACAGTAGTAACTTGTATAAGGTGAATATGCTTATTACAGCCTTTATTCCCAGCATTGTACCACTGTGACAGTCTATATTCACATCCCATAGTTATTGTACACTATTAGTTGCACAGGAAACAGCAGTCAAAACATTACTATGCATGTAAAGTGAATCTAAAACAAAAACAAAGCTGTGGCCAACATACCAATCTCACCATCATGATTATGAATGTGCTCTAAGAGAAACAATAACACATGAAAGACGAAACAACGTACAACATAATATAGGATCGGATAACGTATAGTGGTGACTCTCTTACTTGTAGTCAAAATGTATTTTCTTTGAGTGCAGCCGTGGTGATATGACACAGGAGCAGAGGGCGGGGTCTACCAGATTCCAAAGCCGTACCGTCCGGTCCGTTCCCCCAGTGACCACTACAGGGCAGTTGTCAATGAGGCAGGTAGAGAGAGCCCTCACACACTCGTGCTGCTGAGGCTGGAGTGTGGGAGAGGGGGTATTGAAATGATATACATGTACAAATGATAGAGGTAATGTAACGACCGAAATAAACACAAAAGAGTGTCACATAACACCTATTTAATGACATTCCCACCGACATTTTTGTTTTAATGAAGCCACAATTACAGGCAAAACTTTATACCCTACCTACATTTGTAGCTGTAAGATTCACTGGGATTCTCAGTACAGATCCTAGGCTTCCATGAGGAAAGCATTAAACACATTAATTCCTGGTAAACAGTTGCCATTAATCACAAGGAAATCACAGTACTACTGTCAATGTCAACATTAGATCATACAAGTAACAGTAACTGTAGCACACCAGAACCGTCACATACGTACATTATCTGTCATTTCCCCAAAGGGCTGTGCCGGACTGGCCCACAGCATTTGTCGTCGAGTGGCCGTCTCCATATCCCATACGGACACCTCGTTATTCCCGCTTACAGCTGACACGAGGGATGACGGCTGGGTGGGGTGGGCACTCAGACGGTACACATGGTGGACATGTGCTGGAGGGTAAACGGTTAGTAGATACATGTAGTATTAAATTATTTTTAGTGGGAGCAGAATTGATAGGAATGTGTTCATAAAAAAACATGAGAGATATTCCCTCTGGAATGATGAGGCTCAATCTCAGGGATAAAAATAGGGCCATAGCTTGAGCAGCACAAGCACGTACAACAGTGATAGAGTAAAGTCACACGGTGAAAAGACAAGACAATATAAAGACAATGACTTTTCTTAACAGAGTGTATCCAGGATATGAAGTGTGGGGACCTTTTGTACTTGAAGTACCACAGTCCATTCATAACCAGATAATCAGGATGTAATACCACAGTCCATTTATAACTATATAGCAAGAGTAGATAAGCTACCTACCAGGATGTAATACCATGCACACACTGTAAATGTAAGCAGCAGGGAGAAGGCCCAGTGCATTTGAAGTACACCACACAATGAACATGGGAAAATACCCTCGGCCACTTCACAGAAGCAATCACAATTATGACTAAACCACAAAACCACATACTGTATACACACAGAGGAGGTACAACAACATCACATCTTGAATATAATTTCTTGACGTGCAGCTGAAATTGTAATGTCAGAATTTTTGCAGTCCATAGTCTAGCACATAATTCATCACGTGATGTTGTCGTACCTCCTCTGGATAACACTACAGCATATATACATTTCCAAACACACATCTTACAAACAAGCACAAACAAGCACGTGTAGTTCTTCCTCCACTCCCGATTTAAAATGGAGGCACATGTAGCTGACAGAAATGAAATGTTTGCTTCAACCCTTTAGGCTAATGATTGAGTAATACATTTTGTAGTTGTGATTTCAGAATACAATCAGGCAGTATGTGTATGTAACCTCAACACTATATATACACTCCATGGAAGTAAAGCGCATACCTACCTCATCAAGAGTTATAAACTCTTGACCTCATCTATAAGGTCATATAGGTCATGTGTAACTACACCAATGCCAATGTGCCATTGATTAGTACGTGTCATTGCCACATTCAATGTGATAAACATAAATATGACACGTACAGCTGATGTCAGTACCCACAAAACAACAGTATGTGGGTCTCAAAAAGTACCCAAAAGGAAGCTAGCTACATTTTGGGTTGACATAAAAACTTATTCACAAGGAAGTGAGTTTGAGCAATGATGTATGTACACTAGCTGTACCCAATGAACTTACAAACGTACCATTCCTTAAATTCCAGATCACTTCCTACATGTACATGTAGTTACAGTAATTACACAGCATGCGGGAGAAATAGCACGCTAGAAAAAAGCCTTCAATTGTTGGCCACAATTCTATACACGTACACCATGTACATCGTACCTTTGCACACGTACACCATAAAATTATATGTACATCATGTACCTTTGCCGTGTCCAGAGTGTTGCCAATGACTGATGGGCAGCTGGAAACGCATGTCCCAGATCACATGATAGCCCAGGCTAGTTCCCAAGGCAACCCAGTTTTCAAACGGATCCACGGCCATAGACAGTGTCAATCCTATAAGGACATAATTATGGCACGCATTACTGCAAGAAGGGATCGTGTTTGGATGAGATATTCTACGTAATTTTCGTATGGTTGAAATGTTGAGTATTCATTCGAAAACAACGACGTTTTTGTCCCCATTTTCAGCTACATGTACATGTGCATAAAATTGTTTTTACTGAGTGATTTATAGGAATATTTGCATCACCACCACCGAAAATTGAAATACGATATTAAACACAATGAAAGTTGATCACATGACTTTATACACTCAATTTATATACGCTATGAAAACACACTAGAACTGACGCTAGCTCACACACCATGAACCAACTCACCATATTTAGAGTTGTTCGTTAGATCCCAGGCCAGTTTGTTGGTTCGCAAGTCCATTCCACACAGCTTGCCCGCATTGGTGGCCAGACAGAGGACGTTCTGACCCCCTGCTGTGAACGTTGCCATATCAACCACATGTCCATAGTTACCGGGGTCCAGCTGCATGTCGTGAGTCAACTTTCTCTTTATCACTCCTCCCACCTTTACACTCTCAAGACTAATTGGGCGCGGGTATGCGGGTAGGAGAAAGGAGGGTTAAACTATACTTAGCAGGAAGAGTAAGGAATGTTCAGGAAAATATGTATTTTAAGCAATGTCTGGTTGAATATTGTGATGGTGGTCGACACATTGAAAAAACATTTTTATACTCAGACGGAACGGCAAACTACAAGAGAAAACAGATTATGGACAACTCATGTACTGTAGTGATAGAGCTAAGCATGCTGTATCCCCAAATGTAGCTACATTAAAACGATAATTGAAACCATCGTAGCTGGGTCTATTTGCTCACTTGAAGACATGGACAGTGCCGTTGCTGGAGGCAGCTGCTATGCTCCTATTGCTCTGACAGAATATCCCAACCTTGATTTTTCCACCTGTGCATAACGCAGCACTATGATAAGTGAAATATATAAGTACAGACAGAACGTGCAGACAGTAGTTCAGATGCCTGAAATTTTGCAGTCCAATGAACAAACGCTACTACCGTAGAGGCCAAAAGTTTCTGTTCTGTTTGCGTAGTACTTTGCTGCGTTTTTTCAAAACAATTGTTTTGGTGCATAGCTTGCAATAGTGTGACTAACACCATAGATTGAATAGGGAGAGGAATTGGAAACGGAAGTTACCTCGAATTATATCCGCGTTACACCGGGGTTTAATCGAGGCTATGTATCTAATGTTGGTAAAATCTAGTACCTTGACTGTCTGCTAAAACTTGCACTTCCAACTGACACTTGAGACCATATGGGACACAGTACACCGATGAGTTGCACAGTCTTAGCTATATTAGAAGCATTCTAGGTACATAAAGATCTCATAGCGTGTTTTATACCTGTAGCTCTCTTCACAAAAGTCAAAAATGTATCTGAATATCTTGTAGTGATCATAATTCATGAAACATTGTTTCCGCGTGTTGAGCAACCGTAACACGGATTGACATCAAAGGCTCTCTGGTGCCATGCTGCAAATTCAATGTAAAATGTCATGTGACACTACTTCCGTTTCCAATCCCTCTCCCTATTCAATCTATGCACACACTAACCGCTAATTAGATTTGTAGTAACTACATTCTGTGAGTGTAAGCAATGTAACCACGAAACCCCAGCGCAGTACGTGCGTAGGTGGAAACGAGCCATTGCGTGCAACCTAATCACTATCTACGCAAACGAAAAGGAAACTTTAATTTGGCCTCTACTGTAACATTGAGTGGTAATACGAATTTATCGTGGTATAACAAATTCAAGAGTACATAACCGCACCTTGCTGACTGTAGGAGAGCTTGGCTTTGTTCACAATGTTCCTTCCCTCCAGTTTCGCCACATCCCATAGTTTAGTGCTGCCATCGTCGGAGAAAGTGGCAAACATTGTGCTGTCGGTCATCACACTTAGTCTGTGTGGGTGAGAGAGAGAGAGAGAGAGAGAGAGAGGAAGTTAAACAATACGAAATTCACCCGCTATTTCTGGTTGAACGAAAAAGAAGTCATAACATACCACATAATATACACCGCACATATAATGTCATGTGATTAGCACACAAGAAACCAGTTAGCATCAAATTATGAATCACCACTGTTGTGTGTTGTTGGGCTGATAATAACTACTGTTACTGACATTGTATATGTAAGTACACTCGCTGCACCTGTTGATGGAGTGCTTGTGCTCGTGGATGTGAGCAATCAGCTGACCCTTGGGTACCCACCTGTAAAAACAGAGGAGGTAAATTTTTAAATACGATGGATGTATGTATATAGCCAATCTGTAGTGCAGTTGGCATAAATGACACAATAAGCTTGAAATAAGTACAACTCCTATGTATGTTACAGGCCTCTAATTTGGCCACCCACATGCACGGTGTATACTGACGTGTGCAGAGACAGTGCAAGCGTAGTCGGACACGTACGACACCTAATTAAATGCACCCATTGACAACAATCCAACTCACGTACCCTGGGGTGGACTGGAAGCTAGCATTCTTTGCTAGGTCATTGTCCATGGCCCTCATGTCTAAAGGACAGACAACAAACATCTTACTTAAGATTATTCATCCGCAATCTGATCTTAATAGCTAACATAAGACGTTTACACATACGTATATATACCTTCCACATACTGTCGTTGTTTGAACTTGAGCAGTTCAGTGAGGTTCTCCTTGCATCGGGCATACTCCACTGCAAGAACACATAGATACGTACATTTAAACCATAATCGCAGAATGTGTGGGTGTAAAAAAAAGTGGGCTGCCACTCTCTGTGTGTGTAAAAATTAATGTTTACCTAAGAATTCACAAATATAGCAAATTTGTGAAAATTACATCCTACTCAGAACATGGAGGCAGGGCTTTTTCATGTACGCGTACTGTACATACATATAGTTGCATGACTAGACTACATCTTAGTGTGTAAATGCTAATTAATGTACATATACAGAAGGTGAGACTAATAAGTACCTTTAACAATGGAGCTCTCGATACTGTCAGGTGATATTTCTCTGGACCGTGACACTCTGAACGATAGGAATTATAAAGAGTATAATCATTATAAATCCATTGCATGTACAACCATAATCGACTGTATATACATATATACATACAATGACAATCCTAACATGCTCACCATTCACCTAACACAGTTACCCTTGTTTAACGAAAATGTCCTACATAATTATACATGCAGACTAGTGGCGTTATTGGTGGGAACTGCCATATGTGACCTACTTCTTCTCCACAGGTGTCTTAGTGTCCAGCTTGTGAATGGCTCCGTCGGACTTTGACCTCTTATGCCCTCGCTTTCCTTTCAATAGAGGCGAGAGAGTGTTGGGCTTGGCTGTCATGCTTTTTTCTGGGGGACCAATAGAACGAGTCTCATCTCGTTCTGGGGGGAGGGGCAAGGAAAGATGTGTATACAAATGAGTGACCAAAAGAGCAGTACATGTATGTTAATCTGTCACAACGTCATTTCTATAGAGGCCTCCTCCGATAATATACACGTAACGATAAAATTATATTGACGCGTTAGCAACTGGCACTAACAACCATAAGACAACCCTTCCCAGTGATTAATTACCCGATAGCAGCCTAATTGTACATGTACATTCAAGATTTTGCACTATTCAGATCTTGGCTATCATTTTTTTTAGCAAGGATCAAGACAAATGAGTATCAATTTTTTCAAGCTTATTATCATGAGGTGAACAGTGTAAATTGTTTCCCTTGTGTTAGGCTACCGCTTATAAACAAAGTCGGTGCTACCATGGCAGCCGTACGTCACTCACCAGCTGTGTTAAGCAGAATAGTTGTGTCACTGCTGGACGAGAGAGGGTTGGAGATCTTCCTGGGACTCCGAGGGGAGCTCCCCCCTCTGCCACGCCCATCACTCTTGACGGGGGAGGGGGTCGATGGCTTGGGCGGAGATCCAAAGATACGATCCCATTCCTCATTCTAGTGTGGAAGTGTCAGGATGTGTTAAACCACGTGCATTTGGACCGCTTACAAAATCTACATTTATGCTGTAAAATTATCAATTACCAATACTTCTCACCAGGGTCGGAAGAGAACCTTGATTATACCATGAGTGTAATTATAACAGAGAGAGAGAGTATCAAACGTAGGCATACTACTAAAAAGTAGATTACATCACACACACACACACTTCGCTTGGTCGGTATGCAAATTCCAAACCCATGGCAGATACAGGAAGTCACATTACTCTCCGCATACATCTGATGCACAGTATGCCTGTCGATACTCTTTCTCTTTTATATACTCTTAATTATAGTGTTGCTCTGGTATTATGGACTCTAATATCTCAGTCTACGTATGATGGACATACTTAAAGAGCAGCCATTCTAGAGGGGGCTGGTGGAAGGCTCAATTTAAGTGGTGTCTTTTTATTCACATGATGCACTTGTACTTGTAACATAAAAGTTATAGACGCAGATCGTTACATACCACAGCACTATCTTTGTCGGATAACACAGCAGCTGTAGTAGTCCCCTTAGCAGCTGTCTTCCTGTGACAATAAAATAATAGGTACATGTTAAACCATACCCACATACCACACCCACTCACTTCTTGGCGGAGGACACTAGTGGTGGAGGCAATGAATTCTCGTAAACAAGGTCCTGATACTTGGGGGTCAGTGCAGCTCCAGGAAATTTCTTCGTGTCTAGTACCCCTCGCGTACTCGTGTAGCGAGACTCTAGATCTGGGAACCTGTGTGGGGTGGGTGGGGTGGGAGGGGTTATGGGAGGGGAAAGATGACTACGGTTAGAAATATATTGTGAGGGCAAACTATATATAAGTGTAAATGTAAATACGTACATGTATAAGTAGCTGATTAACCACAACTACTAAGTTGCAAACACTTTCGATTGTACACACTCACTGCTTCTTGCTCAGATGTTGTTTGAGCATGTGATCTTTCAGAGCCTATAAAAATTCGAGAAAAAGATAAAAGAGATAGTTATCCGTCACACGAGAATTGAATAACGGGAATTAAAAGCATTTGCGGTGCATGGATTACTCCAACTGGTGACTCACAATGAGGTTGACCTCCTGCTCCTCATCCAAACCCAGCGACTGCAACTTCTTGAATGTCTGCAGAATAATATAAAGTTGGTTACTACAATTAATGTACATGCAAATTGCGTACGATATATCACTATGGGCGTGCGAATAAAGCATCAAGGCCGCTCTACAAGGACCCAAACTAAACTAAACGTTGAAGAAGAGGCGATACAAATTACTCGAACGAGGTTTACAGAAAGTGCCTGCAAATGTGCACACTATAATTATTATAGTCTGCATACAGTAGGATCAAAATGTAGCGTGTTGAAAGGCTGTACCGGTATGAGATTCCCGCCGATGGTGACGTAGTTTGGTTCCTGATCGCGATGAGTCATGGTACGAGTAACTCGTCTTCCCGTCAAACTGTACAGGGGGCGGGGTTAGCTGGTGATATTTCTGAACTACCGTATGGAATACCCCAACAATGGTTCCTTCGAAAACGATAAACAATAATTATGGTAAAAATAGTGGAGCACGACCCCACGACCTCATTTGTATATACTCGATCTGTACTATTACAATGTACGTACATTATACATGCACATGTAGATGAATAGCCATTATCCTCACCACTCGAAAATCTCTCTGATGTTCTGCTGTTTGAGGAGGTAGTCGAACACGCCCCTCGGCACAGGATCTCTGAGCACGCTCAGTAGGATGCACACCTCTTGTATCTGTATCACTGGGAGTCGTAGGAAGGGATGGATCTTGGGCAAAACGTAGCACTCCACATCCACACTGTCGAGTTGCCCGGCAACGGCTATCATGAACCCCACAGCACCGTATCGTAGCCAGATGTTCTGTATTATAATATTGCAAGCACTAGGTAGTGAGAGATACATAATATTAATATCATAAACTGCTGATGACACGTTTACTGAGATACTCACGCACTGGTAGTATCCGGCCATTATAATAATTATATCAACCAAAATGGAGGCAGTTTCTGCACACATACATGTACGTACTGTACATTATGTCATTACAACTTACATGTAGCTATAATTTCTATGTAGCTAGAAAATAGAGGCTTTAAAATATTATCCTAGTACCCATAAATTGGAATATTTGATGAAATAATTATACTCATCCTTACGTGTTAGTTTTAGTGGTTAATGTTGTGAGTTAGGGTTATATACGACAGCTGCACTCACAGGGTGTACGAGGAATGGAGCGAGGCCGGAGACGTACTCAAGGAGGGTGGGCTTGTCAAACACCTGCTCCCGACACAGCGTTGTCATGGCTTCAATTGTCTTACACACCACCGTCTCCTCACAGTCACTAAGGCCCTGTGAGTATGTGTGTGTGGTGGTGACGAGTGGGTGGTGGTAAGGGGTATTGATGTGTGCATATATATGGGGGTGGTGGTGAGTGTGTGCATGTAGGGTGGTGAGTATGTGTGGGTGGCGGTGAGGGGTATTGATGTGTGCATGTGTATGGGGGTGGGTGGTTGGTGTGGGGGTGGTAACGAGTGGGTGGTGGTAAGGGGTATTGATGTGTGCATATATATGGGGGTGGTGGTGAGTGTGTGCATGTGTATGTAGGGTGGTGAGTATGTGTGGGTGGCAGTGAGAGGGGTATTGATGTGTGCATATGGAGGAGAGTGGTAAATCATGAAAGACAATAAAGTAAACAGTGTACATAATAATGAAAGCGGTAAAGATCAATAAAAGTACTAATCACAACTGATCAATGCATAATTACATTGTACACTACGTGCTCATTCACAGTAGCTGTTTGCCAACTCAGCTATTCTGTAGAATGTATCGCCGGATTACGTACCTGCTGGAGTAGTGGCTCAAGGATGGAGAGGCTGTGATGCCTTAGGTGGGTTACCACGTCAACGATGCACTCAAAGAAAGCACCGTGCAACTCCCAGTCCGTCTATGGGGGTGATTGAACATCATTGTTAAATTAATGTGAGGAGTGGATATGGGACAGCTGCATGTACATACATTAGATTCGTATATCGACTGGCGCTGTGTTCTAGCTTGATACTCTTAGACAAGTGTTACAATAACAAAGCTATCCTGCACACAAAGTCAATACTTGTACTGTACATGGAATCAAGAAATTGGGTATCTGAACATATAATATTATACAGAAAACCTCGTATATACATGTACACAGACAGAGAACTGTACTATTCTGTAACATCTCACCTTGTCATTGAGGAAGGTGATCATGTGAGAGAGGATGACTTCTTTGGCTGGAGAGAGGGGGAGGATCACCCACCACACACTATGGCAGCCATTGCTCACTCACCTCTGTGAGGACCAAAGAAGGTGCACAGTTTACCAGCACTGTACTTGAGGAACGCCTTCTTCACAGAGGTGTCCTGCAAGCAGAGGATCGAGTGGATCCAAAACGAGTAATTTTAAGCGTAAAAAGATCTTATGCAATAAAGATAGTTTTATCTATCTTTATTTGAATAATTTTTTAGGTACATGTACACTCCTTCAAACATTATGAAAGCAGGTAAGAAAATGCAGACATTGATAATGATGTTGGCAAACATAGAGTAGTCAATTTTAATTGACTACTCTAAGGCTTGCCCCTAACTCACTGCGTCACTAAGGAGGTGGACTATCTTGCCCTGGAAGGACTCTTGCAGCTGCATCAGCTCGCTGTCATAGCTACCCTGCACCTGTAATGGGAGACCAGATTATTCCCTGCTAGCAACAATTGCCCTTGTAAAGTACAAGCTGAGCATAGAGTACATACGTACATACGTAATTATATACATGCACTGTATAGTGTGCTCGCCTGGTACTGTATGATGGCACTGTCATCGTCCTGATTAGCCTGCACCTGAGCCAACTCAAGAAACCTAGGCAACAAAATAAACACCTAATTATATAGCAGGCAACAGTACATGTACCATGCATACTCATAGGCACGCTGTAACTGTAATAACAACTTCTACAAGGTACCATGGTTACCTGAGTGCGGTGAGGGCCAGCTCAGCAACACATTCTGCAAACGCCACTCTCACCATTACATCTGGGTCACTTGGAATTGAGTTCTGGGGTGGTGGGCAACGTTACGCTCCAATTCAGATCTCCAAAACACACCAATAAACAACAGTGGGGGATTAGCTCAAATGGTAGAGCGCTCGCTTAGCATGCGAGAGGTACCGGGATCGATACCCGGATTCTCCATTTTTTCTTAGCCAAAGGGATATTAGCAAACAATTACTGATGTGATCAAGATTGCTCAAAATAATGGTAGCTAGAGCACTCACTTTTGCGGTACTGTTTTTGAACATGCAAGATTTTTTTCGAGACAAATTATTAGCATCCATAGTTGCCATGACACACAATATAGTTACAGTGTATATATTTACTCACCAGGCTAGGTAGCACGTACTCCAGAAATAGGTTGTAGTCACTGCAAGGGAAAGACAATTAAACTGCAGCTGTAATGGTAAAGGGGCGGAGGTGGGATACCTTCTTGGCAGGTGGCTAATGAGACTGAGGCAATGCGAGAGCACAGTGACAGCTGTGGCTCGAACACTCGCCCACTTGTCCTTGACAATGTACACCTGGAATATAATCAAACCAGCAATAATGATCATGATGTACACTTTAGTCTTAGTGCAATAATAGTACTTACAAATTCTCTGTTCCAATATACGTTTTACAATCAGGTGCTTACATAATTCTAGTACAAGAGCAGTATAACCACCTCAGCACACAACACATCTCTCAAAATTAATTTTAACTCACACACAACAATAATTATTGCGCTCACCAGGTAAGGGATGACCCTCTCCAAGATGGCTTCGTCGGGAATGTGGTGAGAGATGCTCCGGATCATTTCCAGGGCCTGTAGCTTGGAAACCACGAACTGGGCCAGACGCAGGTGAGAGGTGATGGCAGACAACACTATCACCAGAGCATCTGCCCAGAGGGGAACATAACAAGGTAAATTGGTCAAGAAGCTTAACAGTCACGCTATGTACACTAGTGAATCAACAGAGCTAAAAAGAGTCACAACAAATATGCATTTGAGAATGTATACATTAGAGAGGGGGCTACTGCATATCATTATGCAGAGGTGAGTACATTAGTAATAAAACTTTGGTGTAATGTATTGGGGGATTAGCTCAAATGGTAGAGCGCTCGCTTAGCATGTGAGAGGCACCGGGATCGATGCCTGGATTCTCCATTTTTGCCTCAATCATATTTATATGTGGGGTATATACCGTATATCTTCTAATTTATCGGACAGCAAAAAATAATTATTTTGGAAATTGTCCGGGTATAATTGGAACAGACTTTTATAGAGCATGCGAAGTGTCCGGAATAATTAGAACAAGCAAGCAGCTGCATGCGAGCTAGCTAAGTTTAATAGATCAGGGTACGACTGAATAGTTGCACTAGCTATCTAAAACTAGCTACTCAAAGGCTATCTAACTGCAGCACTCTAAGTCTTACTTGCCGTCTATGAATGGTAACTCAACTTTTCAAGGTATTGTCCGGATATTTAGAACAAATGTAATATTAAAGTACTGGAGTGTCCGTTGTATTAGAACAACGAAAATTGCCCAAAAGAGTGTCCGGGTAATTAGAAGTGTCCGATAAATTAGAAGATATACGGTACATGTAACCAATTAAAAATGGACATACATGTATGATGTCGCTACAAGACAACAAAGCCAGCTGTCAGTGTGACAACACACCTCCATATCCTGTCTCTCTGTCTTGCTTGTGGGTGTGCAAGATGAGGTTGGCCAGAATGGCATCAATGTCTCCAAACAATCTACATGTAAACATAGGAGAGAATTGATATCCCTTTCATGCCATCACAGAGTTGTACATATCTGTGGAGCCTTAGGGGATTCATGAACAATTTAACTACGGAATCAAATTATAGAGGTTGTTGCCTGGATACTAATTACTCTTCGCTGCAACCTATAATTATTATTGTCGCGGTACAGCAAACACCTTACACAACATATGTACCCCAAACTCAGCACAATCTACCTTCACCACATGACATACATTATAGGGGCGTAGCAAGCAAATTTAGAGTGGTTAAATTTTGCTTTAAAAAAAGTAGAATGACACATAATTAATGCTCAATTCCAAGGCCCATTATCTCACACTATGCACACCCTGTACTCACTCCACTATCCTCTACCGTACTCACCCCATTACCTCGATCACACCCTGTACTCACTCCACTATCCTCTACCATACTCGCCCCATTACCTCGATCACACCCTGTACTCACTCCACTATCCTCTACCGTACTCACCCCATTACCTCGATCACACCCTGTACTCACTCCACTATCCTCTACCATACTCGCCCCATTACCTCGATCACACCCTGTACTCACTCCACTATCCTCTACCATACTCACTCCATTACCTCACACTATGCACACCCTCCACTATCCTAGACCATGCACACCTTCTACTCACTGACTACATTCCCTATTAATAGCTGTACTCACTTCTGGATGCACTGGTCTGGGGTGAGCTGTGAGTTGATGCAGAAGTGCTTAAAGTAGTCATGAAGGAAGGAGTAGAAATACTCGGGAAACACGTCACCCTTATAAACATGGAGGTACTCTTGTGCGGTAAATCTCTCGGCAGGGTCCAACTTGGTCATGTGAAGGACCATCCTCTGTGCATGGGAGGAGCAAGCAGCATTGTAAGCAATGACCACCAAGAACAGAGATACAAGAGGTTTC
This sequence comes from Halichondria panicea, assembly GCF_963675165.1. Taxonomy (NCBI): domain Eukaryota; kingdom Metazoa; phylum Porifera; class Demospongiae; order Suberitida; family Halichondriidae; genus Halichondria; species Halichondria panicea. Next base: position 4,638,818 of record NC_087386.1, read on the forward strand.
CATCAACAAACGAAACTTTTTATCCATACTGTACATGTAGATATAAAAGATGACCCATGGAATGCAACTTAGAGCTTATTTATGGCTCTAGCCTCTAGCCTCACACACAGGCGTCAGTACAGTGAACTTAGGTAGGCCTATCCCAAAGCATAAACCAGAGTGATTATTTTCTTCAGCCCACATAACAAAAAAGTTTTATGTTAAGCATAGCTATACCCGGCCTGTAACCGAAATTAATGACACGTATAACCAGTAAGCTATGTGTTTATGAAATAAGCGGAGCAGAAGTGTGATGCACTAAGCCTTATGAGAACAAGTCTAATGTAGCTCACGAGCTACTATAACAATGTTCATTCGTGACTGCTACCCCTCCCCTCCCCTCCTCTCACTCTGATAAACTTGTCGCTGATCCTCTTAAGAGTGTTTTCACTGAACTCCTTCTCTCCACTGCTGTAGCGGAGCAGCTGGGACAGATCGAACATCGGCTTGCCGTCCAGGAATAACTCTCCTATCACACACCTGTATGCAGGGAGCAGTTGCCCTAGAAACACTGGCAGTACAAAACAATACATACGTATCGACTGAACCGAGAAACTCGCCTATTCATTGTGTTAAGAGAGAGTATAATAACTAGTACAAGCAGATACAATCCAGCAAAATATATCAATAATCGATCGTTATCTTGCTTGAAAAATATTTCCTACACACACACACACAGGGACGCCGTTTCCCAAGGCTTTCCTCCCAGTTTGCAAAGAAGATCTTACAGAACATTATACTAGAAAAGCCAAACATAAATTATCTGTTACAAGCAGTAGCTGTTAATTACTCAGTGTTAATGCTCACCCCAAGGAGAATATGTCCATGCCATGAGTGAGGACCTGAGACCTCCCACTGAGACTCCCCGTGGTGGCCAGCTCCTGAAATGGCTGGAACCTCTCAGGAGCAATGTAGCATGTCCGCCGACGAGAGGTGTCAAAAAAGAAAGAAAAATCTGCTGGATTGTTCTGAAGAGAAAAGAAATCACAATTACGAGCAGGCAAAAACTCTATAGGAACAAACAAATGGAGAATCCGGGTATCGATCCGGGTACCTCTCGCATGCAAAGCGAGCACTCTACCAACTTGAGCTAATCCCCACACAACATTAGACTAAAGGTTCGCTAGTAACCTGGAAATTAATAAAGTTCAATGTACACGTAGAAAAACTGGAGAATCCGAGTATCGATCCCTAAAACCTTACGGAACAGTTCGATTTGCTATAGGCAGATAAAAAATGGAGAATCCGGGTATCGATCCCGGTACCTCTCGCATGCAAAGCGAGCGCTCTACCACTTGAGCTAATCCCCCACACATTAGACTAAAGGTTCGCTAGTAACCTGGAAATTAAAGTTCAGTGTACAGGCAGAAAAAACTGGAGAATCCGAGTATCGATCCCTAAAAGCTTACGGAACAGTTCAATTTGCTATAGGCAGACAAAAAATGGAGAATCCGGGTATCGATCCCGGTACCTCTCGCATGCTAAGCGAGCGCTCTACCATTTGAGCTAATCCCCCACACATTAGACTAAAGGTTCGCTAGTAACCTGGAAATTAAAGTTCAGTGTACAGGCAGAAAAAACTGGAGAATCCGAGTATGGATCCCTAAAAGCTTACGGAACAGTTCGATTTGCTATAGGCAGATAAAAAATGGAGAATCTGGGTATCGATCCCGGTACCTCTCGCATGCAAAGCGAGCGCTCTACCACTTGAGCTAATCCCCCACACATTAGACTAAAGGTTCACTAGTAACCTGGAAATTAAAGTTCAATTAACAGACAGACAAAAACTGGAGAATCCGAGTATCGATCCCTAAAAGCTTACAGAACAGTTCAATTTGCTATAGGCAGACAAAAAATGGAGAATCCGGGTATCGATCCCGGTACCTCTCGCATGCTAAGCGAGCGCTCTACCATTTGAGCTAATCCCCCACACATTAGACTAAAGGTTCGCTAGTAACCTGGAAATTAAAGTTCAGTGTACAGGCAGAAAAAAACTGGAGAATCCGAGTATGGATCCCTAAAAGCTTACGGAACAGTTCGATTTGCTATTATAGGCAGACAAAAAATGGAGAATCCGGGTATCGATCCCGGTATCTCTCGCATGCAAAGCGAGCGCTCTACCACTTGAGCTAATCCCCCACACATTAGACTAAAGGTTCGCTAGTAACCTGGAAATTAAAGTTCAATTAACAGACAGACAAAAACTGGAGAATCCGAGTATCGATCCCTAAAAGCTTACGGAACAGTTCAATTTGCTATAGGCAGACAAAAAATGGAGAATCCGGGTATCGATCCCGGTACCTCTCGCATGCTAAGCGAGCGCTCTACCATTTGAGCTAATCCCCCACACATTAGACTAAAGGTTCGCTAGTAACCTGGAAATTAAAGTTCAGTGTACAGGCAGAAAAAACTGGAGAATCCGAGTATGGATCCCTAAAAACTTACGGAACAGTTCGATTTGCTATAGGCAGATAAAAAATGGAGAATCCGGGTATCGATCCCGGTACCTCTCGCATGCAAAGCGAGCGCTCTACCACTTGAGCTAATCCCCCACACATTAGACTAAAGGTTCGCTAGTAACCTGGAAATTAAAGTTCAATTAACAGACAGACAAAAACTGGAGAATCCGAGTATCGATCCCTAAAAGCTTACGGAACAGTTCAATTTGCTATAGGCAGACAAAAAATGGAGAATCCGGGTATCGATCCCGGTACCTCTCGCATGCTAAGCGAGCGCTCTACCATTTGAGCTAATCCCCCACACATTAGACTAAAGGTTCGCTAGTAACCTGGAAATTAAAGTTCAGTGTACAGGCAGAAAAAAACTGGAGAATCCGAGTATGGATCCCTAAAAGCTTACGGAACAGTTCGATTTGCTATAGGCAGACAAAAAATGGAGAATCCGGGTATCGATCCCGGTATCTCTCGCATGCAAAGCGAGCGCTCTACCACTTGAGCTAATCCCCCACACATTAGACTAAAGGTTCGCTAGTAACCTGGAAATTAAAGTTCAATTAACAGACAGACAAAAACTGGAGAATCCGAGTATCGATCCCTAAAAGCTTACGGAACAGTTCAATTTGCTATAGGCAGACAAAAAATGGAGAATCCGGGTATCGATCCCGGTACCTCTCGCATGCTAAGCGAGCGCTCTACCACTTGAGCTAATCCCCCACACATTAGACTAAAGGTTCGCTAGTAACCTGGAAATTAAAGTTCAATTAACAGACAGACAAAAACTGGAGAATCCGAGTACGGATCCCTAAAAGCTTACGGAACAGTTCGATTTGCTATAGGCAGACAAAAAATGGAGAATCCGGGTATCGATCCCGGTACCTCTCGCATGCAAAGCGAGCGCTCTACCACTTGAGCTAATCCCCCACACATCAGACTAAAGGTTCGCTAATAATTACAGGCAGAGGGAGAACCCAGGTATCGATCCCTAAAAGGGGAAACAGTGCGAACAAAAAAATGGAGAATCCGGGTATCGATCCCGGTACCTCTCGCATGCTAAGCGAGCGCTCTACCATTTGAGCTAATCCCCCAATCACAACACTCTGGATTATCAAATCGGTAACAATTCCATGCCAGCGAACCACGAGAGAAATACCCCCTTACCACGTACGAGAGATATACCCCAATCCTTGTTCATTTGGTATATCTCGTACATGTACATGTAATCGAAAGGCAAACTCAAGCACTAAATGTTAACAAGCACTTACGTCTGGCAATAAAGTCGGCTTGAAGCTAGCAAAGTCGGTAAGGAGCACCCACCCCCACGATGTGAGGAGAACATTCTCTGTCTTGATGTCTCCATGGCTGATCTTTTTGTCACGGCACTCATCTAGAGCTTTAAGCAGCTGGAACACTATCCATTTCTTCTCCATGACAGTGAGGAGCGGACGTGTGCTGTGTGGGAGGGTGTGTGTTGTGTGATAGAGATGTGAGGGTGGATGGGTAGTGTACGCAGTTTGAGTACAGTTGACAACATTGCAGGTGCACTGTGTGAAATGTGTGTACGATGTTTAGAGTCTATAATCAGGTCATTCTCAATACAGCGAGGTTGATAATTAGACCTCGAAGTATTAGTAAAACCAGTAGCATGAGTTTCAACCTGGGTTAGCAGGCCACCTCTTGTCAGAGATACTTTTGGTCTGTTAAAGGCGACCGATTTTTATCAACAGGCTTCTTTGTACAGTGTGTAAATGGATTCATCGGTGATACTGCACAAGTATAAAACTCAAATTAATATTCACACAAACCTTAGTCTGTCATAGAGGTTGTATTGGAGATGCTGTCTGACAAGATAGGCTGCCTTGTCTGTTTCCTAAATGATAAATGAAATGTTATTGGCAAGCGTAAATAACGGACATCAAGTGCTTCCACAACAGCAAGCCCTAGCTGAACTACTAAATGTACAAGAGCATGTAACATGTTCCAAGAAGGACAAAGAGAGCTAGGCCTCGGATGGTTGTAACATATTAAGGACAAAGACTCAGGTGTATATTTCAGTAGAAGTACCCGGCACTTCACAAGTCAACCCATTTAAAACCAATCTGGTTTTTGAAAAAAAGGGGGTAGCTTGCTCCTTAGCCTTATCATTTTATTCGGAAAGTGTTTTGTGCAAACAAGGGCATCAATAACGTAGGTGGCGTTCTTGGTCACTAAGCACTACAGAGCCTACCAACAGGTATGAGGTTCAACACACTTACATGGAACTTCTTAAAGGGTAGGGCATTGCACACTCCATGAAGTCGAATCAGCTGATCTGTGGCAGACAAAAATGGAAGAATTATGGTAACTAGTGTGATAGTATCTGAGGAATATACTGTATGCAGTGCATTTACAATTTCAGTTTGGCTCAAACTCAAACTCAAACTTAATTCCTAGTAGTCAGTAACCAGCGACTAGCACATGAAATGGATACAGTTATTACTAGTCCATGGGGTTAGCACTGATTGGAAAAAAGAATATTATTTCACAGGCTAACAGTTAAGTGTGTACAGCAGTAAGCAACACAATATCAACGGTTATGTGTCATACCGTGTAGCTTCTTCTCGTAGGGGGCCAACTGCAGTAGGAGGTCGTGTTTAGCAAACACCTTGATCACCACCTCAGACCCATCACTGTGTAGGGGGTACGTCAGGATGACAAATAGTAAGATCCAACTGTTAATTAAAGGCTATTCTGAACAATAAAAAGCTCACTGGATTTTAACGTGGAGGGGGACTATATATTGATAACGGATCACCTAGTATGACGTCATCATTTCAAGAATTACAAATTTTGCTCAGAGGATTATTGTCAAGTTAACTAGCTAGGCAAAGATTATGACGTAATGACAAGATCAGTACCTGTGCTTTGCCTTGGCCACTTTGAAGAACCTCGTGCCCCCTAAACTGCAGGGTAAAGACAATGACACACCCTCACTATTCAGGCCATTGATCAGCTTACCTGGTCGACTTGGTGTACTCTGGGAGCTCGTTAAAGTAGCTCTCTAAGGGAAGTATCTGGGCTGGAGCGGTGGCTGTGATCTGATTGCCCATAGCTAGCTAGCTACTCATAGATGCCAAACGTTCAGTGAGTCGAGTCTATGGGGAATAGTCGTCACATAAATTATGTAGAAATTAACTTTGTGAAATAATTTTTGTCACGGGACGAATTGTCTCTAAAACACCGCATACCGAGGTGTGCACGTGGTGATCCGTTCCTGTTTGTTCACAAATTGCACAAATACAATGCACAAAATAAGCAACAGCCAAAATATAAACAAGTATCTCTAATGTAGTTCATTCAATAGTTCTAGAAATGGTAATACAATGCACAATAAGCAACAGCAAAAAGTAAACATGTATCTAATACAGTTCTAATGTTCATTCAATAATTCTCGAGCGGTTGGTCGATTGTCTTTCTCTTTATGGACACAGCGACTGAGGATATTACAGGACTCACGGTCTTGGATGGTGAGGAGTAAGCACTCACGTCCGTCATCACTCGGAAACTGGCCAGAACATACTGATCTCGATCAGGAGCACCCCCAGACTATCCGCTTGGTCAACTGGAGGGACGGGGTACTGTCAAAGCGTTATGAAAAGGTATGAAGATCGACTGATTTGCAGCTAGGATATTAGTGTAGAAGATTAGCCCATGGATAGTGCCTGTTGCTATGGAAAACAAGAATGAATGTGACTATAGTAGTATGCCTGCCAGGGCATGCAAACGAAAGTAGCAGGAGAAGGTAAGTGTTTGAGCACAGTTCACATCGTGAAGTACCTTGAGTCCTGGTTCACATTCTCCACACAAGACACCACTTCGATTGTAGGCACACTGTTCGTCAGGGCTGCTTAGACTGATGTTGACTGGTTTTAGTACACAATAGTCAAATGTACAGTTGCTAACAACATATACCCACTTCCGTTAGTGGTATTAGTCACTCCTATCCATTTTGTTATTGACTTTCCAATTTTATGGTCCCATTTTCCTCAGCCTTGAACAGTTTGTTATCTGATATTCTTGTTGCAAGACTGGATCACAGAGTTAAACTGAATTCACACGATATGTGACAGGCTCTGGGAAAACAGACCAATTGGCGCAAGCTATAATTTTTGCGATCTATATACCAGATGATAGAGCAAAGAATTGCCTACGCATTGATATGCTTAGTTTGCACATAACTTGTTCCATGCCTGAGTTATGCGCGTTGGAAACTCGAAGTTATAAAACAGCAGTATTGAGAAACGCCCACTCAAAGATTGCTAAATTGGGAAAAGTAAGGTAATGGTGGCTGCTTAGACAAGCGCTTTGGTGGAACGAGTTGGATTCAGAGCAGCAGATTTTGCAGAGAGGTAGTAGAAACACTGTAGATAACCATAAGCCAAGAAAAAAATTTATGAGATTATACACTGTAGTCTATAAATCTGGCTATTGCTCAAAACCAATATCTGCTCCAATTGGTCTGTTTTCCCAGAGCCTGTCACATATGCTTAGAACTTGTCTTGAAATTCCGCTCAAATTGTTAAAATGAATGTTGAATATTTGAATATAGGAAATATAGGGGTTGTGTGTATAGTTAGTATTTACAGCGTATGTTTTGTGCATACCATTATATGGTTGAGTCACAGTTTTGTGTTAGTCTCGCTTTGCTTTAAAGTGATTGAACTGATTTTGATAAACAATAATGGCATTTTGAACATGCATTGCCACTAGATAATTATAGATATACCAGTGGCGGATCCAGTGCAGGGCACAAGGGGCATCATGTTAGTTGGCATTTTAGAGATGGTATTGTTGACCGCACCATGGATAGAGGATTGCTTTGTTGCATTTCTAGGTAGTGTTAGATAATTTAATTTTTGTACTTCAGTATAGTAAACTGTCACTCATGCCTTGCAGGCACTCGTCCAGTTACAGGCACAGACTTGTTATAGACAGTTATAGACTCGTTATATATAGACAGCTATATTGCATGGCAGAGATTCATCATGCAATACAAATATACATGACTGTCACCCTGTATTACTTTAATTAGCACCAATTAAGTGACCATTTCATTCTGATAATTTCATTTTCGTACTTCAGTAGTAAACTGTCACTCGTGCAGTTACGGCACCAGACTCGCGATAATCCTCATGCAGTATCCATTATCCATAGGATTACCGATATTATGCGTATCAGCCGCACATGTACAGAGAATTTAGCACATTACAAACAAGGAAATGTTGGTTACACGATATTGAGTCCGCAATACTGTGCTCCTGGTAATATAACATTGACCAAGGCATGTATTGGATTGGGTGATATTGATATTACCCATGCAGACATGCACTGTATTTACAACAGTAGTACAATCCTTTGATGTCTGACCATGCACAATGAGCAATAAAGTGAGTCACTTTATCTCCTATACATGCACCCTCTCCCCTGCAGTCCAATATGGATGCATGGTGATAGATCGCTGAGTAGAGAGGTGTCATAAATTAGACGCTGCCAACATACATATCCTGTGTCATATATACTGGTGTCCAAGTAGCAGCAGCCAATGCCATTTGATCATCTACGTGTCGTAACAGGAGTACACCAACTAGAGTACAATACATGGTATACACACTTCCAAAATAGTCGTACGTCATATAATTATATGTTGGTTTACAAATATACACACTGTCAAAATAGTCGTGGTCATATGCTGGTTTCCAAGTAGCCAATGACAGTTATGTGTCATAAGAGGACTACATTGAACCGAAGTACAATGACTTCTGCATGTTATGACACATATAAACATGAATTAGAGTTGCAATACAAAGGAAGCATCTTACACTTTGGCAGTGTGTATATATTATAGTATATATACACACTGCCAAAGTAGTCCTTTGTCATATATACTGGTTTCCAAGCAGCAGCCAATGACATTTGAGCATAGTACATGAATTATAAAGATTTTGTGTTTTACAAATACACACTGCCAACATAGTCGTGCGTCATTTCCAGTCATCAGAAGTACATGAAGGGGAGCAGCGATACATGGTTATGTCAACCCACACACTTTACATTACTACAAGTGTTTGTGACGTATACTTACGCAAAAAAAGTATTTATATGGCGTGTATATATAGAAGTTGCTTATACTTTCCTTCATGTATACTCCTGGTTGCCAGCCGTAATGACATCCAAGGGATTGGAATGAGATTCATCATACAATAGAACCTACATTTCACCGTGTGAGCGATTAGTATATAAAACCCTCGACTAAGTGACCATTATATTTTCGTAAATTGGTATAGTAAGTCTCATCAAAATGGCACTGAAAGCTGTTCTCTTCATAATTGCGACTCTGGCAATAGTCGGCAAAGCTACCTCGGAGAGCTGTGGTGCTCAGTTCAGAAGTTCAGTCCACAAAACAATCAGTCTAAAGGAGAGCTGTGATGATGCTGTGTTTAATGACTGTTGTCAGGTATACTGCATGATTGTATTATTTATGATACTGCTGTTATACTGCATGCATATGTTATATAGCCTTGTTTTCAGGTGAATTTGTCTCTATTATAACGCTATAGACTTATATACACCGTATACTAGCTGTTCAATGCATGCCAATGCATGAGTGATATAGAATGTATATCATAATAATTATGTATTGCAAACTAACCCCAAGCAGACTATATATAGTTACTAGCATACAATGTATATATAATTTTAGTCAATAGATCTAGCATAATTATAACAATAATAATTATTGCAATTGCTCATGTAAGTATATATATTACCACAGAGATATATATTGCTTTCATGCAACTATATACATAGGCTGGAAGTCATAATTATATTGTTAGGCTATAATAATACATAATTATACAAAAATGCCAAACATTTTGTGTGTGCATATAAACTTTTTTTATTCCAATGCTTAGATTGCAAAGGTTTCCAGAATATACACCAGCAAGCCGTTGGAGTCAGGAATTTACGACATAAGTCCCAACAAAACCATGCCCGTCATGTTCACCTATTCTTCAAAAATGAAAGCTAGGTGCAATATGGAAAGCAATGACGGAGGTTGGACTGTGCTTGTTCGAAGAGTTCTAGGCGGCAACCTTACATTTGGAAGGGGGTGGACTGAATACGAAAACGGATTCGGTGATTTGAATACTGAGTTTTGGTATGGCCTTAAAAACATGTATTATCTTACGAATCTTGACCCAATGGAAGTAGAAGTAGAATTTAAACAAGTCGGAAGTGCTAAAATCGTTCTAGGTTATGGTCATTTCTTAATTGACGGTCTGGATACAAAATACACGCTCCACGTGTCTCAGCCAAAACAGACAGGAGGATTTGATTCGTTCGCTCATCACAACGGCAGAAAATTCTCAACAAATGACAGTGAAAATGACGATCACGGTTCTAATTGTGTTCAGAGCTATGGTGGCGGTGGGGGGTGGTGGTTTGGAGCCTGCTGGGATCTAACACTAACAAACACAAAACCAAGCATGCATGTTGGGGGAGACAGGTATGTAAATTATGATTTTGCAGAGCTAAGGATTCGACCAAAGACCTGTGTGGAGAAAACCTGTGTTTAGCTCGAGATCTATACAGATGAGAGATAATTTAAACTGACATGCAGAGACAGATTAATACTTACAGCTAGTGTATAGTCGCATGCAATGGTTGGTAGCAGTATAGTATAGAACTGTAGCAGTAGCTATGTATATAAATATTATGATTGTAATTTCATTATGAATGAGTTTATAATTATATAATTAGATCACAATACTATTCACGCTCAATGCATCATATACTTGTTAGAACCTGGCCGATTTTATCAGCCTAGATTCGAGGCTAAAATTCAGGGACACTGCGCATGTGCGAGTGACTTAGCTTATTAGCACTTTAATGTTACGTAATATTCACTACTAAACTTAATGTTTGATGTTGATATCATACTCCATGTCGTAACTTAGCTAGGTCTGGACTCACCGCTAAGTTACCAACTCAGTACTGGTTTACAGTTGACAGTTTAATAGAGACTAAAAACATTGAGAACACACGTACATAAATAGTACACATAGAACAGGAAGTAAACTAAACCACAACATTCCTCCTTCCTTTAGTGAGGACTCACAAAATTAACTAATGACAAAAATCATCCAACTAATGACAAAACAATACCAATAAAATACCAGTTTCCAATCAATAACTACCATTTAGGTTCATATCGATCCACAGTCTTACGGTTACGCTTAGGGTATACTTTAATCGCAGTTGCAGGTTTTGAGACAACACCTTGACTAGGGACGTCGACAGGTGGTTCTACACCAACTTCAGGTGACGGGGAGCTGTTTCCAGGAGTACTATCAGCTTGAGGTGCATACGGTGTGGTCAATTCGTCAGGAAGAATTGCATTCGGAATAGGGACCTCTTCTGGCTCGGTAGGTTCGTCTACTGTTCGGTTCCGAACCTGGTCCACATGACACCTTCGCACTTGACCATTCTGCATCTTCGCTCGAAACGATACTGGTCCTGTCTTTTCCTGTATCACACCCGGTAACCAACGATTTCCTGACTGGTAATTTCTGACATACACCAGATCTCCGGGCTCAAAACTTCTTTCGCGAGCACGGTTGTCGTGTTGTTTCACCTGTTTTGCTTGTTGACGTTCAACTCTCTCTGCTGTGTTCGGTTTAAGCAGATCTAGACGAGATCGTGGTCGACGACCTAACAAAAGTTCACTTGGGGATTGTCCAGTGGTTGACTGTGCAGTTAACCTGTAAGCAAATAACACCGTTGCAAGTCTACTGCGCATCGAACCTTTTGTTTCCTTCTTAAGTCCCTTCTTAACTACTTGCACTGCTCGTTCAGCCAGGCCATTTGTAGAGGGGTGATAAGGGGCAGACAGAATTTGGTTGATACCATTTTTCTTCAGGAATCCTTTGAATTCTGCACTAGTGAAACATGTGCCATTGTCAGACACAACACACTCTGGTAGGCCAAATTGAGAAAACAAAAACCGTAGTTCTTCGATCACTACTCGGGATGTCGAGCCAGATGTTGGAATTGCTTCAATCCATTTTGAATGGGCATCAATGATAATCAAAAACATTTGTCCGTGAATGGGACCAGCATAATCGATATGCAATCTGGCCCACGGGCGTGTAGGCCAAGCCCAAGGATGGAGTGGGGCAACAGGTGGTTTTGACTGTTGTTGTTGACAGGGAATGCAATCTTGTACCGTCTCTTCGACGTCTTTCGAAATACCAGGCCACCACACATACATACGCGATAGTCCTTTCATGCGAGTGGTGCCAGGATGTCCTTCGTGCAGTTGTACGAGCACATCACCTCGGTAGGTCTTGGGTACCACCACACGATTTCCCCACAGCAAGCAACCATCATGTACTGAAAGTTCTTCTCGTCGCTCATAAAAGGGCATTAGACTGGTTTCCATGGCGGAACGGTGTGGCCATCCTTGTTGCACATACTGGTGAATAGTAGAGAGTTCTGGGTCTCGTCTGGTAGCCTCTTTGATATGTGCAGCCGTGATCGGTGAGGAATCGAGATGTTCCAGTAAGAGCACCAGTTCTGGTGGTGTTCGGTCATCAGGAACAGTGTCAGTTAAGGGCAGACGACTCAAAGCATCTGCATTACCGTGAGCTGTAGTGTTTCGGAACTTCAGCTCGTACTCGTACATCGACAGTGCCAATGACCATCGACGAATCCTTGCGGAGGCTTGTAATGAGGTTGGTTTCTGTCCACTCAGCAGGCTCAATAACGGTTTGTGATCCGTAATTAGAGTGAATTTTCGACCAAATAGGTATGCATAGAATTTCTTTACTCCGAAAACACAGGACAGTCCTTCCTTTTCAAGCTGCGAGTAATTTCTTTCAGCCGAATTCAAAGTCCTAGAAGCATAGGCTATCGGTCTCTCGGTACCATCAGGCATTTGGTGAGCAAGTACGGCTCCAATTCCGTATGCAGAGGCATCGCAGGCCAGAACAATAGGTAATTGGGGTTTGTAATGAGCTAACAGATTTGTTGATGTCAGCAGCTGTTTCGACCTGTTAAAAGCAAGTTCTTGCTCAGATGACCATTCCCATGGCACATCTTTGTTTAACAGCTTGTACAATGGTGTTAAGCGAGTGGCTAGATTCGGTAGGAACTTCCCATAATAAGAAATCAATCCAATGTAGGACCTCAGTTCCGTCACATTGGTAGGGGTAGGTGCTTGCTGGACAGCACGGACTTTCTCAGGTAAGGGTCGGATACCCTTAGCGTCAACCAGGTGACCCAAAAACTCGACAGATGGAGCCATGAACGTGCACTTGCCTCGTTTGGCTCGCAAACCAGCTTCGGATAGGCGTTTCAACACTTCCTCGAGTGATTTCAGGTTCTCCGCTTCGGTTGCACTAGAGATCAAAATGTCGTCCAAATACACCACTACCCCAGCAATACCCTGTAGCAGGGTCTCCATGGTCTTCTGAAAAATGCCAGGGGCTGATGACACTCCAAAAGGTAATCTCGTGTATTGGAACAACCCTTTTAGGGTGTTGATTACCACATAGTTCTGAGATTGGGTGTCAAGCTTTAACTGTTGATAAGCTTGTGTCAGATCTAATTTAGTAAAGATCTTTCCGTCAGCCAGGGTTGCAAATAAATCTTCCACCTTCGGCAGGGGGTAACGATGGAGTTTAGAAACGGGGTTAACTGTCATTCGGAAATCGCCACATATTCTCACACTCGTTCGATCACTCTTTAACACTGCCACAATTGGTGCGGCCCATTCAGCATAGTCCACGGGCTTCAGAGTGCCTTCCTGAACCAGCCTCTCCAGTTCCTCTTCAACTTTCGTTCGCATAGCATATGGAAGACGTCTGGCTTTGTTAAAACGGGGAACAGCATCAGCGTCCACTACAAGGGAGGCTTCTTGTCCCTGGTACGTACCCAGTCCTTTCTGGAACACATCGGGGTACTTGGCCAGTAAGTCCTGTAAACCTGGAGCTTGGGTATAGTGAATGTTAGACCAATTCAACTTAATAGCATTTAGCCAGTTCCTGCCAAACAACAAAGGTCCATTCCCTTGAACAACAACAAGAGGTAAGGTCACCTTTTTGTTATCATACACAACCTCAACATCAAAACTTCCCATTACTACAAGGGGTTCCTTTGAGTAGGTCTGTAAGTTGATATCAGATGGGTCTAAGCTCCTCCCTGGCCACAACTGTTTGTACTGTGACTCTGATACTAGAGATACTGAGGCACCTGTGTCTAGTTCCATACACACAGTAGTACCCTCTATACTCACGAGTACTTTTATTGGGGGCTGGTAGATCCTGTGGATTCCTCCAACTTCTTCTACCATCAGCAGGAAGTCTTCGTCATCTGATTCTCCAGACTCTCTTGCTTGGTTTATTCCAGCCCTTTTCTTATACTTGTCATGTCGGGGGAACTTCTTCGGGTTTGGGCGTCCCTTGGCAGCTCGACACATCTTTTGCAAGTGTCCCACTTTATGACATCCTCTACACACAAAGTCCTTGTACGGGCAGTCATTGCCACTGTGACTCGTCTTGCCACATCGATAACACTTCGAGTTAGTTTTAATCGGTTTCGGCGTCTGTTTCTGGACGTAATGTACTCCTTCTTTATGGGATTCGCTTCCCATCTCACGAAGGTTCTTCTCTGCAGTCTCAGAACCTTGAGCAATCTGAATAGCCGTAGCCAATGTCAGCTCTCGTTCTGCTAGCAGCTTCTTCTGTATGTAGGTGTCCTTGACTCCCCACACTAGCCTGTCACGTAGTACTTTGTCCAATGCAGCACCGTAATTACAAAATTCGGCTAGCTTCCTCAGCGCAGCTACATAGTCAGCAATAGACTCTCCTTCTTTCTTCGCTCTAGAGTTGAATCGGAAACGTTGCATGACTTCGGTAGGCCTCGGACTGTAGTGTGCAGTAAGCACTTCCACCAGCTCCTCAAATGTTTTCTCTGCAGGCCTTGCTGGTGCAATTAGACTTCGCAGCAGATTGTAGGCACTACGGCCCACTACTGCGAGAAAGGTAGCTCTCTTCTTCACAGCACTACCATCTCCAGTGATATCGTTCGCAACAAAAAACTGTTCGAGTCTCTCCACATACTGCGGCCATTCCTCCAACGCTGGATCGAATTGCTCGAGGTGCCCAAGCAGTCCTGTAGCCATCATAGAGTTCTAACTCCTCGTCGCCAATTTATGTCGTAACTTAGCTAGGTCTGGACTCACCGCTAAGTTACCAACTCAGTACTGGTTTACAGTTGACAGTTTAATAGAGACTAAAAACATTGAGAACACACGTACATAAATAGTACACATAGAACAGGAAGTAAACTAAACCACAACACTCCACTTCTTCTGTTTGTTGTTGTGCGAGCCTCTAGGCGACCGCTCCACATAGAATTTGTTCGCCTTTTTACATCACTTCACTTTACTTGTCAGTTGACGTTTTTCACGATCTAAGAATTTGGTTAAAGCTACACTGTGTCAGTGAAGTCAATTTGTCTGTAAAAGTTGTTGTTGCCTATTATAGCTATAGCTATAGCTATAGGAGCCTAATTTGTCTCGCCTATCTAGAATCCTTCTACACCGGTACCAAGTTAAGAGCTCAACAACATTTACATGCATATACATGTATAAATAATTATTATGTAGGTACATGTAAAACAGGTTTGTAGGAGCTCAATCTAAGCACCTGTCCACCAATACCTCTATACACTGATAATATCCAGCCCATTAACTCCACAATAAACTCTCACATGCAAGACAGGAGTGTCAATGAAATCAACTCCTGCACACAGCCTCACGGTAACCATGCACTCCAAGACCATGCAAACTGCTCTCAATAACCCGCTCTCGACATGCACGATTCCCAGTCGATATAAATGTAAACAACCGTACCATCTCCTTGAGTCCATGACTCTAACTATCAACAATGGCCTTAAATGGTCATGTTACACCAGAAACACCAGTTCTACAAGAAGGCTAAACTATACATCTTGGTTTCATCCACCGCAAGCTCCATCAATCACACCATGCACTTCAGATTCGGAACCAGATCTACTGCACTGCTGTTCTATCCATAAAGTTGTGGTAGACTAAGAGTCTGGGATCCTCATCACCACTCAGATATACAATAAAAATGTGCAAGCAAAGTGGTAACAAAGCGGTGGAAGGCCGAAATATGCAACCTGCATGCTTGTGTCCTTGAACTGGCAACCTCTATATCGTCTCGAAGAAAGAACCAAACTGAAAGTTTGACATACTTCTATTATAAATTATAATGAAAACATCGGGTCAGATAATTATAGTATATTTATCTCACCCGATGTTTTCACCCTCCACCTTTATAATTATATCCTTCTCCCCATCACCATCATAATCAAACTATACCCTGCCCATATACATGTAATCATTCCTTTTTCCCCTCTATATAATTATTATGTAACTATAGTCCGTCCACCTTCAACTGCAAAGCATCTTTCAACATAATTATAGAATCCCCCATTATCTGTATCAAAATCAATCTTTCGGTTGTAGTAACTATAGATATTGTCCTGTAATGCACAGAAAACTGGAATGCATTGCCCTGATACGCCCACTCATTTACTCTTTATTTAGCTCATGTGATGAGTGCGCTTGTGTGTTTATGCATAGCGTAAATGTGTCCTGGCTATAGACCTTTATCTTACTATTATACCCTTATAATTATAAGCCTCTATAGTCTTACAAACTAAAATGCAATGTCTGATAGCACTGGCATAACTTGAATGACCTGTGTGTGCAAAATGCATGTATACGTACATCCAGATCAGGCAAAATGTGTAAACTGCATGAACACACTGTGAGCCTCCTAATTATAATTACTGACACATGCATGCAACAGAACAAATTTGTACTGGTCATAAATTTTGTGTACACATAAAATAATTGTATTGTGAGATGAATTTCTCTTTGAATATTGCATGGCTATAATTATACAGAACAGTACTATAAAAAAGCAACACAAGATTTATACACAGTGCTACAATAGGTATATTATAGATCTAAAAAGCAATAAAGCGGCTTGAGTACAAGGTGACACTAGTGCTATAGTCGACTAACTGCTATATAAAGCTAGAACAGCACAAATTCGTTTTTGAAGTATTGACAATCCATAAATATAATCAAGGGTGTATCGACTAATTAAGTTCCTTGTTTTTTTGTAAGTGTATTGTGTATCAGCTGCCAAGTTTAGTGCGTAATTGTTGAATGTGAGAGTCATCATGCATGGCACTTGCAAACGTATTTAGAACCACACAGAAGTAGTTCGTTTAATGTGCTGAAGGCGTCTTCAGCACATTCAAATTAGATGTTAGAAGGATCTTGAGGGATTTTGCATTACAGCTAGTCCCTGAAACATTTAGTTCGTGAATTTGGGGCAAATCTTTTAGTGCGTTCAATAGTTTTTGCAACTGTTTTCGTTTAGATAACAATCTTCTAGCTGAATAGACTATAGATTTTTGCTTTGGGAAAGTAGGTCACACATGCTTGTACTGCTGTTTCCCCTTTCACAATTTGGACAATCTTCAAATGCTTTTCTCTGGCCAGATAAGTTGCAGGATTTGAGGTATTCGTGGTTGCAATGAGGTAACCGTGTGTGAAGAATTGAAGTGCATAATTAGCGCAGATACACAAGTTCTCGCTGTACATGGCTGGTAAATTAACTTCCTTCCTGGAAATGGTGAAGTAAAAAAGTAAAAAAGATTTGTTCGACATTGATTTTAGTTTAACTGTTTTTTCCTGCCAGTCAACAAGGCATTTAGCTAACGTTACAGTATCATGACGGTTCGAGCTGTGGAACAAAGATGTCAACGAGTCTTCATTATTAATTTTGATACGTATCAACGTGTACAGCATTCAAAATGCAGTGACTTGACATATCCTTGGATGTTATAAGATAATTTCTATCAGCATTTCAAGTTCTATAATTATGGTTTCTTCTTTTTTCAATGTCACAGACAATGAACTATTACTGTTATGAAATGAACGAAAGTTGAATGAATATACCAAATTCCGGTACACGTTTGACAGTTTCTAGCAGATATAGTTTTCACTGTCATAATAGGTTAATAGACTCAATGGTGCTGCTAGACAGTGATAGTGACTGTACAATGGAAGTCATCTATGACAAAGGTCAATGGCTTTATTTTTTTGCTTAGGCATAATTATGAGTTCACAGAGAAGAACATCACAATCCATTAAAAGTTGTTGGTCAATATGCGAATAGACTCCACTTCATCAGTAACAAGCATTTTCAAGCAATCAACAGAAATGAAGGAGTTCCATAAGTTTCGTGAAACGATAAGTAATAAATCTTCATTTGGCTTATAATCTTCTTCCAGTCAGTAATAGCGAATCAAGAGAACATTAATTTTAACAGTTAGTATATGAGGTCTGATTTGCTCCCCGCAAGTTTGGATAGATGAATTTCTAGTATCAGGATCAGATTTGAAATGTAGTCCGGAACAAGGAAAGTTTCATATGAGGATACTCCAAACTGTCATCATGACCATACTTTAGAATAATTGTTTGTTTTTATTCTTGATATGAAAATCCACCTATCTTGGTCGTTTCTATTTGGCGCAATGGCAAAGCTACACCGGAATCAAGGTGATTTCCAATACTGTTGAGATTATCAAGAGAAACAATACTATTTGACAGCATAGGAGGTTGTCGATGACAAATCACAGAAGGAGACTAATACTCTTCTATTAAATTGCATAAGCATTGGATGGCGATAACTGATGGGGTCACACTTGTCACAGCTTGTAAAGATTTGTGGAAGGTTTGGAATTGAAAGCTCTGATAATGTGCTGATAATGTGCTGGTGTCAACAAATCCAACCAAACCTTTTTCAACAGTCGGTCTTAATGATTAGCAGGAGTAAGGAAATAGTAGTTGTAGCATCAGAATTTTGTTATATAATACGATATATGTGCGCACATTGAACATACGAGCGATCGAGGCAATTCAAGTGTGAGGGGTTTGAAGTCTGGTCTCTCCTAGCTGCAACAATTTATCCACACCAGAAATTATGTGTAGTATATCAATTAGTCTACGTAGATGCAGTCAACAAATCCTAAGTAACATAAAATTGTATATAATTATAAGTGTACAATGTAGTGTAAAACTGCTTACTGATGAATTAGCTAAGAGACAAATATTGGTTTCCTTTTGACTATTTAAAAGTGACTATGAAGACGATCTTCAATGTGTCTTGTATTTCTGATGTTGTGTAAAGATGCAGGATAAGGTGTATTGTGTATCAGCTTCCCTTTTGGCTGAAGTATAGTGCGTAATTCTTGAATCTGACAGGGAGAAAATTGGCACTGACAAGTGTACAGATTGATAATTGGTCCACTTTGAAGTAGTTCCTTCAATGCATCGAAGGCTTCTTTGGAAATTGCATTCGTAGAAATACTGAGGGTTTGAAGGGAATTATTTTGGTTAAGAATTGTGAAGACTTTCCTCCAATCAACTGATTGTATTGTAGGCCTGAAATTAGACATTCTGAAATATCCAGTTGTAACTTTGAAACCATCAAGTACTAGGTCCTTTAGAGTGAAATTACTACCTAAACCTGTAGCTATGTGCTCATAAACTGAGTCGTGAATGTCACTAAATGATATACCCAGAGTATGCAAGCATCTATTTTCTTTCACCATAAATTCAATAGCTGGACCAACACTTTCATTCAAAGTTTTAAGTAAACTCAGGTGTAATACTTTAAGTTTGCTGTTTTTCGAGAGCCCTTTCATTAATTGGCATAATACAGTAGCGTCGATATCGCACGCGTTTAGAGTTAACTCTTGCAGATGTTGATTTTCCTCAAGCATAATTTGAAATGTTCCACCAAGATCTTCACTGGTACAATCTACTTTCAAATTTATGAATGATATTTCTAGAACTACCAGGAAAGAATTGTGGTTCAGAGTTTTGAAAAATTGTAACCCTAGAGATTCTTTGGAGGTGGTCGATGTCGAAAAAAATGTTAATACTTCAAACGTTCTACCAGAAACTAGAAGATGTGGTGTTGCAAATGAACACTTCAAAATATGGAATGTTGTAATGGAGCTATTGGCAAGTTGAGTGAGCTGTTTGATTTGCAATTCAGTAAGATTGGCATCAGCCATTATCAGCTCCGTGTGTTGATTTGCTTGAAGCAAATGCTTTACAAGCGAAGCAATAAGCATAGAAGAGTTTTCGGTGCTCGTTTTCCAACAATATTTTATTGCTTTATCTAATATGATGATAAGTGAAAACTCAAGAAATTTCATTTCCTTCAGATTAGTTGTTAGCAAGATCGTGAGGGATTCTTCATCACAGCTGGTCCCTGATACATCTAGTTTCTGAACTTGGGGCAAATCTCTTAGTGTGTATGACAGTTTTTGTAATTGCTTTTTGTTGAGATCACAATCCGTTAGCTTGATGGAATTTAAAGTTTTGCTTTGGGAAAGTAAATCACACAATGCTTGTATCGCTGTTTCCCCTTTACTTCCACAATTTGAACAATCTTTAAATGCTCTTCTCTGGCCAGAAAAATTGCAGTATTCAAGGTACTGTGGTTCAGGTAACTGTGTGAAAAAACTAAATGCATTGGGGCAGATACAGAGATCTGTGTGATACTTAGCTAGGAGGTCAAATTGATGTCCCCGAATGAATATACTATCAGGATTTCCGCTGGATGTTATCCTTATAGTATATAGTTTTTTCTGCTTGACAAGAGATTCAGCCAACGTAGCAGTATCGTAACAAGATCCTTTAACCTGTGAAAAACATACACTTGATATATGAGGATTGTTCGAGACAAATTGTGATATTGACTGAGCATTCAAGTAGCAGTGATTTGAAATAGATATGTTTGAGGTTTTAGGGGAAAGTTTGATAGTTTCTATAAGCATTTGAGCGTCTGTCACATCTTCATTCAACACAATGGCAGACAACGAATTCAAATTCAAAACATTATATATATCGTATGATTTAATTGTGAATGTGTATCCACCAATCTCAATTTGTACACGGTCTACAAACATTGAGATTAGATCGCAGATGGTGTTTACTTCCATATAAATTTCTTCAAAGTTAACAGACTCAACATTGCTGCTAGACTGCAGTAGTGACTGTACAATGGAATGTGATACTTTCTTCGTGAGGTTACAATTTAAGAGCTCAATGGATCTTAACTTTTTACTGGAGTAAATCAGTTTACAGAGGTTATCGACTAGTATATCACATTTATTAAAAAGTTCTATACCTCTTATGCAAAAAGTTTCCATCTCGAAAGTTACAAATCCAAAAAGAGTTTTCAAGGATTCAATAGAAAAAGGTAAACTGTTGGAGTACTGATTAGATATAGATATAGAGCTTCGCGTAAGCGCTACAGCATAACTTGAATGTGCTTCCATCTTATGATCTGCTACTTCCAGATTTCTTAATAGTGAATTAAGTTTATACATATCCACAATTACTACAAAATTATTGAGGTGTTGATTTGCTTTCCATAGCATTGCAACTCTGTATACAACAGTTTCTAGCTTGGTAGCCTCAATATGATTTGTTATCAGGATCACATTGGAAATGTAGTCTGGAAGAAGGAAAGTTTCATGAGGATACTCCAAGTTCTTTAAACCATAGTAGTTGCAGGGATAACAATCAGGAAGATACTTTAGAGTAATTGTTTTGCTGTAGCTAGCACACAAAAAACCACCTACCTCAGTTATTTTTGTTTTGCACAGCGGCAAAGCTACATCAGAATCGAGATGATTTCCATGAATACGAAGATTATTTAGAAAGCCAGCTGTCATAATAGGGGAGGGAGGGGGAGGGGGGGCAGGGGGGGCAGGGGGGGCAGGGGGGAAGAAACAGCGGGAAGATCGTTGAAGAGAGTGGAGGAGAGTGGGGGAGAGTGAAGGAAAGTGGGAGAAAGTGGGGGAGAGTGAAGGAGAGTGGGGGAGAGTGGGGGAGAGTGAAGGAGAGTGGGAGAGAGTGGGGGAGAGTGAAGGAGAGTGGGAGAGAGTGGGAGAGAGTGAAGGAGAGTGAAGGAGAGTGGGGGAGAGTGGGGGAGAGTGAAGGAGAGTGGGAGAAAGTGAAGGAGAGTGAGGGAGAGTGAAGGAGAGTGGGGGAGTGTGATTACTACTAACAGCAGATAGTAGGCAATCCATGGAATCAGTTGATAGATTACAAAAGGAGACATCAACATCTTGCAAACTGCTACTGTTCTCTATAATGTCACAGAAGCTGGTGAGGGTATTGGATGATGACTGGTCACACGTTTCACAGTTTGTAAAAATTTGGGAGCAGTATCGTAGTGACAGTTGTGATACATTTTGGATGTCAATGAACCCTAGTAGTTTGTTGAAAGAGTGGGTGCATATGCTCATCTCTTTACGATTAATTACTATGCTCTTCTTCGAAATTATTGATGAAGAAACACATACGCTTATTAATTTCTTGCTGTTTGTAATGGCTGAACACAGTGTCTTTACCATGTCATGGCTCATTGCCTCAGTAACTGCAAATGATATTTCTTCAACAGTGTCAAACACAGGTAATAGCGTAGCAACGTTAACATGTCTTAACGACAAAATTTTACACATTCCAATTGCATTTGCCTCAACGTTTCTTGAATGCATTGCTGTAAAAACCATGCTTTCGAGAGGTAAATGGCAGCCTTTGAAGTCAATAAGTTCCCAATAATGATGAGCAGGTGTAAAGGAAATAAATCTCGTAATAATAAATGCGTCAAATCGAGTCAGAGCTTTATTGGATAAATCAAGAATGTTGGATTTGATAGGAATCACTTGTGAAGAAGCCTGTAGCTGGCTTTCATACACAAGATGTGC
This sequence comes from Halichondria panicea, assembly GCF_963675165.1. NCBI lineage: Eukaryota > Metazoa > Porifera > Demospongiae > Suberitida > Halichondriidae > Halichondria > Halichondria panicea. Next base: position 4,661,248 of record NC_087386.1, read on the forward strand.
TAGCAGTAGAAATTTCTCTTGAGCAGACTTTTTATGTTCATCAATGCTGCTGGTTAAATCCAATACACTATCTCCTAAAAGACGTTCATTTGGTGGTAAAAATTTTAATTTTGACAGGCCAGCCAGAAAAAGAATGACCATTCGAAACCTGGAATTATCCAAATGTGATCTGAGAAAGTCCAGCTTGTTTTCTGAAGACAATACTAAGTGTCTAGCAGCTAGAAACTCTTGAATGGTTAAATGAAGAAACTGGTAGTTACACTTCATGCTTGTTGCTGTAATGCCATGATGTGAGGTCAGTAGTCCAAGACGTAAAACCTCCTTATTATTCACATCCTCATATTGGAAAGAAAGCTTATCTTGTAGCATACCAGTGTATGCTATATTGCTAAGCTGGTCAAGATTGCGTAGAATGTGTGGTGGAAGATTGCTCAAACTATCTAAGGAACGGATGTCGTCTATCTCCCCCAAATTTTCTTTGCATTTTTCAATGTGGTGCTTTATAGTATGTAAAACAAATATCTCATATAGCTCTGTGATGGTAGCTGGTAGGTTATACTGGAGACATTGGAATACAAAGAGCACTATTCTGCAGTTGAGCGGAATGTAGCACAATGAAAGTATGTCAAGACGATCTTTAAGCATTTGAATCAGTGTCTCTGCATGTACCTTGTTGATCAAATTTTTATCCACATAGTTTATTATTTGTTGCTTCGAGAATCCTAGAACTTCAACACGCCGATTGACACGCGTTAGCGTTTTCAAAACCCCTGAAGCATACGGCCGAGATGTAATTAATATTGAACAATTTTGAAGCATATTTCCATCAATAATTTTTAAACATAAGGAGGGTTTGGACCTACAATTTTCGCTTAGCTCATCAAAGCCGTCTAATACTAACAAAACCTGCTCACCCAAAATATCTGGGTTTTCGAGGTATTCAGCCACCTCACTCACCTGACTTAAAGTCGCAGAAGGTAAAAGATGAACAACTTTAGTTTCTTCGTGAAATTGAATCTCCCTTAGCTTAACCAGAATGACTAGATGATACTCCTTGAGAATTTCACCATTAGCCCAATCAATGCATAATTTTCTAGTGATGGTAGTTTTACCAACTCCTGGAGCACCATCCATTAATATTGTTAGGCGACTTTTTTGTGTTAATGAGTTTATGATAGGATAAAACACTTCATTCATTTCAATCTCTTCCTTTTTAGCAATAATATTGTCTACTTTGCCATGAATATAGTCATGTTCCATTGTAGATGATTCTTTATAATAACCTGAAGCGTGAATAAGTGCTAGCTTAGTGTATTGTTGTTTATTATCTCTTTCCACAGGCCAATCATTTGGCATTACAGGCATTTGCTTGTAAACAGTTTTTAGGTACCTAGCGTAATTCGTAACATATTCAGGAGGATCAGGAAACAAGTGATTTGCGGCAATGAAATCATCTAGCTTTAATTCTGCAAGACGAACATATAATTATGTTGAGTCAAATAGGTTACGTGCTCGATAGGCCCTGATAAGTATTCTCTGTGTAGTTAAGGCTTGGGTCAGGCACTGATTACCAACATTTAATGTAGATGATGTAGTGTTAAGGAGATTCATAACCATTATTAATGTTATTCATTGCAATTGATGTCAGTGTCAAGAAGAAGTCAAGGTAGATCTACTTGCTTAGCTAGCTGCTGGAACTATTGTACAGAATCTTTAGCAACAAATGCGGTGGACTTGCACAAGGTAAGACTAGTTGTTTAGGCCCTCAAAAGATAGAGTAGGTTGTCATGATTATATTTCAAGCGGGGAAGTCAATATGTACAAAACTGCCTTAGCTATACTGGCTTCTTTAGCTCTGACAGCCACTCTAGAGGTAGGCTATGCTGTGTATCTCAAGAATACAGTAACTCCTACTCTTCCCCCGCCGGATATTAGTACCTAGCAATGATAAGTTCATCTAGCCTTGTGAAGCTTGACTTAGCATCTTCATGGCCGTATTTGTAGTTCATAGTGGCATGACGTCATCACCATTTTTGGGGCTAATTAGAATTAAGCTAATTAGTTTTTTGGAAAAAGAAAACATTGAGCTTCATTTTGGATCATTTTGATGCAGCATACACTGTATATTGCAAATAATACAGCAGTATGAACATAGTGTTAAATTTTGGTATTTACAGCCAGACCTGGGCCTTAACTACGCAGAGTTATTTTTCGCCAGCATGATTCTATTCTTGAAAAATGTGCCTGTATTATTATTCTTAAGCAAAAAGTAGAATTACAATGTCTATACAATGTCTATATAAACAAAACGCACACAACTGACACAGCACGAGATTGAGTCATACAATTATGTTGTGTCAGTTGTGTGCGTTTTGTTTATGCCTATACACATTGTACGTCTTTTAATTATGTCAACTTTTGGGGAATAATCTAAAATTATATATACAGGCACATTTTTCAAACTGCGGGGGAATAATAATAATCATGACTCTCAACGTATCTACATAGCTGACTTGATATCCACGTTCAGCCATTTTTTGCATTTTAGCCACGAATGGGAGGGATATATACCGTTAGGGCTAGTAAGTTATGCAACACTTAATGAAAATTAATGATATTTACCAAAAATGGACATTCCCTGGGGTTTATATAGACACCTATAATGCTAACATTAATTCCAAGCATTATCAAGGGCTAGTGCTCAAAGTATCGTTCTCACCATGTGATGAGCAGAATTTCTCTGCTTCATTTGTCAAGTTTGCTCTGATAAGTGCTGCAAGAACATTTTTCTTCATATCACGTCTGTTTTCTTGCTGCTTTTGAAGTATAGTTTCCAATATAGATCTAGATGCATTATCTCCTAATTTTAGCTTTATTTCTTCTAATTTGACAACTTGTGTTGAATACTCTTCACTGAAAAAATCGTCCACATCATGCTGTAACTCAAAAGACAGTTGCATAGAAAAGTGCATGTATTGTTCTGTTTTGTATGACGTTTCTAGGTACTTTTTAAACATAGCATTTTTCAGCATAATAAATTTTTCTGAGACAGATATGTCATATAAAATATAATAATATTTGTAGTCCTCCTTTATCAGACTTAATATTGTATCCTCAAGTCCAAGCCAGAGACCTACTATATACCAATCTGCTCCGAGATAAATTTCACACAACTCCTCTAGTGTTGGTGCTCCTATCAAAGCCAATTCTTCATATTTGGCTTCTGAAAATAATTATGAATAAAATTAATATATAATTACTATTGCAATAGACTTATTACTTACCTGAAATTTGTTCGGGCAGTCCAACTGCTTTTCGCTCCTCTCCACGTAGTGATTGTATCGTTCTGACAATATCTGAGCGGCCAATAACTCTACTATCTAATGCTTTGAACAGATCGTAAATGGTTGCTTTGCCAGTCTGCATCCACTGCACCAATACTTCATTCAGGCATTCGCTAATATTATGCTCACTTTCTTTAATTGCATGTATATCACCATCTTTTAAGCCTAACTTACGCCCAATGTCCTTCCACTGTGATCGTGCATCCCAAATCTCCTCTTTTAGTGGCATCAAATGAGTGTCCACTCTGAGAACTGCATTTAATATATTGCAACTATAGCGTTTATTGAGTTACACAATCAACTACAACACGTCTATAGTGGCCTAACTAATGCTTTTCACCATCCTGTATGTTAGAGATAATTATAAGAGCAGCTATGCAAGGGGAGTCTAGATATATCTACATGTAGCTATATCTATATATTATTACATTTGTATTATTATATGCATGCATGGACAAGGATTTTATATAACCTACTTTTAAAAACAAATCACATGCACAAGTCGATTATAGACTCACGGATTCTTGAGTCAGGTTCAGGTCCAGCCATGTTATAATAAGATCTATAAAGCTGAATATCTTGTGACCTCTTCTGTTTACGTGCCCCTCCCCTCTTTGTGAGCAATGGGGGAGGGTGTGACACACGCGCATGCGCTATTGGTTGCGGACTAATCAGAGATTACATCTACATGTACATGTACATTGTATCATAAAAACAGAACTGAGTGTCCTACACCAAAAAACTATAATAATGGAAGTCTTTCTGTTCAATTTTCCTGCCTCCTCTCTTCAGCCCATTGCCTCAAGACTTTGTAGGCAGCTTTCAGGGTCTCATCTTGCTGTGAGGGGGGTGGGGCCGGGGGTGGGTGTACATTAGCTGGGCATGGCCTGGCCAACCGTTCTGACCGGTGGCCGGGGGACATGCTTATATATTGTTGTGTTTATATGCAATATATTGCTCTGTATTATGATTATAAACCACTGTACAACTGACACTTCGTCTTCTTGCACTACATTAGCTAGTTTTATATTAACGTACAAGCCTACCATACTACTCAACTTAGTAGTTAGCTCTGCACTAGAACGCTAGCTAGTGGTAGCTGCAAGAGTCTGCAAAGCTGTTTCATGCAGCAGCCATTAATATGCACTTTGAACTTTTAAACAATCATGGCCCACTTTTTTCAGCGATGTACTAAATTTAATAACTATAGCTTCATGTCATAAATTAAGCTTTGGTGCCTCCACCGAGGCATCAGTATATACCCATTATTATACTAAATTCATGATCAACCATTATGGTACACAATGTAGGTCTGTGTATAATTATAGTATGATACAGGTTACAGATAGGGTTGCTAGGTGCTTACTTTACAGAAGCAAAATCTGACAAGGTTTGCTCCCATGTCCTTATGATCGGGGAATGCACTCGGGGGAATAGACGCTATGCCCTGTGTGTGTGTGTGTGAAATAAATAGTTGGCTGACTACATTAGCAGCTGTATGTACATCACATAATTATGGCGTAGGCAAGAGGACAAGGCAAGGAAAAAATGACCCAAATTGTATGATCTAAGGTAGATCTACTGCAGTTATAATGTAGAAACAGGTGGCAGTGCTTCTGTCGTGCGATACACAGTATAATAGAAAAATCAGTAGCTGTTAATTACTCAGTGTTACTGCTCACCCCAAGGAGAATATGTCCATGCCATGAGTGAGGACCTGAGACCTCCCACTGAGTTCCCCCCCGTGGTGGCCAGCTCCTGAAATGGCTGGAACCTCTCAGGAGCAATGTAGCATGTCCGCTGACGAGAGGTGTCAAAAAAGAAAGAAAAATCTGCTGGATTGTTCTGAAGAGAAAAGAAATCACAATTACGAGCAGGAAAAAAACTCTATAGGAACGAACAAATGGAGAATCCGGGTATCGATCCCAGTACCTCTTGCATGCAAAGCGAGCGCTTTACCACTTGAGCTAATCCCCACACATTAGACTAAAGGTTCGCTAGTAACCTGGAAATTAAAGTTCAATTTACAGGCAGGCAAAAAATGGAGAATCCAGGCATCAATCCTGGTACCTCTCGCATGCAAAGCGAGCGTTCTACCACTTGAGCTAATCCCCCACACATTAGACTAAAGGTTCACTAGTAACCTGGAAATCAAAGTTCAATTAATAGGCAGACAAAAACTGGAGAATCTGAGTATCGATCCCTAAAAGGTTACGGAACAGTTCAATTTGCTATAGGCAGACAAAAAATGGAGAATCCGGGTATCGATCCAGGTACCTCTCGCATGCTAAGCGAGCGCTCTACCACTTGAGCTAATCCCCCACACATTAGACTAAAGTTTGCTAATAACCTGGAAATTAAAGTTCAATTTACAGGCAGGCAAAAAATAGAGAATCCAGGCATCGATCCCGGTACCTCTCGCATGCAAAGCGAGCGCTCTACCACTTGAGCTAATCCCCCACACATCAGACTAAAGGTTCGCTAATAATTACAGGCAGACGGAGAACCCAGGTAAAAGGGGAAACACTGCGAAACACCTCTCGCATGCTAAGCCAAGAAACCACACCTACCAATAGCTTTGCATGTGAAATACCGGTGCGTGGGAGTTTATCCCAGTTTTAATTTTCACATTAACTGTCTGCCCTCGAAAAAACGCAATTTTGCACCTCACGAAAATCAAGTTCCCGCCGTACAGTAACTGTCACTTGAAGTACATGACTGAATTAGAGTACAATACAAAGCAATTGTGTTTTACACGCTGCCAAAATAGTCGTGCGTCATATATAGGTTTTCAATAGCAGCCAATGACAACAGGACAAGCGTACATGTAGCCTCGATCCCAGGCCGAGTTTTCGCTTTGAGTTTTTGTTCAAGTTTTCCCGTTACTATTCTACAGCATGTCAAAATTGCATCAGTAGCTAGAAAGAATGTGTATATTTAAATAATCAACTAAATGCATTCGCTAGAACAAAAGCATGGTCAACACAATCATTTTCCTATCTCTAAGTCTCGAGGTGTGTTCCAAGGAGACACCATGATATGTCAGCCTCAGTCCCTCATTTTCCTGTTGTCATTGATTCAACCAGTGTCCTAATTTCTTTTCAAGATCCCAGCTGATTTTAAACTCCTGGTAAACAGTATAACCAGGAGTACATGAAGGAAAGTAAGCAACTTCTATACACGCCATAATTACATGTACTTTAATTGTTGTCTTAGTACATCACAAACACTTGTAGTAATGTAAACTGTGTGGCTACTTCTCTGTATGTAATTATGATGCATGACTATTTTGGCAGTGTGTACTTGTAAAACACAATTGCACTCTAATTCACACATACATGCTCAAATGTTATTGGCTGCTACTTGGAAACGTATGACACAGGACTATTTTGATTATATGATGACTCTCTACTCAGCAATCTATCACCATACAGTTATTCCATATTGGACTGCAGGGGAGAGGGTGTATAGGGGATAAGGCATGATGTTCATTAAACAGGAACGGATCACCAAACCGGCCAACCTTTAGAATATGCGCTGTTTTAGGCTGGGGATTCACAGTTATCTTCTACAGTAGGAGGGGGAATATCTTTCATTGAAATAGTATACATGTTACAGTTTTTGTTAGTGTCAGATACATAAATGTTTATGTACCTAGGACTCATAAAACACACAAAACCGTAACAAAAATTTAATGGTTTTGCAATGTATGTTCAATGGCATAATTACGCAAATTACATAACCGTTTATGATCGTTCCCGAGTAAACATTTGCTAAACATAATTATTATAGATCTAGATCTTGAGCATAACATTGCAGTTTTACCTGCCAACAGCTAGAACAATTTCTCTAGCTTTAGTAGTTGCTGTGTATTGTTCCTTATCCCTGCTTGTATAATTGTTTTTATCGCATTAATCGTTTCTTGTTGTCCTAGTGAACCAATTTCAACAGTATTGTAAGTTACTGACCAACCACTATTTGATGTTATCTTCAAAGAGACTCGGGTATACTCTGTTTTCTTTGTCTATTATAGCCTGTTTTAAATTATCTAGTGTATTGTTTGCTCTAACACCTGAATCACATCAGATACGATACTAAGTCTGGTCTTAAAGAGTGATCAGATGGTTATTGAGGATGGTATTGTAGCTTGAGGTGAATCAGTGTACATGATTGCTGATAGTACCAAAAGACTCTTCACAAGCTTTTCAAAACTGAATCATGTTGCCAGGTGTATCTACTTTTTGTTGAGTGCTTTTGTGAAACTACTTAGTATGTGAGCTGTTATAGGTTTGGTTTTTTATAGTTAACACCTACTATCACACTGTATTTTTGTCCTTCTCTTTAACGTTCATAGCTGCAACTAAGTTATAGGAAGAGTGTCAGAACCCGCCTTAAAAGGAAAGATAGTCGATTCTGAGGTAAGCCCATACAGACATTCTCAGTGTACTCTCCAATGACGCCAAAATTTGTTTTGAACTGTTAGTGTTAGTTGGCATTTTAGAGATGGTATTGTTGACCGCACCATGGATAGAGGATTACTTTGTTGCATTTCTAGGTAGTGTTAGATAATTTAATTTTCGTACTTCAGTATAGTAAACTGTCACTCGTGCCTTGCAGGCACTCGTCCAGTTACAGGCACAGACTTGTTATAGACAGACAGTTATAGACAGTTATAGACTCGTTATATATAGACAGTTATATTGCATGGCAGAGATTCATCATGCAATACAAATATACATGACTGTCACCCTGTATTACTTTAATTAGCACCAATTAAGTGACCATTTCATTCATTTTCGTACTTCAGTAGTAAACTGTCACTCGTGCAGTTACGGCACCAGACTCGGGATAATCCTCATGCAGTATCCATTATCCATAGGATTACCGATATTATGCGTTATCAGCCGCACATGTACAGAGAATTTAGCACATTGCAAACAAGGAAATGTTGGTTACACGATATTGAGTCCGCAATACTGTGCTCCTGGTAATATAACATTGACCAAGGCATGTATTGGATTGGGTGATATTGATATTACCCATGCAGACATGCACTGTATTTACAACAATAGTACAATCCTTTGATGTCTGACCATGCACAATGAGCAATAAAGTGAGTCACTTTATCTCCTATACATGCACCCTCTCCCCTGCAGTCCAATATGGATGCATGGTGATAGATCGCTGAGTAGAGAGGCATCATCAATTAGACGCTGCCAACATGCATATCCTGTGTCATATATGCTGGTTTCCAAGTAGCAGCAGCCAATGCCATTTGATCATCTACGTGTCGTAAAAGGGAGTACACCAACTAGAGTACAATACATGGTATACACACTTCCAAAATAGTCGTACGTCATATATATGTTGGTTTACAAATATACACACTGTCAAAATAGTTGTGGTCATATGCTGGTTTCCAAGTAGCCAATGACAGTTATGTGTCATAACAGGACTACATTGAACCGGAGTACAATGACTTCTGCATGTTATGACACATATAAACATGAATTAGAGTACAATACAAAGGAAGCATCTTACACTTTGGCAGTGTGTACATATTATAGTATATATACACACTGCCAAAGTAGTCCTTCGTCATATATACTGGTTTCCAAGCAGCAGCCAATGACATTTGAGCATAGTACATGAATTATAAAGATTTTGTGTTTTACAAATACACACTGCCAACATAGTTGTGCGTCATTTCCAGTCATCAGAAGTACATGAAGGGGAGCAGCGATACATGGTCATGTCAACCCACACATTTTACATTACTACAAGTGTTTGTGACGTATACTCATGCAAAACAAGTATTTATATGGCGTGTATATATAGAAGTTGCTTATACTTTCCTTCATGTATACTCCTGGTTGCCAGCCATAATGACATCCAAGGGATTGGAATGAGATTCATCATACAATAGAACCTACATTTCACCGTGTGAGCGATTAGTATATAAAACCCTCAACTAAGTGACCATTATATTTTCGTAAATTGGTATAGTAAGTCTCATCAAAATGGCACTGAAAGCTGTTCTCTTCATAATTGTGACTCTGGCAATAGTCGGCAAAGCTACCTCGGAGAGCTGTGGTGCTCAGTTCAGAAGTTTAGTTCACAAAACAATCAGTCTAAAGGAGAGCTGTGATGATGCTGTGTTTAATGACTGTTGTCAGGTATACTGCATGTATTATTTATGATACTGCTGTTACACTGCATGCATACGTTATATAGCCTTGTTCTAAGGTGAATTTGTCTCTATTATAACGCTATAGACTTATATACACCGTATACTAGCTGTTCAATGCATGCCAATGCATGAGTGATATAGAATGTATATCATAATAATTATGTATTGCAAACTAACCCCAAGCAGACTATATAGTTACTAGCATACAATGTATATATAATTTTAGTCAATAGATCTAGCATAATTATAACAATAATAATTATTGCAATTGCTCATGTAAGTATATATATTACCACAGAGATATATATTGCTTTCATGCAACTATATACATAGGCTGGAAGTCATAATTATATTGTTAGGCTATAATAATACATAATTATACAAAAATGCCAAACATTTTGTGTGTGCATATAAACTTTTTTTATTCCAATGCTTAGATTGCAAAGGTTTCCAGAATATACACCAGCAAGCCGTTGGAGTCAGGAATTTACGACATAAGTCCCAACAAAACCATGCCCGTCATGTTCACCTATTCTTCAAAAATGAAAGCTAGGTGCAATATGGAAAGCAATGACGGAGGTTGGACTGTGCTTGTTCGAAGAGTTCTAGGCGGCAACCTTACATTTGGAAGGGGGTGGACTGAATACGAAAACGGATTCGGTGATTTGAATACTGAGTTTTGGTATGGCCTTAAAAACATGTATTATCTTACGAATCTTGAGCCAATGGAAGTAGAAGTAGAATTTAAACAAGTCGGAAGTGCTAAAATCGTTCTAGGTTATGGTCATTTCTTAATTGACGGTCTGGATACAAAATACACGCTCCACGTGTCTCAGCCAAAACAGACAGGAGGATTTGATTCGTTCGCTCATCACAACGGCAGAAAATTCTCAACAAATGACAGTGAAAATGACGATCACGGTTCTAATTGTGTTCAGAGCTATGGTGGCGGTGGGGGGTGGTGGTTTGGAGCCTGCTGGGATCTAACACTAACAAACACAAAACCAAGCATGCATGTTGGGGGAGACAGGTATGTAAATTATGATTTTGCAGAGCTAAGGATTCGACCAAAGACCTGTGTGGAGAAAACCTGTGTTTAGCTCGAGATCTATACAGATGAGAGATAATTTAAACTGACATGCAGAGACAGATTAATACTTACAGCTAGTGTATAGTCGCATGCAATGGTTGGTAGCAGTATAGTATAGAACTGTAGCAGTAGCTATGTATATAAATATTATGATTGTAATTTCATTATGAATGAGTTTATAATTATATAATTAGATCACAATACTATTCACGCTCAATGCATCATATACTTGTTAGAACCTGGCCGATTTTACCAGCCTAGATTCGAGGCTAAAATTCAGGGACACTGCGCATGTGCGAGTGACTTAGCTTATTAGCACTTTAATGTTACGTAATATTCACTACTAAACTTAATGTTTGATGTTGATATCATACTCCACTTCTTCTGTTTGTTGTTGTGCTAGCCTCTAGGCGACCGCTCCACATAGAATTTGTTCGCCTTTTTACATCACTTCACTTTACTTGTCAGTTGACGTTTTTCACGATCTAAGAATTTGGTTAAAGCTACACTGTGTCAGTGAAGTCAATTTGTCTGTAAAAGTTGTTGTTGCCTATATAGCTATAGCTATAGCTATAGGAGCCTAATTTGTCTCGCCTATCTAGAATCCTTCTACACCGGTACCAAGTTAAGAGCTCAACAACATTTACATGCATATACATGTATAAATAATTATTATGTAGGTACATGTAAAACAGGTTTGTAGGAGCTCAATCTAAGCACCTGTCCACCAATACCTCTATACACTGATAATATCCAGCCCATTAACTCCACAATAAACTCTCACATGCAAGACAGGAGTGTCAATGAAATCAACTCCTGCACACAGCCTCACGGTAACCATGCACTCCAAGACCATGCAAACTGCTCTCAATAAGCCGCTCTCGACATGCACGATTCCCAGTCGATATAAATGTAAACAACCGTTCCATCTCCTTGAGTCCATGACTCTAACTATCAACAATGGCCTTAAATGGTCATGTTACACCAGAAACACCAGTTCTACAAGAAGGCTAAACTATACATCTTGGTTTCATCCACCGCAAGCTCCATCAATCACACCATGCACTTCAGATTCGGAACCAGATCTACTGCACTGCTGTTCTATCCATAAAGTTGTGGTAGACTAAGAGTCTGGGATCCTCATCACCACTCAGATATACAATAAAAATGTGCAAGCAAAGTGGTAACAAAGCGGTGGAAGGCCGAAATACGCAACCTGCATGCTTGTGTCCTTGAACTGGCAACCTCTATATCGTCTCGAAGAAAGAACCAAACTGAAAGTTTGACATACTTCTATTATAAATTATAATGAAAACATCGGGTCAGATAATTATAGTATATTTATCTCACCCGATGTTTTCACCCTCCACCTTTATAATTATATCCTTCTCCCCATCACCATCATAATCAAACTATACCCTGCCCATATACATGTAATCATTCCTTTTTCCCCTCTATATAATTATTATGTAACTATAGTCCGTCCACCTTCAACTGCAAAGCATCTTTCAACATAATTATAGAATCCCCCATTATCTGTATCAAAATCAATCTTTCGGTTGTAGTAACTATAGATATTGTCCTGTAATGCACAGAAAACTGGAATGCATTACCCTGATACGCCCACTCATTTACTCTTTATTTAGCTCATGTGATGAGTGCGCTTGTGTGTTTATGCATAGCGTAAATGTGTCCTGGCTATAGACCTTTATCTTATACTATTATACCCTTATAATTATAAGCCTCTATAGTCTTACAAACTAAAATGCAATGTCTGATAGCACTGGCATAACTTGAATGACCTGTGTGTGCAAAATGCATGTATACGTACATCCAGATCAGGCAAAATGTGTAAACTGCATGAACACACTGTGAGCCTCCTAATTATAATTACTGACACATGCATGCAATAGAACAAATTTGTACTGGTCATAAATTTGTGTACACATAAAATAATTGTATTGTGAGATGAATTTCTCTTTGAATATTGCATGGCTATAATTATACAGAACAGTACTATAAAAAAGCAACACAAGATTTATCATTGGTTCGTATACTATACACAGTGCTACAATAGGTATATTATAGATCTAAAAAGCAATAAAGCGGCTTGAGTACAAGGTAACACTAGTGCTATAGTCGACTGCTATATAAAGCTAGAACAGCAAAAATTCGTTTTGAAGTATTGACAATCCATAAATATAATCAAGGGTGTATCGACTAATTAAGTCCCTTGTTTTTTTGTAAGTGTATTGTGTATCAGCTGCCAAGTTTAGTGCGTATAGTTGTTGAATGTGAGAGTCATCATGCATGGCATTTGCAAACGTATTTAGAACCACACAGAAGTAGTTCGTTTAATGTGCTGAAGGCGTCTTCAGCACATTCAAATTAGATGTTAGAAGGATCTTGAGGGATTCTGCATTACAGCTAGTCCCTGAAACATTTAGTTCGTGAATTTGGGGCAAATCTTTTAGTGCGTTCAATAGTTTTTGCAACTGTTTTCGTTTAGATAACAATCTTCTAGCTGAATAGACTATAGATTTTTGCTTTGGGAAAGTAGGTCACACATGCTTGTACTGCTGTTTCCCCTTTCACAATTTGGACAATCTTCAAATGCTTTTCTCTGGCCAGATAAGTTGCAGGATTTGAGGTATTCGTGGTTGCAATGAGGTAACCGTGTGTGAAGAATTGAAGTGCATAATTAGCGCAGATACACAAGTTCTCGCTGTACATGGCTGGTAAATTAACTTCCTTCCTGGAAATGGTGAAGTAAAAAAGTAAAAAAGATTTGTTCGACATTGATTTTAGTTTAACTGTTTTTCCTGCCAGTCAACAAGGCATTTAGCTAACGTTACAGTATCATGACGGTTCGAGCTGTGGAACAAAGATGTCAACGAGTCTTCATTATTAATTTTGATACATATCAACGTGCACAGCATTCAAAATGCAGTGACTTGACATATCCTTGGATGTTATAAGATAATTTCTATCAGCATTTCAAGTTCTATATGGTTTCTTCTTTTTTCAATGTCACAGACAATGAACTATTACTGTTATGAAATGAACGAAAGTTGAATGAATATACCAAATTCCGGTACACGTTTGACAGTTTCTAGCAGATATAGTTTTCACTGTCATAATAGGTTAATAGACTCAATGGTGCTGCTAGACAGTGATAGTGACTGTACAATGGAAGTCATCTATGACAAAGGTCAATGGCTTTATTTTTTTGCTTAGGCATAATTATGAGTTCACAGAGAAGAACATCACAATCCATTAAAAGTTGTTGGTCAATATGCGAATAGACTCCACTTCATCAGTAACAAGCATTTTCAAGCAATCAACAGAAATGAAGGAGTTCCATAAGTTTCGTGAAACGATAAGTAATAAATCTTCATTTGGCTTATAATCTTCTTCCAGTCAGTAATAGCGAATCAAGAGAACATTAATTTTAACAGTTAGTATATGAGGTCTGATTTGCTCCCCGCAAGTTTGGATAGATGAATTTCTAGTATCAGGATCAGATTTGAAATGTAGTCCGGAACAAGGAAAGTTTCATATGAGGATACTCCAAACTGTCATCATGACCATACTTTAGAATAATTGTTTGTTTTTATTCTTGATATGAAAATCCACCTATCTTGGTCGTTTCTATTTGGCGCAATGGCAAAGCTACACCGGAATCAAGGTGATTTCCAATACTGTTGAGATTATCAAGAGAAACAATACTATTTGACAGCATAGGAGGTTGTCGATGACAAATCCCAGAAGGAGACTTATACTCTTCTATTAAATTGCATAAGCATTGGATGGCGATAACTGATGGGGTCACACTTGTCACAGCTTGTAAAGATTTGTGGAAGGTTTGGAATTGAAAGCTCTGATAATGTGCTGATAATGTGCTGGTGTCAACAAATCCAACCAAACCTTTTTCAACAGTCGGTCTTAATGATTAGCAGGAGTAAGGAAATAGTAGTTGTAGCATCAGAATTTTGTTATATAATACGATATATGTGCGCACATTGAACATACGAGCGATCGAGGCAATTCAAGTGTGAGGGGTTTGAAGTCTGGTCTCTCCTAGCTGCAACAATTTATCCACACCAGAAATTATGTGTAGTATATCAATTAGTCTACGTAGATGCAGTCAACAAATCCTAAGTAACATAAAATTGTATATATAAGTGTACAATGTAGTGTAAAACTGCTTACTGATGAATTAGCTAAGAGACAAATATTGGTTTCCTTTTGACTATTTAAAAGTGACTATGAAGACGATCTTCAATGTGTCTTGTATTTCTGATGTTGTGTAAAGATGCAGGATAAGGTGTATTGTGTATCAGCTTCCCTTTTGGCTGAAGTATAGTGCGTAATTCTTGAATCTGACAGGGAGAAAATTGGCACTGACAAGTGTACAGATTGATAATTGGTCCACTTTGAAGTAGTTCCTTCAATGCATCGAAGGCTTCTTTGGAAATTGCATTCGTAGAAATACTGAGGGTTTGAAGGGAATTATTTTGGTTAAGAATTGTGAAGACTTTCCTCCAATCAACTGATTGTATTGTAGGCCTGAAATTAGACATTCTGAAATATCCAGTTGTAACTTTGAAACCATCAAGTACTAGGTCCTTTAGAGTGAAATTACTACCTAAACCTGTAGCTATGTGCTCATAAACTGAGTCGTGAATGTCACTAAATGATATACCCAGAGTATGCAAGCATCTATTTTCTTTCACCATAAATTCAATAGCTGGACCAACACTTTCATTCAAAGTTTTAAGTAAACTCAGGTGTAATACTTTAAGTTTGCTGTTTTTCGAGAGCCCTTTCATTAATTGGCATAATACAGTAGCGTCGATATCGCACGCATTTAGAGTTAACTCTTGCAGATGTTGATTTTCCTCAAGCATAATTTGAAATGTTCCACCAAGATCTTCACTGGTACAATCTACTTTCAAATTTATGAATGATATTTCTAGAACTACCAGGAAAGAATTGTGGTTCAGAGTTTTGAAAAATTGTAACCCTAGAGATTCTTTGGAGGTGGTCGATGTCGAAAAAAATGTTAATACTTCAAACGTTCTACCAGAAACTAGAAGATGTGGTGTTGCAAATGAACACTTCAAAATATGGAATGTTGTAATGGAGCTATTGGCAAGTTGAGTGAGCTGTTTGATTTGCAATTCAGTAAGATTGGCATCAGCCATTATCAGCTCCGTGTGTTGATTTGCTTGAAGCAAATGCTTTACAAGCGAAGCAATAAGCATAGAAGAGTTTTCGGTGCTTGTTTTCCAAGAATATTTTATTGCCTTATCTAATATGATGATAAGTGAAAACTCAAGAAATGTCATTTCCTTCAGATTAGTTGTTAGCAGGACCGTGAGAGATTCTGCATCACAGCTGGTCCCTGATACATCTAGTTTCTGAACTTGGGGCAAATCTCTTAGTGTGTACGACAGTTTTTGTAATTGCTTTTTATTGAGATAACAATCCGTTAGCTCGATGAAATTTAAAGTTTTGCTTTGGGCAAGTAGATCACACAATGCTTGTACTGCTGTTTCCCCTTTACTTCCACAATTTGGACAATCTTCAAATGCTTTTCTCTGGCCAGAGAAGTTGCAGGATTTGAGGTATTGTGGTTGAGGTAACTGTATGAATAATTGAAGTGCATTAGGGCAGATACACAAGTTCTCGCTGTACATGGCTGGTAAATTGAGTTCCTTCCTGGAAATATTGAAGTAAAAACCAGATTTGTTCGACACTGATTTTAGTTCAACTATTTTTTCCTGCCCAACAAGGGATTTAGCTAACGTTGCAGTATCATGACATGATCCTTCGAGCTGTGGAATAAAGATGTCAACTAAGTTGGGAGTCTTTATTATCAATTTTGATATCAACACAGCATTCAAAATGCAGTGACTTGACGTTGTAAAATGTATCCTTTGGATGTTAGAAGGGAACTTCATAATTTCTATCAGCATTTCAAGTTCTATGGTTTCTGCTTTCTTCAATGTCACAGACAATGAACTATAACCGTCGTGAAATGTACGAAAGTTAAATGTGTACCCAACAATTTCAATTTTTACAATTGCCGGTACACGTTCGACAGTTTCTAGCATCGAGACCAGGTTACAGATAGTTTTCACTTCCATAATCTCATTTCCTTCGAGGTTAATAGACTCAATGGTGCTGCTAGACTGTGATAGTGACTGTACAATGGAATGTAATGTTTCTTTTGTGAGATTACAATTAAAAAGGTCAATGGCTTTTATCTTTTTGCTCAGGCATATGAGTTTACAGAGAAGAACATCACAACCCATTAAAAGTGTTTGGTCAATTATGTGAATAGACTCCACTTCATCAGTAACAAATCTGAAAAGCATTTTCAAGCATTCAATAGTAATGGAACTTTTACAAAGTTCCATAATAGATACAGAGTTCCGTGTAAGTGCAGATCCGGTAAGTAAGGAATCTTCATTTGGTTTATAATCTTCTTTTTCCAAGTTAAGTAATTGCCAATCAAGATTATATTTAATAGTCATTATAAAGTTTTTGAGGTGCTGGTTTGCTCGCCATAGCACTGCAAGTTTGGATACAGGAATTTCTAGCTTGGTTATTTCATTCAGTATCAGGATCACATTTGAAATGTAATCCGGAACAAGGAAAGTTTCATGAGGATACTCCAAACTGTCATCATGACCATACCTCAAATGCTCTAGAATAATTGTTTTGTTTTTACTCTTGCATGAAAATCCACCTATCTCGGTCGTTTCTATTTGGCGCAATGGCAAAGCTACACCGGAATCAAGGTGATTTCCAATAATATTGAGAGAAACAATACTATTTTTTACAGCAGATAGAAGGGCACCGATAGATTCGCTTGATAAATCACAGAAGGAGACATTAACATATTTCAAGCTACTACTCCTTTCTATTAATTTGCATAAGCTGGTGAGGGTATTGGATGGCAACTGGTCACACTTGTCACAGCTTGTAAAAATGTGTGGAAGGTATGGAATTGAAAGCTCTGATAATGTGCTGGTGTCGACAAATCCTAGTAGTTGGTTGAAAGAGTCCGTACACATGCCATCGTACATATCTCTAGAGCTTAACGTTAAGCTTTTCTTTGAAATTTCTGATGAAGGTAAATTAATTTTTGTCAACGTCTGGCTACTTGTAATGGCCATACACATTTCTTTCATCATGTCGTGGCTAATCGTCTCTATCAAGAAGAATGACAACTCAGTAACAGCATTCATTATAGGTAATACTGTAGCAAAAGTAACACATCCTAATGATAGAATCTTAGACATTCCTATTGCAATCATTTTAGAATTTATTGAGTGCATTGCTGTATAAATACTGCTTTCATCTGGTAATTGACAGTCTTTTAAGTCAATAACTTCCCACTTATGATTAGCAGGGGTAGCAGAAATGTATTTAGCAATGATAGTAGCATCAAATCGAGTTAGATGCCTACCAGATAAATCAAGAATGTTGGATTTGATAGGAATCACTTGTGAAGAGTCCAGTAGCTGGCTTTCATAAACAATATGTGCAAGTAGAAGAAATTTATCTTGAGCAGATATTTTATGTTCATCAATGCTGCTGGTTAAATCCAATACAGTATCTCCTAAAAGAGGCTCATTTGGTGGTAAAAACTTTAACTTTGACAGACCAGCCAGAAAAAGACAAACCATTCGAAACCGGACTTTCTCCAAATGTGATCTGAAAAAATCCAGTTTGTTTTCTGAAGATAACATTAGGTGCCTAGCAGCTAGAAACTCTTGAATTGTTAAGTGAAGAAACTGGTAGTTACACTTCATGCTTTTTACTGTAATACCATGATGTGAGGTCAGTAACCCAAGACGCAAAACATTTTTATTATCATTTTGGAAAGAAAGCTTATCTTGTAGCATACCAGTGTATGCTATATTGCTAAGCTGGTCAAGATTGCGTAGAATGTGTGGTGGAAGATTGCTCAAACTATCTGTGGAACGGATGTCGTCTATCTCATCCAAATTTTCTTCACATTTTTCGATGTGGTGCTTTATAGTATGTAAAATAAATGTCTCATATAGCTCTGTGATGGTAGCTGGTAGGTTGTGCTGGAGATATTGGAATACAAAGAGCACTATTCTACAGTTGAGGGGAATGTAGCACAATGAAAGTATGTCAAGACGATCTTTAAGCATTTGAATCAGTGTGTCTGCATGTGCCTTATTGACCAAATTTTTCTCCACATAGTTGATTATTTGTTGCTTTGAGAATCCTAGAACTTCAACACGCCGATTTACACGTTGTAGTGTTTTCAAATACCCTGAAGCATACGGCCGAGATGTAATTAATATAGAGCAATTTTGAAGCTTTTTTCCAGCAATGATTTTGGAAAAGAGGGATTGCTTGGATCTATTCTTCGCACTTAGTTCATCAAAGCCATCAAATATTAATAAAACATGTGCACCTAAACTATCGGGATTTTCAAGGTGTTTAACTACCTCTTTCACTTGATCTAAACTCTCAAAAAGCAAAATATCCACAATTTCATTTTTTTCATTAAGTTCAAATTCTCTTAGCTCAACTAGAATGACTAAATGATATTCTTTGAGAATTTCACCCTTGGCCCAATCAATGCATAGTTTTCTAGTGATGGTTGTCTTACCAACTCCAGGAGCACCGTCCATTAATATTGTTAGGCGACTCTTTTGTGTCACCAAGTTTATGATAGGATAAAACACTTCGTTCATTTCAATCTCTTCTTTTTCAGCAACAATATTGTCGACTTTTCCATGAATATAGTCATGTTCCATTGTAGATGATTCTTTATAATAACCAGAAACATGAATAAGTGCTAGCTTAGTGTATTGTTGCTCAATATCTATTTCCGGAGGCCAATCATTTGGCATTACAGGCATTTGCTTGTAAGCTCCTTTTAGGTAGCTAGCATAACTTACAACACATTCAAGAGGATCAGGAAATAATAAGTGATTTTCGGCCATGAAATCATCTAGTTTCATCCCTGCAGCAAAAACATATAAAGCATGGCTCACAAAGCGTTCCTTCTCACCTTGTGTTGAGCAGAATTTCTCAGCTTCTTCTATGAAATGTGCTCTGAGAAGTGCTATAAGCATATTTTTCTTCATTCCATGTCTGTTTTCCTGCTGTGTTTGAAATAGTTTTTGAAATGTAGCTACTTTATGACTATCTCCTAATTTTTGCTCTATTTCTTCTAATTTGTTAACTTGTGTCGAATACTTTTTGCTGAAAAAATCGTCTACATCATACTTTACTACCAAAGACAGTTGCGAAGAAAAGTGCCTGTAATGTTCTGTTTTGTAAGACTTTTCCATGTATTTTTTAAACATCACATTTTTCAGCACAAGTAAATTTTCTGAGAGAGATAAGACATCAGAATATTCGTAGTACTTTATGATGCTTAATGTTGTATCCTCAAGTCCGAGCCAGAGACCTAGTAGATACCAATCTGCTCCAAGAGAAATTTCACACAACTCTTCTAGTGTTGGTGCTCCTATCAAAGCTAATTCTTCACATTTGGTTTCTGAAAATAAGCTTCAATAATAATAATTATTCAATGAAATAAACTTACTTACCTGAAATTTCTTTAGGCAGTCCTACATTTTCCCGCATCTCTCCTTCCAGTGATTGTATTTTACTGACAATATCTGAGCGGTCAATATCTTTACTCTTTAATGCTTTTAACAGATCATAAATGGTTGCCTTGCCAGTCTGCATCCATTGAACCAGTACCTTAGTCAAGCATTGGCTGGTATCATGCTCACTTTCCGCTTTAATTGCGCGGGTATCACCATCTGTTAAACCTAACTTACACCCAATCTCCTTCCACTGTGACCGTGCATCCCAAATCAGCTCAAACAGCGGCGTCAGATGAGTGTCCACTCCAAGAACTGCATTATAATTATTGCAACTATAATTATAGCGTTTATTGAGTTACACAATCAACTACAACACGTCTATAGTGGCCTAACTAATGCTTTTCACTATCCTGTATGTTAGAGATAATTATAGGAGCAGCTAATAACGAGTGTTGCAAGCGTGCACTTGCTAATGCCTCTTGCCATGTTTTTGCTTTCGCTCAAAAGTATTAGAGTGTTATAGAAGAGGTAAATAATTTGCAATGTGCTTTGATTGTTTCACAAGAAAGGGGTGTCCACAGTTAATAGTGTATACTGTGAGTTTATCAAAGGCACAGAGTAAGAGAGGATTTAAGCACAGACAGTAGTATAGCACAGACAGTATAGTCAAGCAGAAAGTGTGTATCTATCTATATTAGATCCCACTTGTGTGTGTTTAGCAGGGAATTATGAGCCATAATCTCATAGTTTCCCAGGGAATTATAAGCTTGAGGGTATAAAGTACAAGTATAATTTTTTTGAATGCACAGAAATGATAATAAAGCTGTAGCTAGCTGCATGATAATTAGCTATGGCTGTTAAGTTTTTTCACTACCAGTTTCTATAGCGTTTGCTGGGTTGATGGTAGGGTTCACCAGTATCTTTTCTTGTCTCTACGAGGAACACTAAGAGCCAATGATTATATCAGTTCTGGGTCCATTGTCACAAGCATGAAAGCATGTCTTCAACTTGTAGCATTTGTCAACTTTGTCCTCCTGACTTCTGTTTCTATCCTGCAGCCATGTTTCAAACAGTAGACTCCTGTGTCTTTTTGGGAACGATAGTGCACTGTAGCATTGCTGCAAGCTGTTCCTTGCTAGCTAGCCCTACATATCAGAACAGTTTACTGAGCTGGGGGTGGGGCTTGAGTGCAGAGAAAAGAGGAGGCTGGGCTCATTTGTTGCAGAGTGCTTCCTGCACAAGGTGGAGTCACTAGTTTTCCATTCCAATGTTGAAGCAAGGCCAATGAAAGGTTATTTAGCAGAGAAGCAGAAATCATCTAGCTTGTCAAAACAGGACATTTTCAAAAATAAAGCTGTTGCTAAGGCTTGCTGCTTTTATAGATACACTTCTTGCCTGAGGCAGCCAATGAAAAGTGGGATCTAAATCAGTTAGCACATGTGCATTCGGTATCTATGGTTATAGTGTCCCTCATCCCTCGGGCAAAGCCCTCGTGATATGGGACACTATAACACATAGATACCTCATGCCCATGTACTATCTATAACTTAATACTGAGAAGAAAAGACTTGTATACAGTCATGTATCTATTGGTACCAGACTTGCTGTACATGAATCTATTGTTATCTAGTCTATAATTATTGTATCATTTGTTTTGTGGCTTACCGCTATACCAGGACCTCAACAGCTAGAGCCTCCAAGTAGAAACTTTTCTTTTCAGTATTAATCAGCTCAGTTTTTCTTATTTTAGTAATGATGAGTTTCAGTATACAACAATTGGAAATGAGATGAAATGCTGTTTAATAGTGGCTTTGTAATTGCCCCGCCCCTTTATTGAAGGGGCGTGGCAAACGAGACTTGGCTTTACAAGATAAATTTAGCTGTCTTTCAGTATCACACATCAGACTCACTACCAGCATAGGGCATAGAGCTACTACAGCTGTAGGGATGCTACTAGACCCTTCACTGTCAACTATAAGTTATTCTGTAAGCTGACAAAAGGTCACTTCTAGTCTTCTAGATCTACCGTATTTTTGAAGTTAATTCCGTATAACCGTATTAGAAGACGGAAATCCGTATAAATCCGGAAAACACCATATACTAGGAGGCTCTGCCTCAAGAAAAAGAACATAATGAAGTACTAGTAAGTTGATTCTAGATTCTCCAACATGTGGGGAGGAGCTAGTTGGGCATGGCCCCACCCTGGACGCGAACGTAGAGTTGGGCACCACTGCAATGTCAGGTTTGTTCCTGCTGCAAAAAATTTGCAGCCCAATCAGATTGCAGAGTTCAAGTGTGAAGGCGTGGCTCATTAATGAACGAGTCAGTAACTAGTAATTCTCTTTAGTTAAATCAAAATGCAACAATAGTAGACAAGCCAGCTTGATCCAGGAACACTCCAGGTCAGTTAGAGCTAGTGGTATGCAAGAATGACTCCTGCAGTAGCATTCTAACTGAGCTTTGTGGTTACCGCCCACTTGGAATTAATCATATTCATGCTTAGCCACACCCTAAAGCTAAGTACCGGTGGAACAAACCTGACATTGCAGTGGTGCCAACCCTACGTTCGCGTCCAGGGTGGGGCCACGCCCAACTAGGGAGGAGCGCGCATGCACATTGCATCCACAGGAATAATTAAAGGGTGTGTCCAAAGAGATCAAGTTCACAATGGCTACTATAGCTAGCTGTTTTAACAGATCTTTTCTGACTCTTGTAGCTAATAAAAAGCTAGTGCTTTAGTGCAAGGCTAACTCATGTGTTGAATAGAAAGTTTGTGCGAATAGATAATGCTATGAAAGATTCTGAAGAGACTGCAACAGCCTTCAATGTGAGTCAAACTAGCCATAACTCGAGAAAGAAGCTTTAGTTTGCTAATCCACGAATCAAAATCCAAGAGAACGTGGCTAGAAGCCTATAGAAGCTGTTATTTTTCGTCGCATTGCAACCGTTGAGCAGTTACAGTTGGAATAGACACACAGACAGCCTTGAGGCATAATAATATACAAGGGGAGTCTACATGTAGCTATATCTATAATAATAATTATATTATTATTATTATTACATGCATGCATGGACAGTGAAACAGGATTTTATATAACCTACTTTTAAAAACAAATCACATGCACAAGTCTATTATAGACTCACGGATTCTTGAGTCAGGTTCAGGTCCAGCCATGTTATAATAAGGTCTTTTTATAAAGCTGAATATCTTGTGACCTCTTCTGTTTACGTGCCCCTCCCCTCTTTGTGAGCAATGGGGAGGGTGTGACACACGCGCATGCGCTATTGCTTGTGGACTTAATCAGAGATTACATCTACATGTACATGTACATTGTATCATAAAAACAGAACTGAGTGTCCCACACTAAAAACTATTATAATGGAAGTCTTTCTGTTCAATTTTCCTGCCTCCTCTCTTCAGCCCATTGCCTCAAGACTTTGTAGGCAGCTTGCAGGGTCTCATCTTGCTGTGAGGGGGTGGGGGTGGGTGTACATTAGCTGGGCGTGGCCTGGCCAACCGTTCTGACGGGTGGCCGGGGGACATGTTTATATAGGATTTGTATAGGATTTGTACTGTTATGATTATAAACCACTGTACAGCTAACACTTCGTCTTCTTGCACTACATTATTTATATTAACGTACAAGCCTACCATACTACTCAACTTAGTAGTTAGCTCTGCACTAGAACGCTAGCTAGTGGTAGCTGCAAGAGTCTGCAAAGCTGTTTCATGCAGCAGCCATTAATATGCACTTTGAACTTTTTGTAAACGATCATGGCCCACTTTTTTCAGCGATGTAAATTTAATAGCTAGCTTCATGTCATAAATTAAGCTTTGGTGCCTACATCGAGGCATCAGTACCCGCGGTGCTTTCAATATTATACTAAATTCATGATCAACCATTATGGTACACAATGTAGGTCTGTGTATAATTATAGTATGATACAGGTTACAGATAGGGTTGCTAGGTGCTTACTTTACAGAAGCAAAATCTGACAAGGTTTGCTCCCATGTCCTTATGATCGGGACCGTAGAATGCACTCGGGGGAATAGACGCTATTCCCTGTGTGTGTGTGTGTGTGTGTGTGTGTGTGTGTGTGTGTGTGTGTGTGTGTGTGAAATAAATAGTTGGCTGACTACATTAGCAGCTGTATGTACATCACATAATTATGGCGTAGGCAAGAGGACAAGGCAATGAAAAAAGGACCCAAATTGTATGATCTAAGGTACTGCACATACAATTATAATGTACGAAACAGGTGGCAGTGCTTCTGTCGTGCGATACACAGAGCACAATTTATACAACCTTACTACAATGGAAATTAAAATAGCACCAAGGACATGTCTATTTTCCCCTAAAGTGTCATCCAGTGTATGGATGACAATATTCCTAAACTCGCCACAAATTCTAGTGCTAAAATGTATTAACTCACCTTCTCTCTCATCATCCACTTTGTGAACTGGAAGTCGTAGGACTCCGCCCCGCCCTCAAACTTCTTACCAATGGAGGTGATGTCCGCCATTACGAAATATCCTCCCTCAGGCACAATTGGGCTGAGCCCTGTATGGGAAGTGTGTATTGATGACAAGTCTGGTCAGTGAAAGAGGACGACTAAATTGAAGTACAGAATTTTATACGTGTGTATAATTCAACAAGCAGCCCCCCCCCCCCCCCGGGACACTGTATTCAATAATTAAGGACATAACTAACTTATGCCAGGAAAGTTTACATACATATGTACGTGTATCCGGCCGTTATACGTGTAAATACAGGCAGCAAAATGTATGGTTTGACTCAATGTGTTGAATATAGGCCCAGTGTACAGTAACATTGAAACAACAGTGAAACGTACAATTTAGGACACTTTGACCGACTTGTACACTATATTAATTAACCTTTATACATGTCGTATGGAAAGCTATATTCACCACGACATACCTGTTTCCCTGAGTACTGCCACAACTTCGTCTCTCTTCCTCATTAGATTCTGAACAGTCTGTGAGAAGAAGCTGTCTGGCTCTCCGAAGCACTTGAGCTCATGTTCCAAACCAACTGCCAGAGCCTCTTGGATAGGGGTCACCATTGTGTAGGCGGTGTTGTTCTGACAGACGGACATTGGTTTGAGGAGGTTGGCAGGTCCGATAGACCACCCGGTCTAGAAGGAACAGGGAAATAGCATCTTAGTGAATATCATAGGAGGAAGAAGTTCATTTACAATAATTATGGTTAGAATTTGTTTTGGATACAGCAAAATCTAGACATTGTACAATATTTGTGCCTGACAAAGGGTCTGACAAGCTAGCTTGCTCGGATGTAGCTGGTACCAACAATGGTTAGTAAATTGTTTAACAGAGGCCAGTAATTACATTACGTTTTGTTCATTAATTTCTCACCTTCCATCCCGTGGCGTGGAAGGTCTTTCCAGCACTGCCAATGGTGATAGTCCTCTCCCACATTCCAGGGAGGGTGGCTGTGTAGTGTGTGTGTGTGGGGGGGAGGTACAAATCAAAAAACGCAAAACATAGTCTATTATTGGTTCTTGTTACCCGATTCAAGTGGGCAGCCACGGGTATAGTAGTTCGTTTTTGTGTGTGACATCTGAGTCTACTCACATAAAAGCGAGCAAAAGCTAAGCGCTTGAACTTGCACGTTGGCTGCATGGCCTCTAGCTACAGGCGTCCTTTATTCGAGGTAGGTATTTACAGCTGAAGTGATCCTGTACCAAGAACAATGGGAAGGGTTACTAAGGTAGAAAGCTAGAATTATGATAAGGGTTGTCTTAGACTCCAGGCTTCTTTGCTGACTGACTTATATTTGCTACTTACCAGCTTCCATGCTTCATACATACTACTGCATTTATTGTATTCATGTAAATAGCTGAGGATTAGCACTTCAGTGCTCTAGTTCTATATACACACATCATACATGTGTGGAAATAGCATACTACTCTGTAAATGCTAATACACCCCATAAATACGATCAACCTTACCTATTTTGATGTGCTGACTACCTGGGTAGACCAGCCACTCATAGACCTCGTCACTGACACAGAGCAGGTCATGACGTCGGCACACATCAGCCAACTCTTCAAGCTCCTCACGAGAAAATACCTACACAGTTGGAGTGCATGTGTTGTAAAGTGCTCAATTGTGGTAACGTATAGATGGAGCTCATTTAGACCCTAAAGGTATACTTGCAGCGTTTTGTGAGAATCCGTTAAATTATTACAGGTATTATTACAGGTATTCTCCATGGCGACCATTTCGGACAAGCCACAGGTGCACAAATGTACAATCATGTACAGTACAGAGTAGTACGTATGCTTGAGAAACACCAAACTGTTAATATTCACACATGCAGCTTACTAAATCAGTGGAAAACAACAAGCAATATAGAAATATACACAATGATATAATTATAAACTTGCTTATCTGCAGTGTTTGTAACTAACTGTGTATACAGTTATCCCTTTGAGCTTTCGATTCACTCACACATGCAGTCTAGAGCAACACACCAACATTACGAGTCTAATACAGTCAATTCCCCCAAAAAATTGTGAACAGCAAGCACTTGATAGAGACACAGAAATCTTTGCAGAATATGGGGGTAAGTCTATACTACTACAAGTATATTATTTATCTAAATAACTCGTGTGTATGCACATCCATGTAGCTGTCAGAGGTCCCAGAGAGTAAGTCACTGCTAGTGGTGGTTCTACTAGCTGACATGGCCATTTCCGTTCTTCGAGAGAGCAGTGCTATTGCTAACGGCAACAAAAACACAGAGGCCAGTGCAGCTATTGGTATAGCGACGTACGTTATTGTTGTGCTCATATTTTGTGGCTTTTACTCTGTTATGGCCATCATTTCATTGGTCAGTCTCTACAAGAAACTAGATCATGTGAATCGCAAGAAAAAGATTACGTTTAAATCGATCACCTTCTCTATCCAAATAGTTGCAGCCATTTTTTATTTGTACGGGGACAACATTTTCCACCTTGTGAGAAATGCGAGAGTACTAAACTGTGATGAAACTTGCGTGTCAGACAACGAGACCTTTGCCTTCCTCTGTCTTGGAGTGGCACTGATAATCTTCCATATTGCTCCTCCCATGTTTGAGAAATGTTACAAGCTGATCATCAACGAAGAAAATGTGGAGGTAAAGAGCCCCTGGGTTCTCGCAGTCAGTATGATTGCAGTGATAGCTAGAATTGACATGCTCTATTCTGTAGTCTTCGAGAAAGCTCACCTACAACAAGACTCTTGCCTTGTGGCAGACGTTGTTTCAAGTTGGATTTTTGTTGTGATTAGTGTTACCTTTGGAAGTGTAGCTATAACAGTTCACTGTGTACATGCACTACGTGCCGATAGAGGGAAGAGCCCATACTTAAAACCGTTGGCTATTTTTAGTCTAGTGACCATCTTACTAAGCTTCCCCCTGTACATACTAGCTGACAACACCCAACCACTCAACCATGTGTTCAAGTGCACAAACGTTACTGATGAAGACAACACTAAATATATTGAAAATGTTGTAAGGCTGGGATGTAATACGCTCACTCTTATCGTGATTGCTTCAATAACGATTATCTTCAGCTGTTTCTCGTATCGTGCAAAGAAAAGCAAGGCGGCTCAGGCCATTGAGATGTGATTAAGTTACCCAACAAACAGAAGAGATACGTGTTCTATTAGGATAGCTAAGAGACTGCATGTTAGACATAAAAATGTTTTTGGGTGCGTCCTTGATGTATATTTACATAATTGTGTAGCTCATTTTTAGAAGATTTTCAGTGACAGTATAACTTTTTTGCTCATCAAAGAGATGACCCACCAACACAGTGAGTTGACATACCTATCGCTGTCCTATAGCGGGTATAAACTAATAGACAGGTTTTAAATTACTGAACAGCAACAAATAACTTCCACAAGCCACCACAGTGATTATAATGTCTCGAGGCATGTTGAGCTTTTGTCAGAGTACGTGTTATGGAAGTTAATGGAAACAGGAGTCCGATGGCTAGAGATGATTTTGAGTTTAGTACTGTAACAGTAGAACCTTGATTATCTGGACGCCTTGGTTCCAGAGGCAGGCCAGATAACCGAATGGATAAACCATGCCTTGATTCTGAGTGCACGCGGGCATCTGCGCATGGCAACAGGTGTTAATTGCACATTTAAGGATTATTATTCGACCTTTGACCCTATCATAGAAAATTGCCAAGCCTGATAATAGAGGTTCTACTGTACATGAACATGTAATACTGCATCCATAGAGCATTTCAATGAACAATCAATAAAAGGCGTTGATCTGCAAAGAGCTCAGAATTCACTACAAAATTAATGGCTGCAGCTTGTATGGCTGTACAGCTTTGCAGCTAACAAATAGCAAGCAGCAAAGCAAACTCATAAGTTGATTGTGCAGACGGACGATGCTACACACGATATTGAGGAGATTTATAGTGTACAGTAACCACACCTTTCCAAACGGGTTGTTGGGGGTGTTGATCACGAGCATCTTGGTGTTCTTGCTGACTGCCGCCTCCAACTCTTGTATGTCCACTGCCCAGTCCTTGGACATGCCGGGGTACTTACCTCTCTGTAGGGGAGGGTAAACAAGATCATGTGACTACAACTCTGTGGGTGGTCATTAAAAAATTGGGTTGGTATAATATAAGACTCAAGTTGACATACACAAAGGATAAGTCAGCTGTTACAGTAACAGATCAGATTATCATAATTATTAAATCGTATTTTCTGTATAAGCTACTGTAACGATGTATTTTAAAGAACACTATGTACATTCGCTCTTAAATGCACTGCACCGTTTAATTAAGCTTGAATAATGGACGAGGCTTCTAACTGCCTTTTTTCAAAACGAGTCCAGTACGTTACATGTATACGTAAAGTTCTACATAGAAAAGGCATCTATTCGAGGTGACAGTACCTATTACAAATGATAATATACCGACAGTAATGTAATGTACACACTTACTGGCCTGAGAGGGACGTACTTCACTGTGGCTCCATTTTGCTTGGCCATGGGATAGTAGCAATCGAAAAACGGCTCAATAAGAATCACCTAGACACAATAATTAAACACATAAGTTAATGTGCATGTATATATGTCAAGCAAGAATTGTTCTATTAGTTAGTGCGTAAGAACATCCATAGACCCACCTCATCCCCCTCTTGTAGGAATCCTTGTATAGCAAAGGAGAGGCTGGAGTATGCACCGCAAGAGATAAGTACCTGCACAGAGAACACTCGAGTAAAAAAAGGAGAGAAGAAATTGCGGTGGTCCACCTCACCTCAGTCATGGGGTCAATTTCCTTGCCGTAGATAGGACCATAAATATTGGCTAGTGCCTTCACCAGTCGGGGATGACCCTGTGAAGAAGTGCATATTGAGACAAGCTACATGTATAAAATACACACTCTTCTACAGTATTATATACACGTAACGGTATTGTCACACTAAAAAAAGCAAAGTTCTTACAATTACACGTACGTATTACGTAGACTAAATGGCCCAAAGTAAAGCTATTGACACAGATTACAGCCGCTAGTTAAATTAGTCCATTCATCTCGGATAAGCGATATACTGGACCAAACGTACTGGACCTCTGGTGTACTGCTGTAGCATGGGCTGTTGGCTGGCCTCAGAGAGAGCATCCATCACAAACTTGGGTGGAGAGTAGTCAGGGAAACCCTGCATGAATACAACAGATGACATCTCTTATGATTGAGTATAGTGAAGAGATGGACCAGACCATCCAAAAAATTATATTATTTTGAGCAATACAGAATTGTCTAAAAAGATAGGTTCCAAAGTAAGGATGGCACAATGCGATAACAATGGTCAGTTAATACTTCTCACCTGACCAAGGTTGATGGCTTTGGTTTGCACAGCCAGGGCAGAGTACTCTACCCTGTATAGTGCAACAAGGTTGTCATAGCGTACAGTGAAACCAGGACAGCCCCATAATTAACGCCTCAAACGCATACTACGTACGTACGCGTAGGTATAGGCCACCCCCTATTACAAACCTAGCCGCCTATGCTGGTTGTCATAGCGTACACCAGGACAACCCTAACCCTAACCCATAATTAACGCCTCAAACGCATACTACCTACCTACGTACATGTAGGTATAGGCCACCCCCTATTACAAGCCTAGCCGCCTATGCTGGCTAAGCCTATCCATAGCTAGTCCTGCAAATCTTTTACACAGAAGGAACTAGCAACCACTCACCATATATTGTTGTCGAGGCCATCAAGTCGCTTGGCAGGCTGGAAGGGGGGGCGTGGCAGGGGTATGTGATGTGAGTTGTAAAATGCACTTTGCTAAAGGTAATCAACATTTCTACAGCCGCCCAAGTTTTATCTGAGCATACACCTTTATATACGTACCTACCCAACCTACATGTAGATTACACTCTGCTGTTCAACAGCTTTAATTAACTATAGCTGACGACATTGCTTTTGCTTTTAATTTAGTAAAAGCAATGTCCAGCACACTAGTACACGTACTGACAAAATGGAGAAATCTAACTAAAGCAGGCTGAGCTAGCTAGTTAGAATTGATAATAACCACATGCACACTCACAGTATAGTAATATTAGACACATGCACACTCACTCACAGTAATATTAGACATGTCTTGATTTCTAGCGACTGAGGTGGATAGCTGACGAGTAACTGGGTTCAAACTGCTGCTCTTTCCAGCTACGGCACCACACTTAAATCGCTTCAGAAACCTGCTGGTAAACACAAACTCCGGTGCAAACTTCAATTGTACAGAAGCTAGCCTTGAAAGCATCTTGTGACACTGTACTGATCGAGAGAGTGATTGTGGGGTTTTCCCTGTAACAAGGGCTGCGGTCAAGGGCTGAATAGGGAAAACCCCTTAAGAGTCACATGGTGTAACAAAATTCTACAAATCTCTTACTACACTGACACACCTCTCACACAAACAGTTCTCAGTTCTACTAGTGTACTTCCAGCATCTAGGACACTTGAAGTTTGTTGAGTCGGTACATACGGCTGTCGCTTGAACTTCGCACTCTTCTCCGTTGAAGTCCACAGTTTCAGTAAGCGAATAACTTTGAGTAGCGTCTGTAATCTGATTGGTTGATAGAGTCATTCCGGAGACAATGAGAAGGTCTCTAAGAGTGAATTCCACACTCTTGTTTGAAGACACCTCTTCGGCCTCATGTTCTGATAGCAGTGAGAAGAGAGAGGGCGAGTCGGTGGTAATATGCACACTCGCTTCCAATGAACTTCGAATGGCTTTCTCGCTTCTAGCAATGCCTAGTGCTTTGTTGCAAATGGCTCGAACTGATCGGATGACCTCGAACTCAGCAGCTAGGCGGGGTTGATTCCACTCTGCGGGGGGTTCCGGCCACACACATTTGAACACACTCCCTGGGGGGGGGGTTAAGAAGGCACGAAAATATGAAGAGCACGTGCATGGAGAGGGCAAACATGCACTGCATAGCTACAAGTGCTAAACACTTAGCACTACAGGAGCCTAAAGTACACGTAAGAGCCAACTGGTTTTAACAATACAGTAGGTTTTTAAAAGCATAATCAGCTTGTATTAACCTCACAAACGAAACTTGATATACGGAATTGCCATCTAGAAATGGGTATTATGCACAGACTCACCTTGCTCAAATGGGTAATGTTGTGCCACCTCCTCGGCCAGATGGGGTACTATAGGAGCAATAGATGTCACCAGACCAGTCACTAGATGGTGGAGGGTGGTCAACACAGAGCGTCTCTTAATCATATCACGAGCATCACAGTATATTGTGTCTTTGATGATGTCATAGTAGAAAGCCGATAAGTCAGTCGTGATAAAATTTCCAAGAGTGTGATAAATACGGGAAAAATTGAGAGATTCAAACGATTCCGTCGCAAGGCTGCAATGATTGGATAAAAGATGGAGAATATATTGATTCAGCCTTGCCAGTTGATCATATGGTACAAGGTCACATTTAGGGTCAAATTCAGACAAATTTCCAAGCATAAATCGAACGCTGTTTCGTATCCTTTGAAGGGAGTCGCTCGTTTGTTGCAGTATTTCATCACTGATGTTCACACCAGAGATATTAGAATAGTTGGTCGAAGCCACCCACAATCGAATCACATCTGCTCCAAATTGCTTTTTGTGCAGAATGTCCTCAGGGCTAACCACATTTCCGAGCGATTTTGACATTTTATTTCCTTTTCCATCGAGCACAAATCCGTGCGTAACAACCGATCGATAAGGGGCTTTGCATTGAGCTGCAACGCTGGTGAGCAAGGAGGACTGGAACCACCCTCTGTGCTGATCAGACCCCTCTAAGTACATATCTGCCACACAATCTGTGTCTTTGAGTACTGCGGCCCAGGACGATCCACTGTCAAACCAAACATCCATGGTATCAGACCCCTTGACAAAATCTTCAGCTTGAGAGCTAAACGAAGATGGGAGCAAGTCAGATATTGGCAGTCGCCACCAGCAATCGGAACCTTTTGCTCGAAACAGTTTCTCAATGTGTAGGATAGTTTCGTTGTTTAGCAATGTCTCTCCAGTGTGTTTGTGGTAGAAAATTGGCAGGGGCACTCCCCATACACGTTGTCGGGATATACACCAGTCATCTCTTGATTCTAGCATTGGTAGGAGGCGATTCTTCGATGACTCAGGATGCATTTTGACTCCATCTACAGCAGATACAGCGTCTTCTTTGAGCTGTTTCACACTTGCAAACCACTGCTCAGTTGATCGAATAATAATAGGCTTTTTCGAACGCCAATCGTAAGGATATCGATGACTGTAGCTGTGCTTGTGTAAGAGGACGTCTTTGTCTGCAAGCTTCTCCAAAATCACTTTGTTGCCATCTTCCAACACAAAAAGACCTTCAAAGTCAACACCAAGTTCAGAGGTATAATTGCCATGGTGGTCCACGTAGCAATCCAGGTTAAGACCATTTTGCACTCCTATCTGATAGTCTTCAAATCCATGTGCTGGTGCAGTGTGTACAAATCCAGTTCCCTCCGTTTCGGTCACATGAGCCCCAGGAAGAAATGGATGTGTTTTTCCACTCGACTCCAAAGGGTTGGTGTACTCAAGTCCTTGTAAATCTTTCCCCGAGACATTGGCAACAATTTCAGCTCCTTCCAAACTGGAACTTAATCGAGCCAGTGATGTTTTTCCCAGTAGGATACTTCTCTGATCTAGTGTATGCACAAGAGTGTAGGTGTGTTCTGGGTGATAACAGATTGCTTTATTTGCCAATAGAGTCCAAGGGGTGGTGGTCCACACAGCTGCATACACAGCGGAATCGTCAGGAGCAATACCATCCACTACACTATTAAAGTTGGTCAGAGGAAAGAGGACATAAACGGCTTGGCTAGTGTGTTCTTTGTATTCTAATTCGGCCTCGGCGAGGGCTGTTCCAGTTGAGGGAGACCAGTAGACAGGCTTGAACCCACGATAGATACATCCTCGCTTGTACATCTCATGAAATACCTGGAAAGAAAATTAACATAGATCTTACATGTGAACTAGAATCAAATTCTCACACAATAAAAATACACCAAGACCCATACACATACTGTTAGAGTGTATACTCTTTCAATTAGAGTACAAAACGTGGATATGAAACTGTACCTTGATTTGGTCAGCTTCGTACTCGGGATCCATTGTAATGTAGGGGTTTTCCCAATCTCCAAGACAACCCCAGCGCTTGAACGCTTCTCTCTGAATGTTAATCGTCTTTTTGGCGAACTGAGCAGCTTTTGTGCGTATCTTAAGAGGAGAGAGCTCCTTCACGTCCAGATCTTTACAAGCTTTCAGTTCTATGGGCAGACCGTGGCAATCCCAACCTGGACGATAGTTGACTCTGTAACCTCGCATTAGTTTGTATCGGTTAATGAAGTCCTTGAGCACCTTGTTCAGTACATGACCCATGTGGGGATCACCATTTGCATAGGGTGGTCCATCATGCAGAGTGAATGTTCTATTAGAGTTTTCATGCCTTTCTTGCTGCCATTTGTAAAGATGATCAAATTTTGCAAGTCTTTGGATGGCAGGCTCTTGAGTGATGGGATTTGTTCGCAATGAGAACTTTGTCTTGGGCAGCAGGACTCGAAACTTATTCGCTTGTACTTGACTAGCCATTTTGGAGACCACGTGGGTACAGAGGTCAAGGCCAAAGGCAAAGGTCGTTCTTTCTAATTAACCGTGTTTCACAGACCATAACAATCTCTGTAAAGCTCTGAGAATCTGAATCTTCAGTTTGACCGTAAGTTTGTGGAGTCTCTTTCTCTTTGTACAGTGAGTTTTGGTATGGGGAGGATATTTATTGATCACCCTGGCGGAACCAGAGTATATTCATGCACCAACTGTGACACAGCCCTAACCAACCGCTCTGAACTAGTCTCAACGGTGAGTGTCAGTCATATCTACGGTGGCCCTGAGCGTTACTCTAAGTTGACAGTTCACACTTGATAGTTCACGTTCGCAGTTGGTAGTTCGCAGTTGATAGTTGATAGTTCACGTTCGCAGTTGGTAGTTCGCAGTTGATAGTTGATAGTTCACGTTCGCAGTTGGTAGTTCGCAGTTGATAGTTGATAGTTCGCGTTCGCAGTTGGTAGTTCATACTTGGTAGTTCGTACTTGGCAGTTCATACTTGGTAGTTCGTACTTGGTAGTTCATGACCTTTGAACTTTAACGTTGCACTTCACTCTGAGTTAAAGATTCTTAACTGCCTCCATGATCCACTGCACCTAGCTATTAAATGACGCGTACCCCTGTTCATGTTACTGACAGTGAGTAACCTGTTCATGTTACTGACAGTGAGTTTACTTGTTTTTTGTTTTTATGGTCGTGATGAGTTTACTCACTGTCAGTAACATGAACAGGGGTACGGGTAGCGGTAGTCATTTAATAGCTAGGTGCAGTGGATCATGGAGGCAGTTAAGAATCTTTAATAAGAATTAACTCGGAGTGAAGTGCAACGTTAAAGTTCAAAGGTCATGAACTACAAAGTACGAATTACCAAGTATGAACTGCCAAGTACGAACTACCAAGTATGAACTACCAACTGCGAACGCGAACTATCAACTATCAACTGCAAACTACCAACTGCGAACGTGAACTATCAAGTGTGAACTGTCAACTTAGAGTAACGCTCAGGGCCACCGTACATATCAGACGTTTAGTGAGTCAGCACATACCATTACGTGTTCTTGATTGTTACAGAGATTCACTGGAGCCACAGGACGGGCATTTCTATTCAACAGAGTGTAAGAAATAGTCTAGACTTGTGTGTACGTGTAAACCCTCTGTAGTGCAGTGACGACCATGAAATTCATTTCTTACAGAGTTAACCTTCTCTTCAGTGAAGTAGAAAACAGGATAATGGTTAGTATATGAAAATTACAACTATTGTAAGCAGGGCTGCATTGAGGGGGGTAATTCGCCTCCCCTGGGACAGTTTTCCTCCCTTAGGATATGGCAGATTCATTTGTACTGCTATAATTCTGATGTCTTCGCCCCTCCTACATTTTTAAATTGCCCAATTCTCCCCCCCCCCCCTGATACAAATCCTGGATGCAGCCCTGGTAAGTGTTGTTTTCTTTCTTTGCAGCTGACTGGTAGACATATTGTCAGAGATGTATCGTGTAAAAACTGTACTACAAGACTTGGGTGGATCTACGTAAGTGAAAATCCTACAGTACATAATGTAATGTAGGTGCGGTTTTGTCATGGGTCGAGTTTGAGTAACATGTATCAGTTGTAAGAATCATGATGTAATTATTGTATTGTTGTGCAATGTACTCAGGAGTTTGCAACGGAAGACTCACAGAAATATAAGGTGGGTGTCATTTTTACTACGCATTTCCAGTAGTAATTTGTTAGTGATGCATCCTATCAATGTGTTTCCCCACTACTCGATCCCTTCCCCCCCCCCCCCCTTGACTCTGACATTTTTGGCCCCGTACTTGGGGGATTTGATTTTGCCTTGCATACATGTGCAACCCATGTTGACCAGGGGGAATTGGAAGACAGAATCTCCCCAACCATAGGGAGTTTGACCCACCCCATGTTAGCCCTACCCCTCCTGGGGGGTAGGGGGAGTAGTGGGAAAACAAATTGATAGGTGCGTTACCAAGTTATCTCTTTCAGGAAGGGAGAGTCATCCTGGAGAGAGCACTCATCACTGAAAGTGAAGGCATCGAAGATGTCGAATGAACTTCATAGCTAGTTTTTAATCTTTCAATCATCACCATGCTTTTCAAGTTTGTGTTTTGTTCATCTG
This sequence comes from Halichondria panicea, assembly GCF_963675165.1. Taxonomy (NCBI): domain Eukaryota; kingdom Metazoa; phylum Porifera; class Demospongiae; order Suberitida; family Halichondriidae; genus Halichondria; species Halichondria panicea. The sequence goes on from NC_087386.1 coordinate 4,697,796, forward strand.
TCTATGATAATTATTGGTCTTTTGTCTAGGTCAGGGGTGGCTAGAGGGTGCGATACGAATCGTTACTACCGCACTTTTCGAAAATAGGCCGCACATGATCATGTCTTGTACGCATGCGCTTGGCAGTCAGCATAGGGACCAGCTCCACCCTTTTATCTCCCTTTCTAGTGTGAAAAGTACCTGGGCTCTGCACAAATTAAAATGGGTTTCAAGGTGACTGAAAAAAGAGAATTGATGTTCTACTTGTTCATCCTTTGCTTGTCTGGTATCAGTGAGGTCTCTAGTCAAAATGGAGGTATGATTATGGTCATAATTATTATATAAGGTCAAGGAGAGAAAGTGAGTTGATTCCTCCTTCCTATTCACAGCACCTCCTCCACCTCCTCCACCTCCACCTCCAGGAGCTACCTGTCCCAACACATGCAGCTGTCTGAATACCTCTTTTGTACTCTGTTCTGGAGAAGACAGAATTCAAGAACTGTAAGTATAACACCTCACTCAGTATTCCAATATTCATACTGTTAATGGGGTTGATTAGTACTGTGTATTGTGTTAATACTTCACACCTTATAAACTCTTGCATATACCTAGAATGTTTTGGGAGCATCAAACGTATGTGAACTTTGCGAGGGTTGATCAATTCGCAACAATAAAATTGTAAAACACTATAGTAAAGAGGCATGATCCTTAGATCGCAAAGGGTCAATTTCTACGCTGATCATGATTTGGCTCGATACTAGTAATAACTGTGTACTAGATTTCGAATGTGTACAGCTATAAATCTCAGTGACGGAGTGCATGTGTTGACTTATGTAGTGCCTGTGTACATAAAAATGGCTGGATCTAAAAGGAGGGTGTAATTGCGAGCGCGTAGCATGAATTTTGTTGGGTGGCCACGCCCCCTTTTTGGGCCCATGTGATGTGATGTGATTAATATTTGATCATAAAAAGGTGCTGCATGGACTTGCATGTCAGGACGTAGTATACTGGGCAAAGTCATTCTTCTTGTATGTAAAATTTATGTGCAAACTTCTGTATGATTTGTCTGGATGCAACGGTTTTTCACAATATATAGTCCCAGTGTATACTCATTAATTGCTAGCCCACTCAATTGATTTGGACTTGGCACCATTTAGCTAGCTAAACTTGTTCCCAGGGCATCCTAGTGGCTGCCATGCACTAGTTACTTACCAGTTACCCATGCAGTGACTGTCTAGGCATTGTTCATGAGGGGTATACGGGTGGAGCTGGAGCTGCAGTGCAGTGCTGGTTTTAACTTGACCACTGGATTAGGTCTGGTCTTGTAAACCCCCTCCTTGGCCTTATTGCATTCTCAGCAAAAATAAAATGCTTAGCTAGCTGCTATAAAAGTGTTGGTTGTTATGCCTCGAGGCGTAGCCGCACGAGGGATACGGTAAAGCTGACTGTGTGTGTGTCTGTCTGTGTGTGTGTGTGTGTATTCCAGCTATAACTGCTCAACGGTTACAATGCGACGAAAACTAACAGCTTCTATAGGCTTCTAGCCACGTTCTCTTGGATTTTGATTCGTGGATTAGCAAACTAAAGCTTCTTTCTCGAGTTATGGCTAGTTTGACTCACATTGAAGGCTGTTGCAGTCTCTTCAGAATCTTTCATAGCATCATCTGTCCGCACAAACTTTCTATTCAACATATGAGTTAGCCTTGCACTAAAGCGCTAGCTTTTTGTTAGCTACAATACTCAGAAAATATCTGTTAAAACAGCTAGCTAGCAGTACAGTAGCCATTTGTAAAATTGATCTCTTTGGACACACCCTTTAATTATTCCTGTGGATGTAATGCGCATGCGCGCTCATTCCCCATGTGTGAGAAAATAATATCCAAGATCCAGATCCAGATCCTCCTGGCAGAATCATCTTTGTCTTGAGGGCCTGGTAAGCCACAAAACACTACCATATAACAATATAGATAACAATATGCATGTACACAGGTCTTTTCTTCTTAGATATTATATACACTGAACTACAGATCCTGGAAGAATCAATTTTCTTCTTTCTTGATGTCCTGGTAAGCCACATAATACAAAAAATAATAACTTACAATAGATGCATGTAAATAAGTCTTTTCTTCTCAGTGACTTTATATAGATAAGCTAACTTTAGTATAAAATTCATTATAGATAACACTCTAATACTTTTGAGCGAAAGCAAAAACATGGCGAGAGGCATTAGCACAGCGCCAGCTTGAACACTAGTTTATATATAGCTAGCTTGAACATGCAGAAATGACAATATACAAGCTTAAATTGCGGTACTCATGCAGCGTCATCAATGTGGATATTTTGTTTGTGGCTGCAAATTGGCGCTAAGTGCTAATTATTGCACTTTTCTTCCATTCAGTTCGTTCGAGAGGATGGGATTAAATGAAGTACCAATATTCACTGGAAAATATCCTCACTTGATCACCATGTAAGGAGGAGTAAAATCGGAACATGAATAATTCTAAAAATGGGACACTGTATGTATACATGTATATGTACATGTATATGTACATGCATATCAGCTAATTTAAACAGTCTTTTTCAAGATTCCACTGTACACTTTTGTATTTAACTAAGTAGCCATCACTGTCTTTTCTTGATTGCCATTAGTGATCTGGGTGATAATCGAATTGAGAGAATCCGTGAAAGATCACTTGGTTCAGACCAAACACCAATGCTCCGAGAAATGTAAGTACACTACAATGGAATGCTCTATCTATATTTTATGTTATCCTATACAGTATTCTCAGTAACAACAGAATCAGCAATATTGAGAAGGACGCTTTTGCTGGTTTGCTAGTAACTATGTACGTACGTTGTAGTTAATTAATACAGTACATTATGACCTGTTTTTTTGCAGTGACTTGGCATCAAACCAACTGAATAAATTCAGTTTTTCACCATATACAAGAGTTCAACAAACTTTGGAATTATTGTGAGCATACGTACATGCATGCATTTATATACTGCTAGAAATAAATAATGTTTAGTATTTTCCCGTTAAAAGCATTTCGGTGGTGGGGTATATTGTAATCATTTTGTGAAAAGACCACATATATAATTGTAGTCTCCATACAGAAACCTTAGAGAGAACAGAATACGTGAGTTCCGCTTCAACACAACATTTTTCAATGGTACAAATAACTTTCCCAATCTGATACTGTGAGTTATAATATGTATGCAGTTGACTCGATCATGATACCTTTAACTTAGTGTGCATCTGTATCATATTTAATATCTGTATACAGTGTGATATTGATAGTATATACATATACATATTATACAGGATGTGATTACAAATAACAGTTAAACATGGTGGCTATAATTATAGAGATAGAACAAAATGAGAATAAACTGGCTAACTATATATACCGGTATAAAACACTGATAGAACAATCAGGTCCATATAAATCTGTGCTTGCTAAAAAAACGAATTATACACGGACACCTGACCGTGAAACATCAAGATCCATGCACTGCTTCCTTGACTTGTACAACTCTTGCCCTTAGGAGATGCGCCCTATAGGCTCCAGTTGTAGTTGTATTAGCTGCATGTACAGCCTTCATGCATGAGTAACTATAGCCTCGATTCCAGGCCGCTGAGAAAGGCCCACTATTCAAGGGGCTGGAGTCGAGGCTAGAGTAACTATTTTACTTCATGCCTCATAAAATTACTCATTTAGGGACATATCAGACAACCCTATTGAGTGTGAAAGCATTACACCATCTGAGTTGCCCTTCATTCCTCTTTGTGAGCCCTTTTTTGAGTCATTTCAGCAAACACAAGCAGAATGTGTGGACTCAGAATCCACACTCGCAGATATATGTTCCTGTAAGTTGTGCGGCATGCATGAGTGTGCTGCTAAGGACATATTGTGGTATATAAGTTATATACTGGTCATCTACTGTGTGTGTATGTACATTGTATATAAATAGCTGCCTTATAGAGTTGACCGAGATTGATTCATCTGTGTATTGTGTAGGGAATGTGTATTCTCGTAATTAATTCTCAATATAAGTATATTGGTGGATATCCGAGCTCGATACTGCCATGCATGGAACTATCTGTACTATATTAGAAACAGCCTCGTCCATTGCAGTGTTCACTAATGACAATGATAATGGAGGAGAAGACACTGATGATAATACTGACAACGACAATGATGAGGATAGAGACGACAACATGCCAGAAAGACCAACCACCCCAGATCCAAATTCAGACTCCTCTCTAGGGATTATTATTGGTTCATCTGTTGGAGTCCCAGTGGTTCTCATAGTACTGCTCGTAATGTTCCTCGTTCTCATGTTCATCTGGAGGTCCAAAACGTGGTATGTATACTCGAGGGGGGGGCTAACAGGGGAGGTTGGTAAATTGATTGAGCATATTTTGATGCACTGCATGCTGACAGCCTCCATGGAGCCTCATGCACCTCTACAGTACTCTAGATACTTCTCTAGATACTCCTCTATTGTCTTATACCTAGGCCGCTGTACAATATACACAGTACATGAACTAGTGGAACATAGTACGTAGCTATGTATATAATGATATACAAGCTGTTATGTTTTCAGGGAGAGAAAGTTCCAAGACGTTACAGAGGCTCAAGTGGAGGCTACTTTCAGACTAAGCCACACTATGCGAGCTCAGTAAGTCTTTAATGTGAGAAATGAGAACTCTTGCATGTGCAATAGCATTGAAAGTGACTTATAGGATTTCTATATATAGAAACATCAAAAATACATGCAGCTAACCAATTATACATGACCAATGCACTGATATATAGGTGCTGAAATAATATGCACAGCATCATAATTACGTGTATTCCCTTCTCTTAATACCTGGCCTAGGGACCCATATTCCGCAGACCCTCGATATGCCACAAGGCCAATCAAAACCATAAAGTTTCCCCCTGATCCACTATCCCCATACTTCAATCCCCTTACCCCATTCCCCGGTCCCTCATCAACCATCTTCCTCCCTGATACTGACACGGAGGATATGTATTCGTCAATTGATACGAGGCCACTCCCTGCTGTACCACCTCAAGAGTCTGATTATGAGGACGGATACATACTGACGGTGGCATCTGCACCACGACGAGATGTGCTGCCTGGAATTGTTATTGGTAAGCAGTCTGTTTATTAGAAGGATATATATACATTACTGTAACAGTGAAAACTGGATGCATGCATGTTACCACAATCATGTATAATAGTCTGGTCAACATCATTATGTGATCACAGATACGTATAGCAAATTATTAAAGTATGCGTTTGTTTTGCTTATCCAAACATAATGGGGACATCCAAGTTAAGTCATGTTTCATGCTTTTGTCACCGCTGCACTTTCCTTGTTTCTTTAACTCTTGTCTTATACCCATGCACTGCTGGTCTTCCCCACGAGTTTCACAGCAATCATTGTACTAATTATGTAGACAGTGCATTATTATAATTATAGTGCAGTGCATTTGATTACTTTTGCAGCCAAACGAAGAGAAAAGGAAGCAGAGAGACTGTCTTTGTATCCAGCACCAGTACTAAAATCAAAACAAAAAGATCTCATTCCATCTACTTCCTCTGATTCTGAAACAGAAATTGAACATGATGTTCCATTCTCCCACCAACTCAACACTGGTAGTGGCTTTGGTACTGAGAATACACTTCCTATTTCTGAGCAGAATATTGGGGTCACTGTGAGCGAAGAAAAGGATATGCAAACGCTCGGCAAAGACCAAATTCAAGGTGATGAAGTGCAAGCCCTGAGTAGAATGGATGGCGACAGGGGTAAAGAGAATCCAACACCAAACGGGGAGTTGCTATCTGATGTGGATAATGGCAGCAGAGATGTTGTGTGTGGAGAACAAGAAGATGTATATCTGTCTATTGTTCAGTAACCCTCAACAATCAACCATTTAGTGATAGAGAAACTGATGTGATGTGTACATGTAGTATCAAACCATAAATTGTTACGTAGCCTTTACTTACGAAATCATTATGTTTCCCTGCTGTCATTTTGAAAACATTGAAGTCTCTAAAAATAAACCAGCGCGATTCCGGAGTTTGTGATCACCTTATATAATAGATACTATCTTGCGCATGCTATTACATTTCTTTAACTGAACAATCGGTCGACTGTTCCTGCATGGGGCTAGCTAGCCTCGATTCCAAGCCGCTGCATGAGAAAGGCTATTCAAGGGGCTGGAGTCGAGGCTAGGGGCTAGCCTATAATGTAATTATGGGAACAACGGATGTGACAGGGGAGAGAGTGAGAGGGCGCTATAGTCTGTTCACCGTTAGACAGATAACTACTCGAACATCCATTTGCATGAGACAACATCCACATGCAGAGATTAGCCAGATAATAATTATAACCCCAACTCACATGATCATCCCTATCAAACATCCATGCATGCATGCATGGTTTATAATTATGTATCACCTTGATTTATATATTTATATCTTATGAACTAAAGTACGTAAAATATAGTATTATACTGCCACGAACAGTTTTCACCAAGGAAAATACGGTCACGTATTATGATTGTTATTTGCACTAGGAAAATGTAGGTTTTTGCTTGTCAAAAATTATATTAAGCTAAATATTAACATAATGTGATCATTTGTTTTTAAACAAAATGGGGGGCCTCCAACTATTCGTTGTGTTTACAAAAGCATGCATGGGATTGCCCGGCCGGATTCATGCATGCAGGGAATAATAATTTATTAAGTATATACCTTGTTGATTTTTCAAGTTCTTGCTTACTACTGATGACTGTACATGCATGGGTATTACTATTGGTGTAATCCCTATAGAAACATCTATACATGCACTGTGATGATTTAAGTTGCTTATTGTATATATAGCAAAGTTAACCTAGATATAATACTGAATTATAGCTATATAATATATATAATTATAGCTATTATGTACACCATTAGTCAAGCAGTGATAATTATTTCCCCTCCCTGTATACCATGGCTATGCATTTGCATGTGGTTTGTTTTGATCAAGAGCTGTGATGATCCTGGAACTTTTAATTGAAATGAGATTCACAGCCTGACTATATTTATAGACTATAATTATTTCCAGGAAATAGCTTCTGAGTCATGTGCCTGCATGCACATGTTTCTATAAGCCTGTGGTAAAATTGTACACAGCCTTTACTGCTCTGAAATATGTAAGTTCATTTGTCGTATATTGCTAGATCTACAATTATATTCTAAGTGATTATACAATTATGCTAGATTATTTTAGCTTTGTATAGATCCTTCAGCAGTAGTTTTAAAGGAGCTGTAGACTATTTGAGCATAGACATGACTGCTGAGGATTCTCCTGCTGATGACAGGGTGTGTCTAATACTACAGGCAGCTCAAGACCTGGAGAGTCCTAATCCTGATGCAGTTTCAGGCAATAATCTAACTGCAGGCACCAGTAGAGCAGTGAAGAGGAAAAATGGTTGCAGCAGCCAAGAAAGAGAAGCAGAAATTGATAAGGATGGTATGCTGGCCACTTTTCATCATGAGGAAATCTCAGGTATACATATAATTATAATTATGCTGATCATAATTATTATTGCAGCAAGCAATATAGATGTGTTGTATACCATGTGCCACATGATGTGGTAAATCTTGATCACAAAGTGTTAATAGAGCTTGGGATTAGGTATAGTAGTATTTTGTGGTAGGGAACGAAGTGTCCAACATGGCTGCATGGATACCCTTTCCTTTGCAATAATCAATAATATTTATAGTACATCTCAGTCTCAGATGGGTCCTGTTATTACTTAAGTACTTAAGAGAAGATAAGCATACATGTCAATAGAGGGTTTCTAAAGTTAATAGCGTATAATTATGTATAGTTAATGCAAATCACCTCCATTGTCTCTTGCATGCGTGCATACACGCACGTTCACGCACACGCACACGCACACGCACACGCACACGCACACGCACACGCACACGCACACAGATTCAGACATGGAAACGGACAGAGAAAGTGAAGAGTCTGGCCTTCCCTTATCTTCTGATTTTCATTTGATCTCACACAAAAAGGGAGGGAAAATGCGAGCCAATCTCGACTCCAAGTCGGCAGAAAGGGGGAGAAAAAGAGGTCATGGGAAGGGAAAGGTCAGTATTGAGGAGATGATTCAAAAGCAAGAGTGTGCCAGTCAGATACACAATGAGAACGAGAGGTGCAGGTGAGTGGTGGAAACAGATATCCGTTTATTAATCTAGAAAGAGTGTGTTGACTTAATTGCTGTGATCCCCCAAATGTTGTCGACGTGATACGTATGCGTGTATGTAATAAGTGCTGATGTTTCCAACTGGGATTACAAGTGCATGGGTATAACTAGTTTTTTTGTAACAGAATATCTAGTATTGCATCTAATATATACGGGACATGTATGGTTACCCATACATGATTGGTTTACATACTATAGTTTTGCATGCGCATGCATGGTGGCACCACTTACATGTACCCCAGTCAAGGGGCTGAGGTTATTTCAGTTTCTAAGCATCTGTTGTGATAATTTTCTTATTGCTGGACTACCATGAAGTTTCCTTGGATACAACAGACACACTGTCTGGTATTTGGAGTGAATACACATGGACTCTTTCATGTTTTCCCTGAAAAACACATGTTTTACATAGATTAAGGAAGGAGTGGGATAGGAAACGGCAGCTGATCACGTGCCAAACGTACATAGACTTGATGCTTGTGGTTAGAAGTCCTTTGATCTCAATCCGCGTTTCGCTTTTTAATTAGTTAGAGAAAAAGCGTTTAACTCAGCTACACGAAAAACTCTGCTAGAAGAGACGACCATTCAGGGAGGTTTTGTTCATATGCTGCCTTTGCCAGTGCCTTGTGCATTTTTTGGAGAAAATTTCAAGGTAAGGCGCTTTTTATAGCTGTTTTTGTCTTGATTTCATGTAATTTGACCCTTTTAACAGCCATACTGTTCGGGTAAATGCATGCAAAAGTTTTTATGAGTATTGAATATCTTCTGATGCTTATGAGACATGGACTGGTGATACTTACTTTTGGGATTAATTCGATTGGCTGGCAGAAACATGCCATTTAACGTAAAGTAAATAAATGCTATACTTCAATGTTTTATTAGCTGGTCTCAACTTTGCCAGTAAAGTTTTTAGAGAAATACTGACATACCTTGTATAGGCTTGAAAATGCCTCTGACTCGTCGAAAGGACCGGGCCCGCAAGAAGAGACTGGAAAGAACCTCAAAAAATTAAATAACTCACACGAGAATACCGACACAAGCCTAGACTCCGAGTCAAGCACACCTCATATTGACTCACATGAGAATACCGACACAAGTTTAGACTCTGAAACTATTTCAAGCACACCCCAAATTGAACCAAATGTACATCTGAGTGATCTCCTACGAAATCCCCAGTTGCGTAAACCCTGAAATTTCCCCAGGGATGGTCCAATGCGACTGAGGACTCTGTCACTTCTCTTTGTATGAAGTTGTGTAAAATTAGCTCCGCTACTACCACCAGCCGCCAACCAGTAGTGATTACCCATTGCTTAACGGTAAAGAGTGATTTGAAGTAGCTATTGTATGTCCATAACAATAAGTGTGCTGCAAATTCTTTGGCCCTAGTGTTAATATCAGAAGGAATCAGATTTACATCCTCTATGAAGGATGTTATAGCTCCTCGAATGACTTCACAGGAGGCACTAGTAGATATACTTGTACCTGCCATTTCTACGTTTCCTATCCCTCTCCTTCCTTAATCTATATGGTTTTATTAATTGGTGTATCACACTCCTATGCCTTTTTATTGCATGCATGCATGTTCTACTCTCCAGGTGCTCAGACAATTAGACAATGGGATATTACTATGTATAACATGATTATCATTAAACCACAAATTTACCAAATACATGTATAATAATATTATACATAATTATAGGGGAGGGGGTACTAACTATTATCACTAAAAAGTTTTGCACTGATTATATACAGGAGGAAGGAGCTACGTGTTGCTGTACTTAGTCTTCGAAATCAGTTAACTAGACCCACCAAGCGACCTGCCGTCAAATTGGTACTGGAAGCAGCTATTAAAGAACTGAAAGTGAGTAACAGTGTAGAGCATGCATGCAGATCGAGGTCCTGTATATAAAATAGAATGCCGTTTTCAAGTAGGGCATGCACAGACTTAGATAGAGGATTGTATATAGAAAGTGTGACAATTGGTAAAACAAATATGCTTCTGCCGTAACCTTTTCGTGTGGCTCTGTACCTGAAAATGAAGAGGGTGTAGTCGTTAAAAATAACTGGCTGATGTTTCCCTTATTAATTTTTAGAATTATAATGGTATAATCATTCTTATAGGAGTATTTTGGTTATGCTAATGGTAATTTCATGTTTTCCACTATTGAATATGCTGCCCTCCCCAAATCTCTAAAAATTATATTTTAGCATTCAGGCATCTCTAATTGAGTGTTCCTTATCTGTTTTGTTTTTTTACTTTGCTCTGTTGCTGACATTGCCCTCCTACAATAATAGGTCTATGCATGCACATTCCTTTCTTTTCCTCATAATTTCACCCTGTATATAGGCCTCATACGGTTTGTATGTGAGTGCTACATGTTACCCAGTTCAAAGTTTCAACCAACACACTGGTCCTCACTTCTACTCTTGCCGTGTAGTTCAGTGTTAACCTCAGTCTGCATGACTGTACTTATCACCCGACTGTGGTAATGGTTAAGCTAGCCATAATGATAAAGTAGCTTCCCATGGAGTGCCGAGTTAAATACCACATAGAGTATCACGCAGCCATGCTTTCTGGGCCTAGTTTTGAGGTCCAGGAACTAATTCTGTAAGTATAATATAGTGCATGCTTGCCATTATTTGCTAATTCTTTACCAGAAAACAGCCGCCACAATTCCCCCCCACTTAATTAGTACACCTTGGTCAATAAAAATCATTTAATTCACAGGGTTTCCATCCTTGCCAGTTACAAACCTAAAACCAGAAACTTGTATCTGTCTGTGTTCATCATGTTCTCAAACAAGGAAGGTAATGTGGTTGAGCTGCTGATATACCCTTCCCTAAGCTAATTATCCAGACAATGTATAAGGATTCTCTGTAACTGTTCTATAAATAAAATCAGGTGGTATAGGTAAATTTCATCTTATATATATACATGTACGAGCCTTAAACAAACAAGAAACCAATGCCATCAAATTGATCTACTGTATGGTTGCTATCTATACATAGAATGCTTTATATTGGTGTCTAATTGATGTAATTATGCATTGACTGGTACTATAGCTTAGCTACTTATAATTGTATTTTCCGAATGCCACCAACTATATACTCTTGTCTGGCTTCCTAGTGGATTAGCTAGACACAAGTAAATTACTTTTGGTTAGGAAATTTCCTTAGCCTATTATACATAAATAAACGTTTCTCTATGGCGTAAGTCTGTTGAGGACTTTAATTGTGTTGAGTGCATGGGGCTGAAGAATGTGTATAATGGTTCAATATTTTGCAGTCCCACGTCTACTATATCATCTACATGGTTGTCTGTATAATAGATATTCTCTGTAGGACAATGCCTACAGTTGTTGACAGTCTGTGCTAATAGCTTTTTGATTGATTAGTTCAATTACAGCTTGGATTTATAATGAATCTAATCTAGCAGCCGCTACATTAGCTTTTAACCACTGGGTAAACTCGTATATACCTTGATTCCAATGGTCAACAAAAAACCTCAGCTATAATCAAGTTTCAATTGTATTTCATTCAGAATACCACCTGTATAGGTGTGCCGCTATCTATATTGATTGTGTTCCTATATTCAGTTTGCCACCTGTATAGGTGGCGGCTGCTATTGTGTTGTTCTGCCTATATGGCTGTTGTGTTGTTCTGCCTATATTCAGCTTGCCAACTGCATGTGTCCCATGCAGCTGTTGCCATTAGTGGTGCTGCCATATATATATATAATTATAGGTGTTGTGTGTTAGGGAAATCTTTAATACTTATATACTCCTGCTTTAATGAGCAGATTCAGAATCACGCACACACACACACACATGCACACACACCAGCCGACTACTGTGACTACTGTAACCCACCCACCCGTGGCCGCCCACACGCCGCCTCGGTTAATAGCGGTAGATACATATAATATATACATGCATGCACACTCCAATAATGCCTACAATGGTGTATGCACGCAGGAACTGTGTAGTACTATACAGGCAATTGATTGTATGGGTGATTGATCAGCCACCTTAACCCTATACTCCCTATAATATGTATTATAGCTGTACATTCTCTGAATACTTCAAAAGTGTAACAACAACAGCCTCTATATGCCTTTATTATAGTTCATCACTGCATGGTCACTGCATGCATGTGATGCTACGTTGATTAAAGTACAGGATGTTTTTGTGTATAACTACGGATAGAACATTGAAAGAATAACAGAATCCTTTACATGTGAGATCAATTTCTAGCGATACTGTTCTGAGAAGTTGGACATTCCCTCATCGTGTTGGTTTTGTTCAAGTTTAATTGTTGTTCTGGTATATATGGTTCTGTATACTCTTGTAACCTAAATCAACTTAGTAGTATAGATACATAACTATATACATGCACACTCCAATAATGCCTGAAATGGTGCATGCAGGAACTGCGGTAGCATGCTGCGCATGTGCAATGGTATAATAATGACTCCTAATAATTCAGTGATTGTTTACTGAACTGAAGTGTTATTTGAAAGTATAAGGACTGCATGATGTGTCTTTAGGTGGTATCAGGAGTTTAGTGGTATATGTATAATTATAGGTAACAAACTTGAAGTTAATTAAGTCACAGCTGAGGGAAATTTCAGTCATGTCGGATCCATGTATGACTTTAAAACTCGGACTCCAGGCACCAAATCTTGATTATGCGATGCTACGTATAGTATAATTAATTAAATAGTACAAACATTAAAATGTTTTTGCTAAAACAATTAGTGTGCATAATGATTACTTGTTCCTTTCACAACACGGATAGGTTAATATAGCGAAGACCGCCTAGGTTGCACCGCTTGCATAGCATAACATACGTAGTTGCATAGCATTTTATTGCCAGCTTAATGCAAACAGATGGATGATGTGTTTGGGTTTTGTAGACAATGGTTGTCTCCCATATTTACCACATCCATGCATTCATGCTATCTCTGAGTTCATCTCATCTCAATTCATCCATCTCCCTAGTACACTATAACCTAGCAACACACATGTACTCTCACGCTTTCAGGACCTTAAAAGGAAAGAGAAGGAAGACATGCGTACGCTGGAGTCTCTGAAGGACAAGGAGAAAAGGCTAACCATAGAACTAGAGAACAAAATGTGAGTCTAAAGCATTAAAATATGATTCCTTACGTATATTTACATTTATTAATTATATGCAACACAATTCGTAGACCATACATGCATTGGGGAAACTCCTTGCAAATGATGATACCATAATATATTAGAGCGCGGAATTGTCTAAGGCACCGTTAGCTAACATTTTGTGGAGGATTGCTAACCCACGAAATTAAGCCCCTCGAAAATGTCGCGCTATACGGTAGAACTATATATATACAACACAAAACAAAGTTTGATAAACATATAATATGTCATCATGATTATGTCATCATTCAGGAAGGAATACAAAAGTCGCCCCAGCTCTTCTGGGACGGTTCTTACCTCAGTCCCTCAAGTTCCTCCTCCTGGATCCTTCTTTCCCCCTCCCATCTCTGGTTCGTGGTTTCCAGCTGTGCCAGGCAATAACATACCAAGGCCTATAGGTGAGTTCTGTATAATTATACTACTATAAGTCTGGCTTCGTCCCAAAAGCTTAGATTCTAAACTTCTCATACTGATTCATGCAAAACGGTTGGCAACTGAGCTGCATGCATGCAAACAGTATAGTGTTACATCTGGAGATGGGTCATGGCTTCTTGGGGTGCTAGGCTGTAATGTGCTGAACCAGAAAACCCCTACATATGTTCACCATGGATGGAGCATGTGTGCTTTAGGGTGGATGACTGATCGTTATCAAATGCATATGTTGTTAATTGCCGCTATAATTGAATTTTGAATAGTGGAAGGGTGGCTAACCACCGTAACCACGGGTACACACCCTGCATGAATCGTGCATATATTATATTATAGTGATTCCCGTAATTTTTTGGCATGCACAAAAAATGTGTGCAAAGTATGATCATTATTGCGAGGTATAATCATCATTATAATTATTGGTGTTCATATCACCTCGATCAGAAACGTCATATTGTACTTTTATCTTATCTTTGTACAGAAATACCGCCAGTCTCACATATGAACTCTCCACCAGTTATATTGTCCCCATGGCCCAGCCATTGCCGCTTTGGAGTACCCACTTACTTTCCCCCTCCGATTTCGCAATCTCCTTTTCCTTTCGGAAACTCAAGATTTACTCCCTTGATGTTCCAGTACCCCCTTCGACCAACCTCACTCTCCATGCCCCTCACACCTTCCCATCCCACATTCACTGTACACAATAGCTTCCCTATGATGCAAGGAATGGTCCCTCAACAACTACCACAAGCTGACGAATCACATCGAATGGTCACAATTGTATCTCCAAGAGCACAGGCCTATCCTCAGTCACCTGCTTACGCTAGAGAATATTCACAATCAGAGGTTCCTCTAGAGAGAGAAAGAACATGTTTTACGGAGAGCGATTTGTTTGAAGCCGAAGACAGCAGAGAGTCTTACTCACACAACAATACCAGTTCAAAAAACGGAGGAGAATCAGCTGATACAGAATGCAGATCTTCCAGTGTACTTCATTACACTACTTCAGCTGATTCAACGAGGAAGCCTGCAACACTGACAGATCGCAATACAATTCTTTGTCAGGAGCAAGAGAGCTTTCCCCATGACTCGCCTCTAACTTTCAATATTGTTCATCCACCTCCATCACTGCATCGGCCAATCACAATGCCCACGTATACCAACCACAACAAAGCTCAACGTGTGCAAAAAACTATGCCACCTTTGTTACGGATTGACAGCGACAGTGAACTAGGAATAATACAGAAATCCATGCAAGGTGAAAAGTCGAAAATAGAATTGAGAGCACATACGAAAGCCTCAAAGTTTTATCAGATTCACAATTCCGAGCTCGTCACAGTACAGTACTGCAAAAATCCTCACTACAATAGGATATCTTCTTTGAAAAAGATCATGCGAAAGAGAAGGAAAACTAGCACTAGTGACTCTGAGACCAGTGATGAAGAAAGTGAACTATTAACGACCGCTTATAATTAATTAGTGACCTCATTTCATATTCAAAGTCGTTCTAAGACTGTCTGTCACCCACCCCAGCTGAAGAAGGCACTATACCTAATCACTACCTACATAGTTATTGCAGGTTCACATCTGTTCAGAATTCAATCACTGCTGTAACTTTTCCCAATGATTATTAAAATATATTATATATTCTGTGGTTAAATTAATGATGATAAAATATAATAAATAATTGTAGCAAAAAACAGCCATAATTATTGCATGAATTAGTTTCCAGTAATTGCAGTTTGTTTTTTTCATCGAGGCCGACAGGGGGAGGGGTCAATAACCTGGATGTAGTAATACAGCAGTGACACGTTTTTATAGGACCAACATGCACTGGGCCATGGCTATATGCATGCACAATTATCATGGTACTGGGAAGGTTTCGGTAATTCTAATGTGGGCATAATTATCAATCAGTTTGGCCATAATAATTATTATATAGCCTACAGAGGAAAAACATCCTTAAGTGTGTGGAGTGCAGTATAATCCTATTATACATATGGATGTAGGTATTGTGTGCATGTGCACAGAATGCTGCATGAACAAGTCATAATTACCCCGTGCGTGCGCACCAAGTGATTAGTGTGCGTGTGTGTCGGTTTGTGAATGTGTGTGGATATAAAAATGAGCGAACTAGATACTTTCATGAACTGCTTTAACTGAGACAGTGGTTAAAAAAATACAAAATACACTGTTTGCTGTCATTCGATCCTAACGTTAAGGTCGTTACGGTGAAAAGTTATAACCTGTTTGCTGCTGTGCTCAATGCACGGGGCGAATGCTCTATGAGCATCTTGTTAAGACCCTTATAAGGATCTTAACAAGATGCTTATACATGTAAGAGCATTCAATGTAAGAGCACATGCAGGTTTATCTGATTACAGGAGTCATAACAAACCACCCATAAGAATTAAGCATGTACATGTACTAACTACACCATGCATATATGTATTGTAGCAAATACATGTATAGCCTCGTTCCCAGGCCGAGTTGTCTCCAAAATTACGCGCCAGTTAGCGACCTATAATTATAGCTGGGAACGAAAACTGGTGACCTATAGCGTTATTTTGGAGACAACTCGGCCTGGGAACGAGGCTATAAACATACATGTTGCAAAGGGAAGAACAGCAACTCCAGACCAAAAATTTCGAGGTAGCCAACCCTGCATGCGTGATAAAGATACGTTGAAGTGGACAACACTTCTGCTGGGACTTTTAAGAGAAGAACTTCAAAGAGTGTTATCAATTAAGGCATGCATAAGTCCATATTTTAGACTCACCTTTAGATTAAGATAAGAGTTATTCTATTGAATGTGTGTGTTTGGTGTGCATACACAAGCGTGTGTATATGGTAATGCTAAACTCATGATATACTGCATAAGTATATATTGCATGTGCACACATGATTAGGAGCTAGTCACCAGAAGTCTCATTATTTTATCAAAAATAGGAGGAGCGGCATAAAATCAGCAGTATACATTGCTATACAAAGCCAATCAAATTAAGATTGCAGTTTACTGATGTGAAACTCGCTGTGATAAGGCGTTGTGCACTGCAAAAACACTTTTGTTAATTTAACAAATAAAAGTTTGTCCCGGTGATGAATCTCACATGACAAAATAATATTTGTTAGAATGACAAAGGTAAAACAACCTACAATGTTTTGTCATTCAAGCAAAGAAATTATGTCAAAACAACAAAGTATTATGTCATCTGAATTTCACCAATTTATTGTACTTCTATGTCAAAATAGCAAAGTGAATGCTGAATTAACACTGCTATAAAGTGAATTTCTTTGTTAAATTAACACTATACATTTGTCATTTAATTAGTTGTTTTCTCGCGCACGTACGCACATGCAGAAGGTCAAACGGTATTAGAACAATGAGTTTATGATAGAATAAGATCACTGGATCACATGACACGCAGCACAATAATTTCTTCTGTCAGTAAATTGTTTTTAGTGTTCATCACTTAGCGTTTCTTGAAATTCCAGTACAGTGAACTGCAGGCGTTTCGTTTGGTTTCATGAACGCTACATCCCTCAGATCATTTTCGCCCCTACAGAACAAAAGATTGAAGTCACTATAGTTACCAACACATATGTAGTGCAAAATGTAAATAGTATAAGCTATCACCCCATGGACAAAGTTGACCAGTCGAAACCAGTGTAACTGACACGTGAGGACACATACACACAAAATCGTAAATCAGTATGCTAGCTATCACCCCATGGACAAAGTTGACCAGTCGAAACCAGTGTAACTGACACATGAGGACACATACACACAAACTTGTAAATCAGTATGCTAGCTATCACCCCATGGACGAAGTTGACCAGTCGAAACCAGTGTAACTGACACATGAGGACACATACACACAAACTCGTAAATCAGTATGCTAGCTATCACCCCATGGACGAAGTCGACCAGTCGAAACCAGTGTAACTGACACGTGAGGACACATACACACAAACTAGTAAATTACAATGCTAGCTATCATCCCCATGGACGAAGTTGACCAGTCGAAACCAGTGTAACTGACGCATGAGGACACATACACACAAACTGGTAAATTACAATGCTAGCTATCACCCCATGGACGAAGTTGACCAGTCGAAACCAGTGTAACTGACGCGTGAGGACACATACACACAAACTGGTAAATTACAATGCTAGCTATCACCCCATGGACGAAGTTGACCAGTCGAAACCAGTGTAACTGACACATGAGGACACATACACACAAACTGGTAAATTACAATGCTAGCTATCACCCCATGGACGAAGTTGATCAGTCGAAACCAGTGTAACTGACGCATGAGGACACATACACACAAACTGGTAAATTACAATGCTAGCTATCACCCCATGGACGAAGTTGACCAGTCGAAACCAGTGTAACTGACACGTGAGGACACATACACACAAACTCGTAAATCAGTATGCTAGCTATCACCCCATGGACGAAGTTGACCAGTCGAAACCAGTGTAACTGACACGTGAGGACACATATACACAAACTCGTAAATCAGTATACTAGCTATCACCCCATGGACGAAGTTGACCAGTCGAAACCAGTGCATGAAGACACGAACTCGTAAATCAGTATGCTACAGATAAAGGTCGAAACCAGGCCAGGGACAGTTGCCCTCTAGCTAGCTATATAGTTTTATGGAATCTGACATAACTTGCAAGTCGTTTCTTTGAAGTCGATGAAGGTGGTTAAGTAGACTCCTAGCTGGTACACATTGTGGGGCCGAGGTACGGTAAAATCTGCAGCTGGAAGAAACACGAGAACACATTTATTTAGCAATGAGCAACATAACTTAAATCCTTTTTCTTTGAAGCTGGTACATGGTGGAGTTATACGCCGATACGGTATAGCAGTGATTTGTAAACTGTGAATTCAGAGAGTTTTGGGATCATGTACATGCCATGCGCCAACAGCATGCAATGGAACTTAACTTTTTTCTTTGAGATGGTGGTACTATCTACTCTTTAAGAAAATCTGAAAGAGAGTATTGGGCAATAAGTTGAGTTTAGCAATGAGCACTGACTAACTTGCAATTGTCTTTTCTTTCAAGCTGCAGATGCAGGTGACTCTTGACTCCTAGATCCTAGCTGGTGTACATGGAACATGGTAGCCCAGGGCCAGGGGTACAGGCATGCAGTCAGTGATGGTATAAAGCTGCATGAGCAGCTGCAGTCTGGTGCAGCTGCAAGCACCATGTGCTAAGTATGTTTGAGGCCTTGCCCTGTTATTCCTGAACGCCCCCTCATGCCACGCCTATAGTTCCAGCTTAAAATTATAGTCTCGAGGCCAAACTCTCCTTATCAGAATCTGACCTCGAGACTAGCTAGAGTTAGAGACTAGAGAGAAGGTAGCCTCGATCCCAGGCCGCTCTTCAGGCCAGGCCTTGTGCATGTGAAGGAGGCTAGAGAGAAGGCTGCCTGCACTGCACTGCACTGAAGACTCTGGAGGCTCCTGACTTCTTCACTGCCACTGTAACTTACCATGCCCAGTCACAAGTCTCCAATTGCTACATACAACACAATTGAACATGAGCATGCAAAGATATAAGCATCAGGGCAACTGAGTAATCGAGTATAGGTTGAGTAGGTTGAAATCAGCGATGCAAACTTGCACGTATCTTTTAGTAGAGTTCTAGCTGTAACTTTATAATTTGTTATTGTCACACATTAATGTTAATTTGACAATGAACGATAACTTCCACTAAATGTGAGATCAACAACGCTTCGACAAAATGACAACACATGTGTTCAAATAACAATCTACCATTATAATAACAAATATTAATAGTTAGATAAACTATATTAATAGTTAAATAAACTATGATTTGTCATTATAACAATAATTGCAGGAAATTGACAAACGTTTTGTCAAGATAACATTTTGTGCCGGTAGCAAACTGTGTCACAATAACAAAAGTGTTTTTGCAGTGTGGTAGGCCATAAAATGCCTCGAATCAAACCTGTATATGGCTAGCCTATAAAAGCTATATAGCACTTCTGTAGGTAACGTGCAAGTTCAAGCTTCTTAGCCTTTGCTCGCTTCTATTCAACAAGAAATTACTTGGCTATATATTGATGCTGCAAACACAACCCTTCGGCATCCAGGTGAGAAGACTCAAGACACCCACCTCAGCGGACTACTATATTGGTGGCCGTCTACGCGACTCGGTTAATAAAATGTGCACTGTATGGGTACGCAACTGGCACCCAGAGCTAAGAACTATACTGAGTGGGCCAGCAATGATTATATAGGGCAAAAGATCTATTTAGCAATCTTTACAACCAACAGGTTAATTGGTACTACATATACACATGGGGACCTGGTGGTTGCCATAATTTTGTTTTACCACGCATGACTTTATCAGCAGGATGTGGTCAAGGTGGGTTAAGTACGTATAGCGTGTAATTTTCGTGGGGCAAAATATTCGTGGTTTTCGTGGTTGGAGGTCTGACCACGAATATTTTACCCACGAATGAAGCGACCTTGCCTACCTTTACCTGCAGTGCAAGCTCCAACCACGAAAATATTACCCACGAAATGTCTGAACCACGAATATTTTCTCCCCCAAAAATTACCCGCTATACGGTAAATGGGTAAGAGCTGAACACCAGTTTCTAAGCAATACATCCGCACAAATTAAGGCTCTCGGACTATATAACTGGGGCAGGGTGTAGTGTACGTGTATAGTGTGCATGGATGTGCATTGTGTAGGGTGTAGGGTTACTTTGGACATGCAGTACAAATCACTACAAGTTCAGTGTTCATTTCTGGTCAGGTAGTTATTTATTTTTTTTTTTAATAGGGAGTCGTAGTCCCTATTCCAAAGTTTTGTGCACATTTTAAGGGCAAACTTTGAGAATTTGTTTTTTGGTGTGGATCCCAAACAGGGGCAGCATATTCCAGTTTTGATCTCACAAGTGAGATGTAGAGTTGTCTTAAACATTCTAGTGACAAGTGGCCATAGAACTGTCAGTAAATTATACCAACCTGCTTGCAGGCATTTCTGCACATTCCTTCTATGTGTTTTGACCATGAGAGGTCATGAGAGATCCACACGCCAAGGTACTTGTAGTGGTCAACTTTAAGTAGGGGACCAGGAGATTGAATAGGATGGTAAAGAAGATCATCAGCATAGAACAAGAGACTTCCTTTATTTTGATGTAGATCAATGTCATTTATAACATGCATGCAGACACAGTACATTGAACTTGTAGTGATTCGTTGTAGTGATTCGTAGCGGTGTCCGAACCTCCTCTGGGTGTAGTTCAGTGTATATTAGTTCAGTGTCCGAACCTCCTCTGGGTGTAGTTTAGTATATATTAGTCCGAACCTCCTCTGGGTGTAGTTCAGTATATATTAGTTCATTGTCCGAACCTCCTCTGGGTGTAGTTCAGTGTATATTAGTTCAGTGTCCGAACCTCCTCTGGGTGTAGTTCAGTGTATATTAGTTCAGTGTCCGAACCTCCTCTGGGTGTAGTTCAGTGTATATTAGTTCAGTGTCCGAACCTCCTCTGGGTGTAGTTCAATGTATATTAGTTCAGTCCGAACCTCCTCTGGGTGTAGTTCAGTGTATATTAGTTCAGTGTCCGAACCTCCTCTGGGTGTAGTTCAGTATATATTAGTTCAGTGTCCGAACCTCCTCTGGGTGTAGTTCAGTATATATTTGAGTTCAGTGTATATTTGTAACATTTCATAACGTGCAGACACAGTAAATTGAATTTGCAGTGATTCATATATACCACATGTTTGACCTTCTCTGCACATGTGTGTAGAACTGGGTGTTATAATCATGTGCAGAAGAGGTCACATGCAGTAGGAATCACTATAGTGTTTTCCAGCAGGGCTGAACTTTTAGTGATTCTTATGGCCTCAAAATACAGAAAAAGTATACAGCACATGGTGTGTGTGCAAAGGAGGTTGGACTATAGGGTTATTTGCTCAGGTTACCATACAACTTACCTCTGGCTTTACTGAGCTTATAATATCTGGCTAGCTGTGTGGATTAGCAAGGGTTAGCAGTAATGTATCTAGCTTGCATAGGAATCTAGTAAAAAGTGTATGCACTGATAACAGAATGGAGGGGATTGCTGGGGATCATGCGCAGGTTGGTTAATGACTACTAGTATAAGTAGCCAGAGAGTCACAGAAAGTTTGCCTCCTAGTCTCCAATGACTATGAAAAACCAGCTAGAAGTAATCATTAATTGTCAACAAGCTCAGCTAAAAGTAGTAGTACATGGGTATAAATAACCTTCTGGTGTGTGTGTGTGTGTGTTTGTGTTGAAAGTAGATAAGGTTACCACAAAACACAGCAAATGTGCTTACTCTGCCACATCTTGCTACCACAGACAAGTGCATGGCCCTAGTCTAACAGCCACCAGCCATGCTAGCTATTGAGCCACCACCACATGAATCTAATTCCCACCACTTCTGAGAAAGGTAAATTCTAGGAAAGCAGGCAATGAATACACCCCCCCCCCCCCAAAAGGTGAGCTACAGGGCCAGGGATCCAGCATCAACTAGTGACCCTCCCACTAGAACACATGTACCACCACAGTAACAAAACCTAAATGCTAACCCTATAACCCTAGCCCTAACACTGTTGACTGCCTTTCAATGACACCTCATAATTATAGTACGTATATAGGGACAATCAAGAAGCACAGAAATTGCCTCTGAAACTAGACACTTTCCAGGTCAATTGTAATGAACTGAGGCCACCACTATAAGAGAACTCACAAGTACTCACAACCAACTCCACACCAACAAGACCCTCCTGAAAGGACACATCTGCTGAAGCCATAGCTACATCACCTTACCTATATGATATACTTACCTGTACTACAATAACGTTAAACAAGTAGCAAACGATAAGCTCTGATCCAGACCATATATTACTTTGATGTACACCTGTGTGTGTGCGTGTGTGATGGGTGTGCTGCTTAATTAACTTTCAACGTACCGTATAGCGCGAAATTTTCGCGGATTTCGTGGGTTACCAATCCTACATGAAAATTAAGTCCACGAAAATAGTTCTAATTACCTGTGTTTATTAAAGGCGTGGCTTCCGGTAAGCAGTCAAGCCCAGTCATTCCGCGAACATTGTGCAACGAAATGCTTTTAGAGGCCAATCCACGAAATATAAGTGCCTCAAAATTTTCGCGCTATACGGTATATAGAATGAAGCTAATCTTGGCCGATCTTACACTGGTTGTATGACAAACATACAATCCGACATGTAGCAAGTGCAGCTTAAGCTTAGTTCAAGCAAATAATGCCTGGCACAGTTTGTCAAACTACCTGTAAGGGTTAGCTAGATACATCCTTGTTCTATAGTAGGATCAAAAGTCTTACTAGGCATATGAATACATATAATGTTTATTGCATAAATACAAAACTACAATAGTAGCATGCTCCAGTGCAACACGTGTATATTTGTGTATATTTGGCCATGCTGGGCAATAACTAAATGTATACTCACATCATAAATTCATATTCCCACTGGTATAGTCAGTAAGCATTGTGCACACCCTGTGACGCTAAGCAACATATTATCGCTAAGCAACATATCACCTACCACATAATTATACTTACTATAATTATGTATTATTACTATAATTATATCAGGTGTCAATTGGTTAGGGTAATTAGCTTGTATGGGTTAGCACATACCCAGAGTGTTATAGTACAAGAATCAATATATAGGATCCCTACATATCCAGAGGAGGTATACGACAGGCAATTAGTCTTTGATTGAGCAATAATTATCCACCTACGTCGTAATCAAAGGCGTAATCAAAGGCTAATTACTTGAGCTGCACCACGCCTGTCGGACCTCCTCTGCTACATACCTATACAATTAATACACCTACCTATACAATACACCAAACCCATCTTCATTACCAAATGCACAATTCTATGTGCACAGCTTCTGGGTCTCCAAAGGTGCAAGTACCGTACCAAGTGGTCAGTGGATGTGTACCCAGGAAACTGGAGATTGAGAGAAGGAAGAGGCAGTACAACAGACAAGCCAAAGAGCTGGAAAATCTCTTGAAGCAGCACCATGTATCCACTCAGGTAGGTGGGGTATATAGGGGGAGGGAAGGGAGTTACTAAGAATAGAGCAAAATGCTACCTTATTCAAACACCGAGGTGTTCGCTTGCGGTATGTTTTGTTTTGCTTCACTGCAGCATGTAACACATTATGAATGTTTCACCATTGAGTACACAAGTTATCACAGTGGTATAATATTAGATTTGCGCACTGATAACTGAAACCTTGAAGTGGCTGCCATCAAATTACTCAAGCATGGAATTCATTCCAGAGAACCACAATCAAGTTTAACTGGCCTTGGGACTATTAGAGCTATGAATTTCACAAGAGAACCACAATCAAGTTTAACTGGCCTTGGGACTATGAATTTCACAACTAAACAAATAACCCAAGGCCATGGCATGTAGGAAGTAACCTCACCACATGAAATTTAATTATACCATGGTGTATTATGTTCAAGGCTAAAAAACTTACTTGCATGCATGCATGCACGTTGACCAGCTAGCTACAAAGTTGAAGGCAGCCTAAATAGACTCTGCATGTGAACTACAAATTAAGCTAGCAAAATTGTATTCATGCGAACTGGCGATGCTGCATGTATATGGGGAAGTATAATTAGTTTCTTTTCTTAAACCGCTGTGCATATATAATTATTATAGTGCCGCTGACCTAAAACTACAGTATGCTGTTCTCAAAGCTGTGCATGCTGTGGCTTGCATTTGTTCAGCAAACTGAATTACAACACCTATACTTATAAATATTTTATTGGCCGTTTTAGGCTTCATCACATATTAACTTGTTCTATACATGCTATAAATCACGCGGAGGGATTAGCACTTCAATGCTCTGGCTCTATAGTCTGCCAGTAACTTGTATATATAAGCTCGTCACATTAATTTTACGGGCTCAACAATAGATAGTATACAGACTTCTGCCAGGCTATCTTGAAAACTATGGACAGATGTATAAATTTAGTGTATAGATCTACCATGAAGTGATCCAAGTAGATCTATATAGATCTATCTCACTTTTACATCACGAATTGGCAGCCACCTACCCACAGCTAGCTGCATGTGGTCAGACTATGAGATATATTCAAGTATAGACTGTATATCCAATAACCCTTTTTGGTGTTGTGGGAGTAGAATGGGTAAAGATGCTTGCTGAGAGTTGTGACTTCTGAGCTCTGAATGTGGTAGCCACAAACAAGACAGCACCACTATATACACCTATATTAAATCTATAACCTATATAGACATTGGCCATTTCATACAACTGTTACAGCAATCCAATCGTGACATTCAGTCTGCATGTTGAACTCATCCATGCATGTACACAGAAGGGGTGCATATAGTGGATGTGATAGTACTGTGTTTGTACCATGGATATATATGTAGCCTCAACACAACAAGATAGTAGTTTTAAATTTGGCAGATTTTGTTTCATTGTCGAATAAAACCGAGAAAAATCTAAGAAGCTAAAAAGCTCGAACCTGCACGTTGGCCTAAATGTACACGCGGCTTTGACTCTAGGCTGTATAGACTCACTAAACCTCAAATTAACGTCGAGGGTTTGCACTTCAGTGCTCTAGTCTTTTTAGTGTTTACTCGCTTTTACTTGATAACAAAGCCTTAATTAACATCAAAATACTTGCTGTGTGTAAGCTACGATGCTGTAACAGCAGCGCTATGACGTCAAAATTACTTGCTGTGTGTAAGCTACGATGCTGTAACTGCAGCGCTTATGGCGTACAGGTGAGCAGGCTCAGAAATCACAAGAGACAGACAGACAGACAAACGAACAAACAAACAAACAGACTACTACAGTGCATCCAGTCTAGAGACAAATGTGTGTTGTACTTAAATGTAAATATCTAATGATCGGAACATTTCTAAGAGAATACAGACTATTTCCCTGCATTCAGAATCTTCATTTCAAACCAGCAATTTCTATTGAATGGAACTATAGGGGTTGCTTGGAACGGATAGAACCAAGAAAATCTGCTGATACCATTGTGTAGGTGAATGAATAAGCTACAATATATCCAAAAATGTTTCCATGACAACTTAATATAAGGTGGTGGGTTTGTGGTGATTAATAAAACAGTACACAATTGTTATTATAGTGGGTAAATCGGTTAGAGAGAAAAAGGCCAATGGTTTGCGGCTAAAGTTTGGAACTTTGTCACAACATCTGTAGATAGTTTGGCTATCTTATAAAGGTTCGATGTTGCTTAAATATCTACACATCCTCCGCAGTGCTTAGCTTTTAGTGCCGTTTCGGTTAGGGAGAAATTTGAAGAAAATCTTACGGCTAAGGTGCAAAAATTACACATGCAGAGTAAGCTTTGTCTAACTTCTGATAAAAAAAATTTGTCCAGTTCTGGAGATAATTGATGTTACACACATTTTTTTTACGATCACCCCCATTTTCCCCTAAAATGATTTCCCACTACAAACAACTTTGGGGTAATATTTTTGGATGATGTTGTAGCTTATTCTTTCACCTATAGATCTACTACACAATGGTATCAGCACAAAAATGTTCCAATGTTGAGAATGAATCAATTAGTGAGATACATTTAAGTACAACTACACTCACATCTACTCGATGCACTGTATATAACCCATGGCCAGCCCAAGAAAAAATAACGAATATTTTACTCCACAAAAATGACCCGCTATATGATTATGCTGTGGATCCGATCCACAGCATAATCGTATAGCGGGTCATTTTCGACAACACTGTTAATTATGAACCTAATAGCTATAATTATACGAATGCACAACCCACCTAATTCATGCATGTCTAGTAGACGGAGAGTGTTCCCATGCAATGAAAACATTAATACCCCGAATGTAAATTACATGTGGGGTGAGAGGGAAATTTTGCCACAAAATCTTTTGCTTCAATAAGGCCACTGTTAGTTGCATACTTGTTTCAGCATAGTTTAACAGGGATTGGAAACGGGATCACGTGCGACAATGACTCCCAACGTTGCCTCTTGAAACCATCAGTGTTACGGTTCAGAGTGCGATAGGCAGTGGGCGTTAACCTCCAGCAGCAACTAAAACCATGCTAAAACTCCTCTTCTCCAGCTTCTAAAGTTAGGCTGAGTACAACCCAGCCTATAAATCTCTAGTGTTCATCATTTGGAACCACATTAGTTGTGAATTTGTCCAAGTTTGAGTTTCAAGACGACCCTACAACACTTTTGTGAGTTTTTATATGCTTTTTCTCCCTAGAACCAGAGTTTAAATAATCTTTAACCTAGAAAAAGTATATAGTGTTTCAAAGTATTACATTAGTGATTGTAATGAGCCACAATGGTGTTGATTGAAAAACATGTGTTGCTGATTTCAAGTATCAACTACGCTAATTAATTTATGTGTTTATTTGTACCTCTATGCAGAGGTGAAGAGGTTATAATTTCACAATTTTTAGTTATAGGCCAAGCATAGGAATAGGTTCATCGTAATGTCTTATTTCTATGATCTGAATGCATTCTTGTGAGAAGTTACACCTTGCTCAATTTAGTAGGTAAACGTTGAACATGTCGACCATTAGTGTATGCAGATATGCCTTGAAGACCCAAATTCCAACATCATCAGGCAAATACATGAAAGAAATAACTTCAGAAAGATTATGGGATCCCTATATAAGTTAAAAAGTCATAAAAGAACAAGAAAGTTTTTTCGTAGTTTTTTTGTTTTTGTAACTTTTCTATAAAAGCTTCATTTCAGTTTATATTTCACAAAAATGTCATAAATATCACATAATAATGGCCAATAGACAGTTGATATTTCCAAATGGCCAACAGGCATAATAATTATAATTTTGTCTTTATAGAGCCTATAGTGTCTTAGGTGAGATCCAGAGGAGAGTTTTGCTCAATCTGGCTGATGCTACAAGCTCTCTCCTACAGCATGTATGCAGGAACGATCACATTTGCTGCTCATCAGCCCTGTCTTCTGTCTTTACCATTATTTTATGCCTAACTGACGAAAATACACAAAAGGCTGAACATAAAATAGTTAAAATTTTTTTACGGACTGGCTTTTTGGTGCACAATTAGCCTCGATTCCAAGCCGCTGAGAAAGGCGCACTATTCAAGGGGCTGGAGTCGAGGCTAGTGCACAATGCAACTTGAACATGCTGGTACATGGTAAAATAATGCAATGTCAACAAAAAAAAGGACTTTGACCTCAAATAATGGCTGACATCAGTAGGACAGGAGTAGTTGGGCGTGGCCCCACCCTGGATGCGCCTACGTTCGCGTCCAGGGTGGGACCACGCCCAACTAATTGAACATGGATTCACACTCCACAAGTCGGCCTTCTAAGATGCCCTAGCACTACGCTATGGCTATGGCTGGACCCCAACTCGCTTGCCCTCCAAATGCGACTGTGGCAAAAACTTCAATGTGGAGCATGCTCTCTCCTGTGCCAAAGGAGGGTTTCCTACGTTAAGGCATAATGAAATAAGAGATACCACAGCATCCCTTCTCACGGAAGTATGCAGTGAAGTGTGTGTAGAGCCCAACCTACAACCTGTGAGCGCGGACCAACTCAACGGGGCCTCAGCGAACAGCCAAGAAAACGCACGTTTGGATATATCGGCCAATGGTGTCTGGGGGGGAAGATTCCAAAAAACATACTTTGATATGAGTGTTTAACCCCCTCGCCCCCTCCAGCAGAAACCAGTCACATGCAGCAACATACAGAAAACACGAACTGGAAAAGAAACTGGCTTATCAGCAAAGAGTCCAGGAACTTGAACACTCCTCTTTCACACCGTTAGTTTTATCCGTTACAGGAGGCATGGGCGTAGAAGCATCACTCTTCTACAAACGCCTGAGCTCACTACTTGCCCAGAAATGGGACATCACCTACAATAAAACTCTATGCTGGCTAAGATATCGCCTAACGTTCTCCCTCCTACGCTCAGCCATCCAAGCAATTAGAGGCGCTAGATCGTCGGTGGGACATGCAGCCAGGACACCCATTGAGATCGACCTGATCTCAGCAGAATCCCATCTCACAGGATAGTAATTAATATTAACAATAATTATCTACTATTTTACACGTACCCTTGTCATACATGCCATTCCTATAATATATTTATTTTTACCCCACTTGGGCCTGAAAAAAAAAATTGAGGAGGTCCTCCGAGATGTGCTGCCTGGAATTGTTATTATGCCTCGAGGCGTAGCCGCACGAGGGATACCGTAAAGCTGACTGTGTGTGTGTCTGTTCCAGCTGTAACTGCTCAACGGTTGCAATGCGACGAAAGCTAACAGCTTCTATAGGCTTCTAGCCACGTTCTCTTGGATTTTGATTCGTGGATTAGCAAACTAAAGCTTCTTTCTCGAGTTATGGCTAGTTTGACTCACATTGAAGGCTGTTGCAGTCTCTTCAGAATCTTTCATAGCATCATCAGTCCGCACAAACTTTCTATTCAACATATGAGTTAGCCTTGCACTAAAGCGCTAGCTTTTTGTTAGCTACAATACTCAGAAAATATCTAGCAGTAGCCATTTGTGAAATTGATCTCTTTGGACACACCCGTTAATTATTCCTATGGATGTAATGCGCATGCGCGCTCATTCCGATCCAGTGGCAGAATCATCTTTGTCTGAAGGCCTGGTAAGCCACAAAACACTACCATATAACAATATAGATAACAATATGCATGTACACAGGTCTTTTCTTCTTAGATATTTTATACACTGAACTACAGATCCTGGAAGAATCAATTTTCTTCTTTCTTGAGGTCCTGGTAAGCCACATAGATTTAATACAACAATAGATGCATGTAAATAAGTCTTTTCTTCTCAGTGACTTTATATAGATAAACTAACTTTAATATAAAATTCATTATAGAAACTAATATAACACTCTAATACTTTTCAGCGAAAGCAAAAACATGGCGAGAGGCATTAGCACAGCGCCAGCTTGAACACTAGTTATTGGTAAGCAGTCTGCTTATTAGAAGGAATTGTTATTGGTAAGCAGTCTGCTTATTAGAAGGCTATACATTACTGTAACAGTGAGAACTGAATGCATGCATGGTTACCACATGTATAATAGTCTGGTCAACATCATTATGTGATCACAGATACGTGTAGCTAATTATTAAAGTATGCGTTTGTTTTGCTTATCCAAACATAATGGGGACATCCAAGTTAAGTCATGTTTCATGTTTATGTCATGCACTGCTGCACTTTCCTTGTTTCTTTAACTTCTGTCTTATACCCATGCACTGCTGGTTTTCCCCACAAGTTTCACAGCAATCATTGTACTAATTATGTAGACAGTCAGGGTGTCATACAGGGGGGGGAAAGGGGGGATATCCCCCCCTAGCTCCAATTTCCCCCCCCCTTTCAATTATGACTGAGTGTCCATAGCTGGGTATTGAAATAATGGTTGACCTTTTTTTAGCAACATTTTCTGGTTACTTTTCTCATTTCCCCCCTCTACTTCAAAATCCTGTATGACACCCTGACAGTGCATTATTATAATTATAGTGCAGTGCATTTGATTACTTTTGCAGCCAAACGAAGAGAAAAGGAAGCAGAGAGACTGTCTTTGTATCCAGCACCAGTACTAAAATCAAAACAAAAAGATCTCATTCCATCTACTGCCTCTGATTCTGAAACAGAAATTGAACATGATGTTCCATTCTCCCACCAACTCAACACTGGTAGTGGCTTTGGTACTGAGAATACACTTCCTATTTCTGAGCAGAATATTGGGGTCACTGTGAGCGAAGAAAAGGATATGCAAACGCTCAGCAAAGACCAAATTCAAGGTGATGAAGTGCAAGCCCTGAGTAGAATGGATGGCGATAGGGGTAAAGAGAACCCAACACCAAACGGGGAGTTGCTATCTGATGTGAATAATGGCAGCAGAGATGTTGTGTGTGGAGAAAAAGAAGATGTATATCTGTCTATTGTTCAGTAACCCTCAACAATCAACCATTTAGTGATAGAGAAACTGATGTGATGTGTACATGAAGTATCAAATTATAAATTGTTACGTAGCCTTTACTTACGAAATCATTATGTTTCCCTGCTGTCATTTGAAAACATTGAAGTCTCTAAAAACAAACCAGCGCGATGCCGGAGTTTGTGATCACCTTATATAATAGATACTATCTTGCGCATGCTATTACATTTCTTTAACTGAACAATCGGTCGACTGTTCCTGCATGCATGGGGCTAGCCTATAATGTAATTATGGGAACAACAGATGTGACAGGGGAGAGAGTGAGAGGGCGCTATATAGTCTGTTCACCGTTAGACAGATAACTTTCCTAATTTTCTGATGCGGTTTGAGAAGTACTCGAAGATCCATTTGCATGACACAACATCCACATGCAGAGATTAGCCAGATAATATACTTAATTAACCCCAACTCACATGATCATCCCTATCAAACATCCATGCATGCATGCATGGTTTATAATTATG
The DNA here is from genome assembly GCF_963675165.1 of Halichondria panicea. Taxonomy (NCBI): domain Eukaryota; kingdom Metazoa; phylum Porifera; class Demospongiae; order Suberitida; family Halichondriidae; genus Halichondria; species Halichondria panicea. The sequence continues at coordinate 4,729,222 of NC_087386.1, forward strand.
TATCATCTTGATTTATATTTTTATATCTTATGAAGTAAAGTACAGTATTGTATACTCCCACAAACAGTTTTCACCAAGGAAAATACGGTCACGTATTATGATTGTTATTTGCACTAGGCAAATTAGGTTTTTGCTTGTCTAAAATTATATTAAGCTAAATATTAACATAATGTGATCATTTGTTTTTAAACAAAATGGGGGGCCTCCAACTATTCGTTGTGTTTACAAAAGCATGCATGGGATTGCCCGGCCGGATTCATGCATGCAGGGAATAATAATTTATTTGTTATATACAATTACCTTGTTGATTTTTCAAGTTCTTGCTTACTATACTGATAACTGTACATGCATGGGTATTACTATTGGTGTAATCCCTATAGAAACATCTATACATGCACTGTGATGATTTAAGTTGCTTATTGTTGCATATAGCAAAGTTAACCTAGATATAATACTGAATTATAGCTATATATATGCTATTATGTATACACCATTAGTCAAGCAGTGATAATTATTTCCCCTCCCTGTATATGGTGGGCCGTTTGTTTCAAAATTCAAATGTTATATTTTCATTCAAATTACAATACATTCATTCAAGATGCATATACAGTATTCATTCAAGACCTGCAATTGTCATTCAAGATTTTAATGCATTCAAGTCGACAATAATTATTCAAGATATCATGCATGCATATACAGTCATTAAAACACAACATTTAAGAGATGTCCTTTGCTTAATGCTCAAAACTCGAAGGTCGGCAACGAACCCCTGACCTCTTGTTAATTTTCGTTAATCAATGTCATGTTTCTGGTTTGGGAATCACCTTACCACTACTGAGGGAGGGAGTTGATTATTGTGAACCCCATTTCCTGTTAATTAAAACAACTACACCATGCAATAAAACCACAAAGTGTGGCTAAAGTCATCTGAAATTATGCATGTTTATGCATCCATCAAAATCTTGAATCTTGAATGAATAATCTTGAATGCTCTTGAATGAAAATTGCACATCTTGAATGAATGTATTGTGATTTGAATGAAAATGTAACATTTGAATTTTGAAACAAACGGCCCACCATACCTGTATACCTCCTCATGCATGCATGGCTATACATTTGCATGTGGTTTGTTTTGATTCCTATAAGAGCTGTGATGATTCCTGGAACTTTTAATTGAAATGAGATTCACAGCCTGACTATATTTATAGACTATAATTATTTCTGTATTTTGAGTGGGCAGATCAAAGGAAACACTGTGCCAATATCTGCCATAATTATGGCACAGGTCAAGCCTTGAACTGTGCCACTATCTAAATACTGGCATAGTATGGCTGAAGTTACCTCTAAAGCCCACCATCCACCCAGTAACCTGAAAGGGTCCCTTTTATCCCTTCCGTTCAGCCACACACAATCTGGAACAGTTCCATCACTTTAGTTTGCATCTGAGCCCAACCCACCAAATTAGCTTGATGTTATCTCCGCCCCCAATGAAGTGGCTAATGGCTTGTAGATATGGGCGTGGGTCAATGGCTGTGCACAAACTAACCATCGATTTTATGCCTTGCTGCTGCCTCGATGGAAGTATGTGTGGCCTTTAAAAGCTGCACTCTGGTCAACTAAGCTGCTTAGCAAGCATGTAGACTATTGTAGAGCTTGTGTCCACTTGTGAAGTGCCTGTGTACACAAATGGCTTGCTGCTTCCTCTTCGAAAATATTCTATGGCTACCAAGATAGTCCAGAGGGTCTACCAATGGATACTACTCAGTCCATAGATACACGAAAGAAAGGGATAGGCAACGCCCAGCACTTCCGTTGGATGAGGCGAGTTGCTAAAAAGGGGCGTGTAATGAGCAAAAAGGGGTGCGTGCACTCAAAATGTCAGTAAAGATATTAATAGTTTGTAGTATTATAGCAAACTGTGCTCTTGAGGAGACACCAGATACACTTAGACATAGGCTATTAATCTTTTAGAGCTACTATATGCAAAGTGATGAGAAAGTAAGCTCCAAAGGGGGTGTCAGTACACTCTACAAACCATAGCAGGTCTGTTCCCAAGTCCTTCAAATGCCATCTCTTCGATCACACAATACAGATAAAGATACTTGTGTTCCACTTTCTAATACCTAAACTGTATCTTAGAGCACTTCAAACTAGATTACCATGTACAGTCAGAGCAGGAGAGGTACGCAAACTTTCTGGACTTTGGACAAACGTTTCATGGTGCTGCTACTACTTTGCTGCATTGAGAGCTGGAAAATATGCTTTGTTCCATGCAGTTATAAACACACTTTAATTCTGTGAAACTTACATGTTATAATATTATTTCATATTGGAGATAGAGGTACATAAACTGACAAATTGGTGTTTTTTCACACAAATCAAGCTGAATAAAAGAAAGCTCGGCACTAAGGCCACTCCAAGTGACACTCTGGTTTCTGGTCCTGAAGTTTTTCTAATTGCATGCGGGCGGGCGGCTTTTCTCATTATGTCATTATCAATTTCACCCATTATTTTGCAAATGAATATCATTATCACACTATTTTGTACCACATGGACCATTCTGCGCATGCGTAGTAGAAATAATGAGATAGAAATCCAATAATGAGATAGAAATCCAAGAATAAAATTTGATGCGGGCGGTGGACCAGAAACCAGAGTATCACTTGGAGTGGCCTAACATAGCAGCTGTAGCTATCAGTAGTGCTGGGTGTATGTGCGCATGATGCCTGATTGCTTTGAATTTCTCTTTTAGGCCCCCTACGAGAAAAATAAGCAGATATAGGGATCAATGTGTACTTTCTTGAGCGCAACTCTCGCCTCCAACCAGAGGGTGTGACGTCACACACTGCATTTACCTAGTATCACGTCCTACATGCTGTATATAGCGGATAATTTTCGGGCAGCAATATTGAGATATTTCGTGGATAATATTTTCGTGGTTTGGAGCTTGTACTGCAGGTAAAGGTAGGCAAGGTCGCTTCATTCGTGGGTAAAATATTCGTGGTCAGACCTCCAACCACGAAAACCACGAATATTTTGCCCCACGAAAATTACACGCTATATGGTAGCTTGCTTTTTTTTTTTACGTGTCCTAATTGAACAGCTCAGCAGAACTTCAAAGGATAATCGCATTCATGATACTATCCAATCTGCCACAGAATCCAATATCATGCAACATTCACAAGTTGATAGCACGCTCCCTCCCAGATTGTTGTTGTAAAATATACAACATTTTGACCGGTAAAGGGGTATATACAGTATAACACTGCATGTTAAACAGATTCAGTGGTAGGCAGAAAACGTTTTTCATGTGTCTGGTGCATTCCACAGCCACCACAAGTAGCATCAGGATTAGGACTCTCCAGGTCTTGAGCTGCCTGTAGTATTAGACACACGCTGTCATCAGCATGAGAATCCTCAGCAGTCATGTCTATGCTCAAATAGTCTACAGCTCCTTTAAAACTACTGCTGAAGGATCTATACAAAGCTAAAATAATCTAGCATAATTTGTATAATCACTTAGAATATTATTGTAGATCTAACAATATACGACAAATGAACTTACATATTTTCTTTTATGTAGACATCTAGTTGTGCGCACAACATTGGATATACCGGTAGTGTCTCAGTAGTGCCTTTGCCTAGCCTCGTTCCCAGGCCTTACTTTTTCTTGCTGTTGTCACTGTTCATCCATAAACATAAGAAATACATAGTGAGGCAGCAAAGAAAGAAATGGGCATACAGTTAAGAAAACGTAAGGCCTGGTTTGGGAAATCGCGTGATCCACAAGGATTTTTATGAACGTGGGCGATATGTAGCCCACAATCGTGACGTAAGGTATTCTCCCACGCATTCCGAGTAAGACTGTACTGTACTGCACTGAGACAACCACCAAGCTGTGCTGCAAGTCAGATCAGAGAACCAGCGTGGCCAGCTCTGGTGGCAGTAGCTACCTGCTATATGATAATGATGACTAAGCTATTCTACTATAGCATGTAGAAAGACACAAGAAAAGGTAATAGTGATAGAATCTAAACACACAATCTAGACTAGTAGATCATCTAGCTAAGCCTAAGGTATAGCTAGCTATAGTGCTTGCAAACTTCCAGTTCCAAGTCCATGTCCAGCTTGCAGCAGGCAAAGTTTTACTAGTCGTAGACCTCTGCGTGGGCAGTCCAACATCTCTAGCTCAGTATGCCCACGCTCATTTTCACCCTTCTACCACCCTTCTACCCTCACGCGACTTCCCGATACAGGCTCTCCTTTTTCCTAACTTTACGTCTATTTCTTTCTTTATTCCTCCAATTAATACCGTATTTTATCTCATTGAACGAATAATACAGTATTTTATCTTATTGAACGATTGTGATAAAGAACAGAAAAAGGAGAGCCTGTGTAGAGGCTAGCCTTTGCCCTCGAGGCCTGCGGCTATAAAGTTACTACTGAGCCAATATATCCCATGTGGCACTCTAGTCTCATGGATCAGCCCCCTCCTTAGCCTCGATTCCCGGCCGCTTGAACAAGGCGGCCTGGTATACCTTTTTTTTTTTTTTTTTTTTTAGCCTTTATGGCGAAACGAGTAGTTAAGGTAAGTACAAACGGGTAGACAGATATAAATCGAAATCTAAGTAAGGTAAAGATATGAAGAACAAACATATAGTAAGTTTAGGTATGCCCATCAAGCACAGGTGATAGAGTTGGTGACCTGTGAATGAGCATGGAAGCATTCCCTCGCCAAAGGGCTATGCTGACTCTCCCAAAGAGGTGTTTAATGGTGACTGAGTCTCGGTCCGCGCCTGAGCGGAGACAAATTGACCGGCCGATATCACGAATGGTTGAGATGAAGTCCTCTGCTAAGCCTCCCAGGGTTTCGGCCACAAGGGGAATGCATGTCATACCCACAGACCTGCAGCTGGGGAGATTGGAAGTCAGCTTACGCTGGACCCCCACTTGGAGAGCGTGGCCCTGGGTCCTTGCAGCCTCAGACAGTGTGAGAGACTGGAGAGGAGAAATGACATGGACGTCAAGAGCCGCTGGACGACCATTGATCCAGTTGGGGAGGAGGACGTCTGCAGGGCGAGAAGCCGAGTCAGGAACAAGCCCTGTAGTTTCTCTTGAGGGGCCCAGAGCAGCAGACTGAGCCGCTTTAAAAACAACGTCACGGACGGCGTTGTGACGGCTGATACGGTCACTGTTGCCTCCACATCCCACCTGGTGGTCACCAAGGGAGTCAGCAACACCATGACACTCAGGGCAGGTGAACTGGTCATTGTGCAGCGGGACCCCTAGCCAGTAACACAGGCAAGAGCGAAACTCCCTATCTTGGAGGTGAAGCCCGAGTGAGGGAGAAGGGATTACGTTCAGCCAGTCCTGAGCGTGAGGGAGACCAGTGGAGAGGGCCAGTGCTCGTGACCTAGTGGTGGGGGCCGAGGCTAACAGGCTCTTTAGTAAGGATTCATCAATAGCAGCAGAGAGGGCTCCCTGTCTGAGGGGTATGTCCATGTCGTTCAGAGTCTGCCTGGTATACCTTGTATGCGCATGCGCAAAATAATTGACAACAATTTCATCATACAAATTGTAAAAAAACGGACAAAGTTACAAAAGGGAATAATACGTATGACAATGTGACCACAATGGCAGCTTTCAGAGACACTAATCAAAGTAGAATAATTATGCTGCAGCAGTGTTGCTTCTTCTAGCTCTGTTTATCAAAGAGACAGTTCAAGAAAGCCTCCCAGACAGCTAGAGCTGCCAGCTAGGAAGAGTGGTGGACTCTTTAATACATCAGTAGATCTTGAGTGAATAACTTCCTGAGTGTCGAGTTAAAGCTTATTAAAAGCTTTTAGGAGTAATCATTAGCTTCTTTATCTTCAGCAATGACTTCTTGTCGAACATAAAGGCAAGATTTAGTAGCAGAACACTTGCCTGGTCTATATTACCACAGCCTCATCAGGGGACCCACAGGAACACATCATGCCTTTCCTATAACATCTGTAGCCTTACAGTGTAGGGTGTCGTTAAGTAGAGACTTGGCTTGATACAATAAAGGGCGTAAGAACTCAGTCATCTTTACACAATACTTCTATGTAACGAACTGTAAAATCAGAATACAAATAGTATACGGTTTATTTTACTGACAGTATCCACAAATACACGGATTACCCCCTTTTTGGGGTAATGTACACACATGCGCATACAAGGTATACCAGGCCGCCTTGTTCAAGCGACCGGGAATCGAGGCTACCCCCTCCTGAGAAGGGGTCTGAGCACTCTTGTCTTGAGGTCATTTCACAGTGGAATGTGCCAGACCAATGGAATGTAATCAATTCCTGACCTTACGCCCCCGCGTATTTGTTAATTGTACAAAGCGTCAAGCGCAGGCATCTCTCTATTTCTGAAGAAGGTGCTTCAATCTATTACATGTATGTCTTTTGCCTGTGGTGCTAACTCTCTGTGCCCAAGGACCCCTGCTTGGCTTGCTTATGCTTTGTAGCAGCGTCTATGTATGAAGCGTTTACCATGCGCAATGCATGCGTTAATGATTATCCAAATGCGTTGAGCAACGTGCAGTTCTTTATTGCCTCCTATAATATCACCTGACTAGAATAAGTCAATCTGATTCAGCCGCTGGAATTCCAGCGTGTGCAACAAAACTACATCAAGAGTGCTCAGACCCTTCTCAGGAGGGGGCTGATCCATGAGACTAGTAGCACTCGTGTGTCACAACTATAACTTGTTATTAACAAGTTATAGTGTTGACACATGCACGAGTGAAAAAAAGAAATATGTAAGTTCATTTGTCGTATATTGCATGCTAGATCTACAATAATATTCTAAGTGATTATACAATTATGCTAGATTATTTTAGCTTTGTATAGATCCTTCAGCAGTAGTTTTAAAGGAGCTGTAGACTATTTGAGCATAGACATGACTGCTGAGGATTCTCCTGCTGATGACAGGGTGTGTCTAATACTACAGGCAGCTCAAGACCTGGAGAGCCCTAATCCTGATGCAGTTGCAGGCAATAATCTAATTGCAGGCACTAGTAGAGCAGTGAGCTCAGTGAAGAGGAAAAATGGTTGCAGCAGCCAAGAAAGAGGGGCAGAAATCGATAAGGGTGGAACCAGCATGCTGGCCACTTTTCATCATGAGGAAATCTCAGGTACATATATATTATGCTGATTATATTGCAGCAAGCAATATATAGATGTGTTGTATACCATTATGTGGTAAATCTTGATCACTAAATTAAATGAGCTTGGGATTAGGTAGTAGTATTTTGTGGTAGGGAACGAAGTGTCCAACATGGCTGCATGCATGAATGCATGCCCAATTATATTTAACAGTCTCAGATGGGGGTCCTGTTATTGCTTAGAGAAGATGAGATATATGCCTCAAATCCCGACTATTTTGATCCCTTAAATCAATGCAGGCATGCATGCATGTCAATAGTGGGTTTCTAAAGGTAATAGTCTATCTGTATAGCTAATGCAAATCACATCCATTGTCTCTTGCATGCGCACGCATACATGCATGCACACACGCACACACACACACACACGCACGCACACGCACACACACACACACACACACACACACACACACACACACACACAATAGAAACAGACGGAGAAAGTGAAGAGCCTGGCCTTCCCTTATCTCCTGATTCTCATTTGATCTCACACAAAAAGGGAGGGAAAATGCGAGCCAATCTCGACTCCAAAGAAAGGGGGAGAAAAGGAGGTCACGGGAAGGCAAAGGTCAGTATTGAGGAGATGATTCAAAAGCAAGAGACTGCCAGTCAGATACACAATGAGAACGAGAGGTACAGGTGAGTGGTGGAAACAGATGTTTGTGTATTAATCGCATTAAATACTATATAGATTTTAGGAGTGTGCATGTTGACTTAATTGCTGTGATCTCCCAAATGTTGTCGACGTGATACGTATGCGTGTATGTAAAAGTGCTGATACTTTGCATGTGGGTATAACTAGTTTTGTTTTAACAGATTATCTAGTATTGCATCTAATATACGGGACATCAGTGGCGTAGCCAGAGGGGTGCAGAGGGTGCTCCAGCACCCCCCTCTGGCCTCAGACTCTGCTCCACAAGTTCCTTTTACTAACTAGCTAAGCTAGCTAGCTGATATGAGATCGAGAGTACTAAGCTCTATAATATAATTGCACGATCAACTCAAAACTCCACCTCGAACTATCTAGCTCCACCTCCAAATATTCATTCCAGTCAGTGCACATGTGCAAAGCCACGTGGCTGAGCAGACCAAGGTCCCCCACAGAGTTGCAGACTGTTCAGCAGCTATCACCATCATCATCATGTCACTCTTTGACCAGTTCACAGAGCATGCAGCACTGCAAAACTGCAAGTGGCTTGCTACCCTGTCCTGCTAATTCACAAGCAGAACCTGGTTAGCAGCTGCATGATTTAAAACTCAAAACAATGCATTTTATAGGACATCTTCAGATGAAGATGTAACCACCAGTACCCTCAAAGCAGCAGTACTCTCATTTCTTTAGCCAGATTGCGTTAGAATCAATCTCAGAGCATTTAACATCACAAATTTCTGGGGGAGTGCCCCCAGACCCCCCACTGGTAATTCGTTCATCAACTTAGGACAAGCACCCCCCTCTCTCAAATCCTGGCTACGCCCCTGGACATGGATGGTTACCCATACATGATTGCTATAGTATTGCATGCGCATGCATGGTGGCACCACTTACATGTACCCCAGTCAAGGGGCTGAGGTTATTTCAGTTTCTAAGCATCTGTTGTGATAATTTTCTTATTGCTGGACTACCATGAAGTTTCCTTGGATACAACAGACACACTGTCTGGTATTTGGAGTGAATACACATGGACTCTTTCATGTTTTCCCTGAAAAACACATGTTTTATTAATTGTGTATCACACTCCTGTTCCTTTTTATTGCATGCATGCATGTTCCACTCTCCAGGTGCTCAGACAATTAGACAATGGGATATTACTATGTATAACATGATTACCATTAAACCACAAATTTACCAAATACAATAGTAGCCCGTATACATAATTATAGAGGAGAGAGTACTAACTATTATCACTAAAGAGTGTTGCACTGATTATATACAGGAGGAAGGAGCTACGTGTTGCTGTACTTAGTCTTCGGAATCAGTTAACTAGACCCACCAAGCGACCTGCCGTCAAATTGGTACTGGAAGCAGCTATCAAAGAACTGAAAGTGAGTAACAGTATAGAGCATGCATGCAGATTGAGGTTTTCTGTATATAAAATAGAATGCCGTTTTCAAGTAGGGCATGCACAGACTTAGATAGAGGGTTGAATATTGAAGTGTGACAATTTATAAAACAAATATGCTTCTGCCGTAACCTTTTCGTGTGGCTCTGTACCTGAAAGTGAAGAGGGTGTAGTCGTTAAAAATAACTGGCTGATGTTTCCCTTATGAATTATAATAGTATAATCATTCTTATAGGAGTATTTTGGTTATGCTAATGTAATTTCATGTTTTCCACTATTGAATATGCTGCCCTCCCCAAATCTCTAAAAATTATATTTTAACATTCAGGCATCTCTAATTGAGTGTTCCTTATCTGTTTTGTTTTTTTGCTTTGCTCTGTTGCCGACATTGCCCTCCTACAATAATAGGTCTATGCATGCACATTCCTTTCTTTTCCTCATAATTTCACCCTGTATATAGGCCTCATACACACAATGGTTTTGTATGTGAGTGCTACGTTGTAGTCACATGGCAGACCAACAGGTGCTATAATTTTTTTGAGAGGTGGCCTTCATAATTGGAAAAACTGAGGAGCTAGCTAGATAATCATGTTACCCAGTTCAAAGTTTCAACCAACACACTGGTCCTCACTTCTACTCTTGACGTGTAGTTCAGTGTTAACCTCAGTCTGCATGACTGTACTTATCACCCGACTGTGGTAATGGTTAAGCTAGCCATAATGATAAAGCAGCTTCCCAGTGGAGGTATGCAGGAGCAATTAGTTGATTGGCAGCTTCCCATGGCGTGCCGAGTTAAATACCACATAGAGTATCACGTAGCCATGCTTTCTGGGCCTAGTTTTGAGGTCCAGGAACTAATTCTGTAAGTATAATATAGTGCTTACCAGTGTCACCATTATTTGCTAATTCTTTACCAGAAAACAGCCGCCACAATTCCCCCCACTTAATTATGTACACCTTGGTCAATAAAAATCATTTAATTCACAGGGTTTCCATCCTTGCCAGTTACAAACTTAAAACCAGAAACTTGTATCTGTCTGTGTTCATCATGTTCTCAAACAAGGAAGGTAATGTGGTTGAGCAGCTGGTATACCCTTCCCTAAGCTAATTATCCAGACAATGTATAAGGATTCTCTGTAACTGTTCTATAAATAAAATCAGGTGGTATAGGCAAATTTCATCTTAAATATATGCATGTACGAGCCTTAAACAAACAAGAAACCAATGCCATCAAATGTATGGTTGCTATCTATATACATAGAATGCTTTATATTGGTGTCTAATTGATGTAATTATGCATTGACTGGTACTATAGCTTAGCTACTTATAATTGTATTTTTCAATGCCACCAACTATATACTCTTGTCTGGCTTCCCAGTGGATTAGCTAGACACAAGTAACTTTTGCATGGTTAGGAATTTCCTCAGCCTATTATACATAGATAAACTTTTCTCTACGGCCTAAGTCTGTTGAGGACTTTAATTGTGTTGAGTGCATGGGGCTGAAGAATGTGTATAATGGTTCAATATTTGCAGTCCCACGTCTACTATATCATCTATATGGTTGTCTGTATAGTAGATATTCTCTGTAGGACAATGCCTACAGTTGTTGACAGTCTGTGCTAATATCTTTTTGATTGATTAGCTCGATTACAGCTTGGATCTATAATGAATCTAATCTAGCAGCCGATATACATTAGCTTTTAACCACTGGGTAAACTTGTATATACCTTGATTCCAATGGTCAACAAAAAACCTCAGCTATAATCAAGTTTCAGAATACCACCTGTATAGGTGTACCGCTATCTATTGATTGTGTTCTTATATTCAGTTTGCCACCTGTAGGTGTCTGCTATTGTGTTGTTCTGCCTATATTCAGCTTGCCAACTGCATGTGTACCATGCAGCTGTTGCCATTAGTGGTGCTACTATATATATATATATATAATTATAGGTGTTGTGCGTTAGGGAAATCTTTAATACTGCATGCATTTATAATAATTATATACTCCTGCTTGTAACCTATAATGAGCAGATTCAGAATCACACACGCACACACACACACCATGCAGCCGACTACTGTGACTACTGTAACCCATCCGTGGCCGCCCACGTGCCGCCTCGGTTAATTAGCGGTAGATCGTATAGTATATACATGCACACTCCAATAATGCCTACAATGGTGCATGCACCAGGAACTGTGTAGTACTATACAGGCGATTGATTGTATGGGTGATTGATCAGCCACCTTAACCCTATACTCCCTATATATGTATTATAGCTGTACATTCTCTGAATACTTTAAAAGTGTAGTAACTACAGCCTCTATATGCCTCTATTATATATATAGTTCATCACTGCATGGTCACTGCATGCATGTGATGCTACGTAGTATAGTTCACATTAAAGTACAGGATGTTTTTGTGTATAACTACGGATAGAACATTGAAAGAATAACAGAATCCTTTACATGTGAGATCAATTTCTAGCGGTACTGTTCTGAGAATTTGGACATTCCCTCATCGTGTTGGTTTTGTTCAAGTTTAATTGTTGTTCTGCGTATATATAGGGTTCTGTATACTCTTGTAACCTAAATCAACTTAGTAGTATAGATACATAATTATACATATACCTGCACACTCCAATAATGCCTGAAATGGTGCATGCAGGAACTGTGGTAGCATGCTGCCGCATGTGCAATAGTATAATAATGACTCCTAATAATTCAATGATTGTTTACTGAACTGAAGTGTTATTTGAAAGTATAAGGACTGCATGATGTGTCTTTAGGTGGGTATCAGGAGTTTAGTGGTATAATTATGTATAATTATAGGTAACAAAACTTGGGAGTTAATTAAGTCACAGCTGAGGGAAATTTCGAAATTATAACCGTGGATAGGTTAATATAGCGAAGACCGCTTAGGTTACACCGCTTGCATAGCATAACATACGTAGTTGTATAGTATTTTCATTGCCAGCTTAATGCAAACAGATGGATGATGTGTTTGGGTATTGTAGACAATGGTTGTCTCCCATATTTACCACATCCATGCATTCATGCTATCTCTGAGTTCATCTCATCTCAATTCATCCAGCTCCCTAGTACACTATAACCTAGCAACACACATGTACTCTCACGCTTTCAGGACCTTAAAAGGAAAGAGAAGGAAGACATGCGTACGCTAGAGTCTCTGAAGGACAAGGAGAAAAGGCTAACCATAGAACTAGAGAACAAAATGTGAGTCTAAAACATTAAAATATGATTCCTTACGTATATTTACATTTATTATTTATATGCAACACAATTCGTAGACCATACACGCATTGGGGAAACTCCTTGCAAATGATGATACCATATATTATAGCGCGAAATTGTCTAAGGCACCGTTAGCTAACATTTCATGGAGGATTGCTAACCCACGAAATTAAGCCCCTCCAAAATTTCGCGCTATACGGTAGAACTATATACAACACAAAACAATGTTTGGTAAACATAATATATAATATGTCATCATGATTATGTCATCATTCAGGAAGGAATACAAAAGTCGTCCGAACTGCCCCAGCTCTTCTGGGACGGTTCTTACCTCAGTCCCTCAAGTCCCTCCTCCTGTATCTTTCTTTCCCCCTCCCAACTCTGGTTCGTGGTTTCCAGCTCTGCCAGGCAATAACATACCAAGGCCTATAGGTGAGTTCTGTATAATTATACTACTATAAGTCTGGCTTCGTCCCAAAAGCTTAGATTCTAAACTTCTCATACTGATTCAATATTCTGAAATAGGTTGACAACTGAGCTGCATGCATGTAAACAGTATAGTGTTACATCTGGAGATGGGTCATGGCTTCTTGGGATGCTAGCTGTAATGTGCTGAACCAGAAAACCCCTACATATGTTCACCATGCATGGAGCATGTGTGCTTTAGGGTGGATAACTGATCGTTATCAAATGCATATGTTGTTAATTGCCGCTATAATTGAATTTTGAGTAGTGGAAGGGTGGCTAACCACTGTAACCACGGGTACACACCCTGCATGAATCTTGCATGAATCTTGCGTATATATATAGTGATTCCGGTAATTTTTTGGCATGCATAAAAAATGTATGCAAAGTATGATCATTATAATTATTGGTGTTCATATCACCTCGATCAGAAACGTCATATTGTACTTTTATCTTATCTTCGTACAGAAATACCGGCAGTCTCACATATAAACTCTCCACCAGTAATCTTCTCCCCATGGCCCAGCGATTGCCGCTTCGGAGTACCTGCTTACTTTCCCCCTCCGATTTCGCAATCTCCTTTTCCTTTCGGAAACTCAAGATTCACACCCATGATGTTCCAGTACCCCCTTCGACCAACCTCACTCGCCATGCCCCTCACACCTTCCCATCCCACATTCACTGTACACAATAGCTTCCCTATGATGCAAGGAATGGTCCCTCAACAACTACCACAAGCTGACGAATCGCATCGTATGGTCACGATTGTATCTCCAAGAGCACAGGCCTATCCTCAGTCACCTGCTTACGCTAGAGAATATTCACGATCAGAGGTTCCTCCAGAAAAAGAAAGAACATGTTTTACAGAGAGCGATTTGTTTGAAGCCGAAGACAGCAGAGAGTCTTACTCACACAACAATACCAGTTCAAAAAACGGAGGAGAATCAGCTGATACAGAATGCAGATCTTCCAGTGTACTTCATTACACTACTTCAGCTGATTCAATGAGGAAGCCTGCAACACTGACAGATCGCAATACAATTCTTTGTCAGGAGCAAGAGAGCTTTCCCCATGACTCGCCTCTAACTTTCAATATTGTTCATCCACCTCCTTCACTGCATCGGCCAATCACAATGTCCACGTATACCAACCACAACAAAGCTCAACGTGTGCAAAAAACTATGCCACCTTTGTTACGGATTGACAGCGACAGTGAACTAGGAATAATACAAAAATCCATGCAAGGTGAAAAGTCGAAAATAGAATTGAGAGCACATACGAAAGCCTCAAAGTTTTCTCAGATTCACAATTCCGAGCTCGTCACAGTACAGTACTGCAAAAATCCTCACTACAATAGGATATCTTCTTTGAAAAAGATCATGCGAAAGAGAAGGAAAACTAGCAGTAGTGACTCTGAGACCAGTGATGAAGAAAGTGAACTATTGACCGCTTATAAAATTAATTAGTGACCTCATTTCATTTTCAAAGTTGTTCTAAGACTGTCTGCCACCCACCCCAGCTGAAGAAGGCACTATATACCTAATCACTACCTACATAGTTATTGCAGATTCACATCTGTTTAGAATTCAATCACTGCTGTAACTTTTCCCAATGATGATTAAAATATATTATATATTCTGTGGTTAAATTAATGATGATAAAATATGCATGATTGTAACAAATAATTGTAGCAAAAAACAGCCATAATTATTGCATGCATGGATATTATGAATTAGTTTCCAGTAATTGCAGTTTGTTTTTTTCATCGAGGCCGACAGGGGGAGGGGTCAATAACCTGGATGTAGTAAAAAATATAATACAGCAGTGAGACATTTTTATAGGACCAACATGCACTGGGCCATGGTATGGATGTAGGTATTGTGTGCATGTGCACAGAATGCTGCATGAACAAGTCATAATTACCCCGTGTGTGCGCACCAAGTGATTAGTGTATGCATGTGTGTCGGTTTGTGAATGTGTGTGGATATAAAAATGAGCTGTTTGAGCGAACTAGATACTTTCATGAACTGCTTTAACTGAGACAGTAGTTGAAAAAATAGTAGAAACTTGTAGGCAATCTTCGAAGGCGACAAAATACACTGTTTTTTTTAATCGATGCTTTCTAGATTCACGGTCATTCGATCCTAACATTATAAGGTCGTTACGGTGAAAAGTTATAACCTGTTTGCTGCTGTGCTCAACGCACGGGGCGAATGCTCTATGAGCATCTTGTTAAGACCCTTATAAGGATCTTAACAAGATGCTTATACACATGTAAGAGCATTCAATGTAAGAGCACATGCAGGTTTATCTGATTACAGGAGTCATAACAAACCACCCACAAGAAGCATGTACATGTACTAACTACACCTATATGTATTGTAGCAAATACATGTATAGCCTCGTTCCCAGGCCGAGTTGTCTCCAAAATTACGCTATAAATTGCCAGTTGGCGACCTATAATTATAGCTGGGAATGAAAACTGGCGACCTAGCGTTATGGTGTGGATCCCAAGGGGCAGCATATTCCAGTTTTGATCTCACAAGTGAGATGTAGAGTTGTCTTAAACATTCTAGTGACAAGTGGCCATAGAACTGTCGGTAAATTATACCAACCTGCTTGCAGGCATTTCTGCACATTCCTTCTATGTGTTTTGACCATGAGAGGTCATGAGAGATCCACACGCCAAGGTACTTGTATAGTGGTCAACTTTAAGTAGGGGACCAGGAGATTGAATAGGATGGTAAAGAAGAAGATCATCAGCATAGAACAAGAGACTTCCTTTATTTTGATGTAGATCAATGTCATTTATAACATGCATGCAGACACAGTACATTGAACTTGTAGTGATTCGTTGTAGTGATTCGTAGCAGTGTCCGAACCTCCTCTGGGTGTAGTTCAGTGTATATTAGTTCAGTGTCCGAACCTCCTCTGGGTGTAGTTCAGTGTATATTAGTTCAGTGTCCGAACCTCCTCTGGGTGCATGTAGTTCAGTGTATATTAGTTCAGTGTCCGAACCTCCTCTGCATGGGTGTAGTTCAGTGTATATTAGTTCAGTGTCCGAACCTCCTCTGGGTGTAGTTCAGTGTATATTAGTTCAGTGTCCGAACCTCCTCTGGGTGTAGTTCAGTGTATATTAGTTCAGTGTCCGAACCTCCTCTGGGTGTAGTTCAGTATATATTTGAGTTCAGTGTATATTTGTAACATTTCATAACGTGCAGACACAGTAAATTGAATTTGCAGTGATTCATATATACCACATGTTTGACCTTCTCTGTACATGTGTGTAGTAGAACTGGGTGTTATAATCATGTGCAGAAGAGGTCACATGCAGTAGGAATCACTATAGTGTTTTCCAGCAACTTTAATGCCAGGGCTGAACTTTTAGTGATTCTTATGGCCTCAAAGGTTACCACAAAACACAGCAAATGTGCTTACTCTGCCACATCTTGCTACCACAGACAAGTGCATGGCCCCAGTCTAACAGCCACCAGCCATGCTAGCTATTGAGCCACCACATGAATCTAATTCCCATCACTTCTGAGAAAGGTGAATTCTAGAAAAGCCTGCAATGAATACACCCCCCCCCCCCAAAGGTGAGCTACATGGCAGTAAGGGCCAGGGATCCAGCATCAACTAGTGACCCTCCCACTAGT
The DNA here is from genome assembly GCF_963675165.1 of Halichondria panicea. Taxonomy (NCBI): domain Eukaryota; kingdom Metazoa; phylum Porifera; class Demospongiae; order Suberitida; family Halichondriidae; genus Halichondria; species Halichondria panicea. The sequence goes on from NC_087386.1 coordinate 4,745,849, forward strand.
ACACATGCATGTACCACCACAGTAACAAAACCTAAATGCTAACCCTATAACCCTAACCCTAACATTGTGGACTGCCTTTCAATGACACCTCATAATTATAGTACGTATATAGGGATAATCAATTGCAAGAAGCACAGAAATTACCTCTGAAACTAGACACTTTCCAGGTCAATTGTAATGAACTGAGGCCACCACTATAAGAGAACTCACAAGAACTCACAACCAACTGCACACCAACAAGACCCTCCTGAAAGGACACATCTGCTGAAGCCATAGCTACCTTACCTTACCTATAATTATGATATACTTACCTGTACCACAATAACGTTAAACAAGTAGCAAATGATAAGCTCTGATCCAGACTATATATTACCTTGATGTATACCTGTGTGTGTGCGTGTGTGATGGGTGTGCTGCTTAATTAACTTTCAACGTACCGTATAGCGCGTAATTTTTGAGGGGCTTAATTTTCGCGGATTTCGTGGGTTACCAATCCTACATGGCTTCCGGTAAGCAGTCAAGCCCAGTCATTCCGCGAACATTGTGCAACGAAATGCTTTTAGAGGTCAATCCACGAAATATAAGTGCCTCTAAAATTTCGCGCTATACGGTATATAGAATGAAGCTAATTCTGGCCGATCTTACACTGGTTGCATAGTCATATACTGACAAACATACAATCCGACACGTAGCAAGTGCAGCTTAGTTCAAGCAAATAATGCCTAGCACAGTTTATCAAACTACCTGTAAGGATTAGCTAGATACATCCTTGTTCTATAGTAGGATCAAAAGTACTAGACCATAATTATGAATACATATAATGTTTATTGTGCATAAAATACAAAACTACTAATAGTAACATGCTCCAGTGCAATACGTATATTTGTGTATATTTGGCCATGCTGGGCAATAACTAATAGTATACTCACACCATAAATTCATATTCCCACTGGTAAGCATTGTGCACACCCTGTCGCTAAGCAACCTACCACATACTATAATTATATCAGGTGTCAATAGGTTAGGGTAATTAGGTTGCAAGCATGGGTTAGCACATACCCAGAGTGTTATAGTACAAGAATCAATATAGGATCCCTACATATCCAGAGGAGGTATACACAGGCAATTAGTATTTGATTGAGCAATAATTATCCACCTACGCTCCGCCCACGTCGTAATCAAAGGCTAATTACTTGAGCTGCACCGCGCCTGTCGACCTCCTCTGCTACATACCTATACAATACACCAAACCCATCTTCATTACCAAATGCACAATTCTATGTGCACAGCTTCTGAGGAAGGTGGGGTATATAGGGGGAGGGAAGGGAGTTACTAAAAATAGAGCAAAATGCTACCTTATTCAAACACCGAGGTGTTCGCTTGCGGTATGTTTTGTTTTGCTCTAAGTGCTATGGAAGAGGAAACAGAAGTCTGATGGAGAACATATGAAAATTCATGGGTATATGTTATATAATAAAAGTGGGGCCACTGTTTAATGGTGAAATGCTATAAACATAATTTAGTCCTTCGAAAATTACCTGCTATACGACACATGGATTGTTTATCCTACTGGCCCTAATGACCCTTACAAGCTGGTAAACAAAAAATTGGCACAAAGCGTATATGGCTTGTATTACAGTAATGGGAACTAATAAATAGTCAACTGCACGTGTGCATGTAACACTATGGAAACCAAATAAAATAGTTCACTGCAGCATGTAACACATTATGAATGTTTCACCATTGAGTATACAAGTTACCACAGTGGTATAATATTAGATTTGCGCACTGATAACTGAAACCCTGAAGTGGCTGCCATCAAATTACTCAAGTCATTCCAGACAACCACAATCAAGTTTAACTGGCCTTGGGACTATTAGAGCTATGAATTTCACAAGAGAACCACAATCAAGTTTAACTGGCCTTGGGACTATGAATTTCACTATGGAACGCCGTTTGCGACAAAATTCAGGCAGAATGTGATAGGCGTGTGCATCCAATATAAAATCGATTTTTGAAAATCGATTTTTAATAATCGATTTTTTACAGTTGATTTTCGATTTACACGTGAAAGATCTTTGACAATCGATCTGATAATCGATTTTTGAAATTCGATTTTTGATAATCGATTTTTGATAATGATTATTGAAATTCGATTTTTGATAATCATTATTGAAATTCAATTTTTGATAATCGATTTTAGAACTGCTCTGAAGGTGGGCTGGGGGGGGCCCCTGTCTAAAGCTGTATCACGTGATACTATCCATTGAAGAAGCCACTATTCATGACTTCTATTCTATCTGGAATCACCAAACTCTTTCTCAGCTCTTTCTCTAAGCACACACAAGATGGCCAAATAAAACAGTGCTGGCGAGAAAGCATACAAAAATGGGTGCATGAAGAAACTAAATAAGATAGCACCAACTGAGCAGTTCTAAAATTAATGATTTTTACTGTGACTTATGGCCCTCCTTTTTAATGGTTCCAAAAAACAATAATGTTTCGCTTTTGCGTTATAGTCTATCATGTGAGATAGCTAACCAAGCCAAGCTTTGATTCCAGGCCGCGGAGAAGGAGTTTATGCATGTTCTGAGTTTCAAGGGCGGCCTAACTGTAGCCTTGAATCCATTTTAAAATCGGCCTGGATTCGAGGCTAGTATATCAATCAATTGCGATTTTTGTAATCGATTTTTAAAAATCGATTATCAAAAATCGATTATTAAAAATCGAAAATCGAATTTCAATAATCGATTATCAGATCGATTGTCAAAGATCGTTCACGTGTAAATCGAAAATCAACTGTAAAAAATCGATTATTAAAAATCGATCTTCAAAAATCGATTTTATATTGGATGCACACGCCTATCACATTCTGCCTATCACATTCTGCCTGAATTTTGTCGCAAACGGCGTTCCATATTTCACAACTAAACAAATAACCCAGGCGCATGGCATGTAGGAAGTAACCTCACCACATGAAATTTAATTATACCATGGTGTATTATGTTCAAGGCTAAAAAACTTACTTGCATGCATGCATGCACGTTGACAAGCTAGCTACAAAGTTGAAGGCAGCCTAAATAGACTCTGCATGTGAACTACAAATTAAGCTAGCAAAATTGTATTCATGCGAACTGGCCTTGGCGATGCTGTATGGGGAAGTATAATTAGTTTCTTTTCTTAAACCGCTGTGCATATATAATTATTATAGTGCTTGACCTAAAACTACAGTATGCTGTTCTCAAAGCTGTGCATGCTGCGGCTTGCATTTGTTCAGCAAACTGAATTACAACACCTATACTTATAAATATTTTATTGGTCGTTTTAGGCTTCATCACATATTAACTTGTTCTATACATGCTATAAATCACGCGGAGGGATTAGCACTTCAATGCTCTAGCTCTATAGTCTGCCAGTAACTTGTATATAAGCTCGTCACATTAATTTTACGGGCTCAACAATAGATAGTATACAGACTTCTGCCAGGCTATCTTGAAAACTATGGTAAATTTAGTGTATAGATCTACCATGAAGTGATCCAAGTAGATCTATATAGATCTAACTCACTTTTACATCACGAATTGGCAGCAACCTACCACAGCTAGCTGCATGTGGTCAGACTATGAGATATATTCAAGTAGACTGTATATCCAATGACCCTTTTTGTTGTTGTGGGAGTAGAATGGGTAAAGATGCTTGCTGAGAGTTGTGACTTCTGAGCTCTGAATGTGGTAGTAGCCACAAACAAGACAGCACCACTATATACACCTATATTAAATCTATAACCTATAGACATTGGCCATTTCATACAACTGTTACAGCAATCCAATCGTATTTGAGTAATTTCAGCAAACACAAGCAGAATGTGTGGACTCAGAATCCACACTTGCAGATATATGTTCCTGTAAGTTGTGCGGCATGCATGAGTGTGCTGCTAAGGACATATTGTGGTATATAAGTTATATACTGGTCATCTACTGTGTGTGTATATATGTACACTGTATATAAATAGCTGCCTTATAAAAAGAGTTGACCCCCAATAGAAGTGCCAAGCTAAATGATGGCCATGCATGAACAACTGTGTTGTAATGCAGCGTGTAATCCTATGTGTTCAATTGCGAGATTGATTCATCTGTGTATTGTGTAGGAAATGTGTATTAGGCCTTGTGAAGGAGGCTAGATCCTGCCATGCATGGAACTATCTGTACTATATTAGAAACAGCCTCGTCCATTGCAGTGTTCACTAATGACAATGATAATGGAGGAGAAGACACTGATGATAATACTGTCGACGACAACGACAATGATGAGGATAGAGACGACAACATGCCAGAAAGACCAATCACCCCAGATCCAAATTCAGATTCCTCTCTAGGGATTATTATTGGTTCATCTGTTGGAGTCCCAGTGATTCTCATAGTACTGCTCGTAATGTTCCTTGTTCTCATGTTCATCTGGAGGTCCAAAACGTGGTATGTATACTCGAGGGGGGGGCTAACAGGGGAGAGTTGGTAAATTGATTGAGCATATTTTGATGCACTGCATGCTGACAGCCTCCAGCCTCTTGCACCTCTACAGCATACTCTAGATACTCCTCTATTGTCTTATACGTAGGCCGCTGTACAGTATACACAGTATACATGAACTATAGTGGAACATGGTACGTAGCTATGTATATAATGATATACAAGCTGTTATATTTTCAGGGAGAGAAAGTTCCAAGACGTTACAGAGGCTCAAGTGGAGGCTACTTTCAGACTAAGCCACACTATGCGAGCTCAGTAAGTCTTTAATGAGAAATGAGAACTCTTGCATGTGCAATAACATTGAAAGTGCCTTATAGGATTTCTATATATAGAAACATCAAAAATACATACAACTAACCAACTATACATGAACAATACACTGATATATATATAGGTGCTTACGTGTATTCCCTTCTCTTAATACCTGGCCCAGGGACCCATATTCTGCAGACCCTCGATATGCCACAAGGCCAATCAAAACCATAAAATTCCCCCCTGATCCACTATCCCCGTACTTCAATCCCCTTACCCCATTCCCCGGTCCCTCATCAACCATCTTCCTCCCTGATACTGACACGGAGGATACGTATTCGTCAATTGATACGAGGCCACTCCCTGCTGTACCACCTCAAGAGTCTGATTATGAGGACGGATACATACTGACGGTGGCGCCTGCACCACGACGAGATGTGCTGCCTGGAATTGTTATTGGTAAGCAGTCTGCTTATTAGAAGGCTATACATTACTGTAACAGTGAGAACTGAATGCATGCATGGTTACCACATGTATAATAGTCTGGTCAACATCATTATGTGATCACAGATACGTGTAGCTAATTATTAAAGTATGCGTTTGTTTTGCTTATCCAAACATAATGGGGACATCCAAGTTAAGTCATGTTTCATGTTTATGTCATGCACCGCTGCACTTTCCTTGTTTCTTTAACTCTTGTCTTATACCCATGCACTGCTGGTTTTCCCCACGAGTTTCACAGCAATCATTGTACTAATTATGTAGACAGTGCATTATTATAATTATAGTGCAGTGCATTTAGCTAAATGGTGCCAAGTCCAAATCAATTGAGTGGGCTAGCAATCAATAAGTATACACTGGGACTATATATTGTGAAAAACCATTGCATCCAGACAAATCAATGCAGTAATACAGAAATAAATTTTACATCCAAGAAGAATGACTTTGCCCAGTATACTACGTCCTGACATGCAAGTCCATGCAGCCCTTTTTATGATCAAATATTAATCACATCACATGGGTGCCTAAAAAGGGAGCGTGGCCACCCAACAAAATTCACGCTACGCGCTCGCAATTATACCTAGATCCGGCCATTTTTGTGTACACAGGCACTACACAAGTCAACACATGCACTCCGTCACTGCTATACACATTCGAAATCTAGTACACAGTTATTACTAGTATCGCGATAAAAAACCTTTGCGAATGAGCCAAATCATGATCAGCGTAGAAATTGACCCTTTGCGATCTAATAATTGCAAGGATCATGCCTCTTTACTATAGTGTTTTGCGATTTTATTGTTGCGAATTGATCAACCCTCGCAAAGTTCACACACGTTTGATGCTCCCAAAACATTCTAGGTATATATGCAAGAGTTTATAAGGTGTGAAGTATTAACACAATACACAGTATTAATCAACACTATTAAAAATATGAATATTGGAATACTGAGTGAGGTGTTATACTTACAGTTCTTGAATTCTGTCTTCTCCAGAACAGAGTACAAAAGAGGTATTCAGACAGCTGCATGTGTTGGGACAGGTAGCTCCTGGACGTGGAGGTGGAGGAGGAGGAGGAGGAGGTGGTGGAGGTGGTGGGGGTGCTGTGAATAGGAAGGAGGAATCAACTCACTTTCTCTCCTTGATTTGACTTATAAATCTATATATAAATAACTATGACCATAATTATACCTCCATTTTGACTAGAGACCTCACTGATACCAGACAAGCAAAGAATGAACAAGTAGAACATCAATTCTCTTTTTTCAGTCACCTTGAAACCCATTTTAATTTGTGCAGAGCCAGGTACTTTTCACACTAGAAAGGGGATAAAAGGATGGAGCTGGTCCCTGTGCTGACTGCCAGCGCATGCGTACAAGACATGATCATGTGCGGCCTAGTTTCGAAAAGTGCAGTAGTAACGATTCGTACCCTCTAGCCACCCCTCCCAGACAAAAGACCAATAATTATCAGACAGATGAACAAAACACAAACTTGAAAAGCATGGTGATGATTGAAAGATTAAAAACTAGCTATGAAGTTCATTCGACATCTTTGATGCCTTCACTTTCAGTGACGAGTGCTCTCTCCAGGATGACTCTCCCTTCCTGAAAGAGATAACTTGGTAACGCACCTATCAATGTGTTTTCCCACTACTCCCCCTACCCCCCAGGAGGGGTAGGGCTAATATGGGGTGGGTCAAACTCCCTATGGTTGGGGAGATTCTGTCTTCCAATTCCCCCTGGTCAACATGGGTTGCACATGTATGCAAGGCAAAGTCAAATCCCCTAAGTACGGGGCTAAAAATGTCAGAGTCAAGGGGGAGGGATCGAGTAGTGGGGAAACACATTGATAGGTGCATGCATCACTAACAAATTACTACTGGAAATGCGTAGTAAAAATGACACCCACCTTATATTTCTGTGAGTCTTCCGTTGCGAACTCCTGAGTACATTGCACAACAATACAATAATTACATCACGATTCTTACAACTGATACATGTTACTCGAACTCGACCCATGACAAAACCGCACCTACATTACATTATGTACTGTAGGATTTTCACTTACGTAGATCCACCCAAGTCTTGTAGTACAGTTTTTACACGATACATCTCTGACAATAATTATGTCTACCAGTCAGCTGCAAAGAAAGAAAACAACACTTACAATTATTAGCTGTAATTTTCATATACTATACTAACCATTATCCTGTTTTCTACTTCACTGAAGAGAAGGTTAACGCTGTAAGAAATGAATTTCATGGTCGTCACTGCACTACAGAGGGTTTACACGTACACACAAGTCTATACTATTTCTTACACTCTGTTGAATAGAAATGCCCGTCCTGTGGCTCCAGTGAATCTCTGTAACAATCAAGAACACGTAATGGTATGTGCTGACTCACTAAAAGTCTGATATGACTGACACTCACCGTTGAGACTAGTTCAGAGCGGTTACGGTTGGTTAGGGCTGTGTCACAGTTGGTGCATGAATATACTCTGGTTCCGCCAGGGTTATCAATAAAAATTCTCCCCATACTGAAACTCACTGTACAAAGAGCTCTACAAACTCAAACTTATGTCAAACTGAAGATCCTCAGAGCTTCAGTTACAGAGATTGTTATGGTTTGTGAAGTATGGTTAATTAGAAAGAACGACCTTTGCCTTTGGCCTTGACCTCTGTACCCCTGGTCTCCAAAATGGCTAGTATTACAAGCGAATAAGTTTCGAGTCCTGCTGCCCAAGACAAAGTTCTCATTGCGAACAAATCCCATCACTCAAGAGCCTGCCATCCAAAGGCTTGCAAAATTTGATCATCTTTACAAATGGTAGCAAGAAAGGCATGAAAACTCTAATAGAACATTCACCTTGCATGATAGACCACCCTATGCAAATGGTGATCCCCACATGGGTCATATACTGAACAAGGTGCTCAAGGACTTCATTAACCGATACAAACTAATGCGAGGTTACAGAGTCAACTATCGTCCCGGCTGGGATTGCCACGGTCTGCCCATAGAACTGAAAGCTTGTAAAAATCTGGACGTGAAGGAGCTCTCCTCTTAAGATACGCACAAAAGCTGCTCAGTTTGCCAAAAAGACGATTAACATTCAGAGAGAAGCGTTCAAGCACTGGGGTTGCCTTGGTGATTGTACTTGCAGTGCATACTCCAGCCTCTCCTTTGCTATACAAGGATTCCTACAAGAGGGGGATGAGGTGGGTCTATGGATGTTCTTACGCACTAACTAATAGAACGATTCTTGCTTGACATATATACATGTTGTATACATGCATGTTAACTTATGTGTTTAATTATTGTGTCTAGGTGATTCTTATTGAGCCGTTTTTCGATTGCTACTATCCCATGGCCAAGCAAAATGGAGCCACAGTGAAGTACGTCCCTCTCAGGCCAGTAAGTGTGTACATTATCATTTGTAATAGGTACCGTCGCCTCGAATAGATGCCTTTTCTATGTAGAACTTTATGTGTACATGTAACTGTCTTATTTAGACTTGTTTTGAAGAAAGGCAGTCTGAAGCCTCGTCAATTATTCAAGCTTAATTAGACGGTGCAGTGCATTAAGAGTGAATGTACGTATATGTTCTTTAAAATACATTGTTACAGTAGCTTATACAGAAAATACGATTTAATAATTATGGTAATCTAATCTGTTACTGTAACAGCTGACTTATCCTTTGTGTATGTCAACTTGAGTCTTATATTATACCAACCCAATTTTTAATGACGACCCACAGAGTTGTAGTCACATGACCTTGTTTACCCTCCCCTACAGAGAGGTAAGTACCCCGGCATGTCCAAGGACTGGGCAGTGGACATACAAGAGTTGGAGGCGGCAGTCAGCAAGAACACCAAGATGCTCGTGATCAACACCCCCAACAACCCGTTTGGAAAGGTGTGGTTACTGTACACTATAAATCTCCTCAATATCGTGTGTAGCATCGTCCGTCTGCACAATCAACTTATGAGTTTGCTTTGCTGCTTGTTAGCTGCAAAGCTGTACAGCCATACAAGCTGCAGCCATTAATTTGTAGTGAATTCCATGGTGTGAATTCTGAGCTCTTTGCAGATCGATGCCTTTTATTGCCATACTATATGCACCCCTTCTGTGTACATGCATGGATGAGTTCAACATGCAGACTGAATGTCACGATTGGATTGCTGTAACAGTTGTATGAAATGGCCAATGTCTATAGGTTATAGATTTAATATAGGTGTATATAGTGGTGCTGTCTTGTTTGTGGCTACCACATTCAGAGCTCAGAAGTCACAACTCTCAGCAAGCATCTTTACCCATTCTACTCCCACAACAACAAAAAGGGTTATTGGATACAGTCTACTTGAATATATCCATAGTCTGACCACATGCAGCTAGCTGTGAGGTGGCTGCTAATTCGTTGTGTAAAAGTGAGTTAGATCTATATAGATCTACTTGGATCACTTCATGGTAGATCTATACACTAAATTTATATCTGTCCATAGTTTTCAAGATAGCCTGGCAGAAGTCTGTATAGTATCTATTGTTGAGCCCGTAAAATTAATGTGACGAGCTTATATACAAGTTACTGGCAGACTATAGAGCCAGAGCATGCATTGAAGTGCTAATCCCTCCGCGTGATTTATAGCATGTATAGAACAAGTTAATATGTGAAGAATATTTATAAGTATAGGTGTTGTAATTCAGTTTGCTGAACAAATGCAAGCCGCAGCATGCACAGCTTTGAGAACAGCATACTGTAGTTTTAGGTCAAGCACTATAATAATTATATATGCACAGCAGTTTAAGAAAAGAAACTAATTATACTTCCCCATACAGCATCGCCAGTTCGCATGAATACAATTTTGCTAGCTTAATTTGTAGTTCACATGCAGAGTCTATTTAGGCTGCCTTCAACTTTGTAGCTAGCTGGTGAACGTGCATGCATGCATGCAAGTAAGTTTTTTAGCCTTGAACATTATACACTGTGGTAAAATAAATTTCATGTGGTGAGGTTACTTCCTACATGCCATGCGCCTGGGTTATTTGTTTAGTTGTGAAATTCATAGTCCCAAGGCCAGTTAAACTTGATTGTGGTTCTCTTGTGAAATTCATAGCTCTAATAGTCCCAAGGCCAGTTAAACTTGATTGTGGTTCTCTGGAATGAATTCCATGCTTGAGTAATAATTATGATGGCAGCCACTTCAGGGTTTCAGTTATCAGTGCGCAAATCTAATATTATACCACTGTGGTAACTTGTATACTCAATGGTGAAACATTCATAATGTGTTACATGCAGTGAACTATTTTATTTGGTTCCCATAGTGTTACATGCACACATGCAGTTGACTATTTATTAGTTCCCATTACTGTAATACAAGCCATATACGCTTTGTGCCAATTTTTTTGTTTACCAGCTTGTAAGGGTCATTAGGGCCAGTAGGATAAACAATCCATGTGTCGTATAGCAGGTAATTTTCGAAGGACTAAATTATGTTTATAGCATTTCACCATTAAACAGTGGCCCCACTTTTGTTATATAACATATAACCATGAATTTTCATATGTTCTCCATCAGACTTCTGTTTCCATTAAGCTCTTCCATAGCACTTAGAGCAAAACAAAACATACCGCAAGCGAACACCTCGGTGTTTGAATAAGGTAGCATTTTGCTCTATTCTTAGTAACTCCCTTCCCTACCCCTATAACCCCACCTTCCTCAGAAGCTGTGCACATAGAATTGTGCATTTGGTAATGAAGATGGGTTTGGTGTATTGTATAGGTATGTAGCAGAGGAGGTCCGACAGGTGGATAATTAGAGCAATAAAAGACTAATTACCTGTCGTATACCTCCTCTGGATATGTAGGGATCCTATATTGATTCTTGTACTATAACACTCTGGGTATGTGCTAACCCATGCATGCAACCTAATTACCCTAACCAATTGACACCTGATATAATTATAGTATGTGGTAGGTGATATGTTGCTTAAGGATAGTAATTATGTTGCTTAGCATCACAGGGTGTGCACAATGCTTACTGACTATACCAGTGGGAATATGAATTTATGATGTGAGTATACTATTAGTTATTGCCCAGCATGGCCAAATATACACAAATATACACGTGTTGCACTGGAGCATGCTACTATTGTAGTTTTGTATTTATGCAATAAACATTATATGTATTCATATGCCTAGTAAGACTTTTGATCCTACTATAGAACAAGGATGTATCTAGCTAATCCTTACAGGTAGTTTAACAAACTGTGCTAGGCATTATTTGCTTGAACTAAGCTGCACTTGCTACGTGTCGGATTGTATGTTTGTCAGTATGACTATACAACCAGTGTAAGATCGGCCAAGATTAGCTTCATTCTATATACCGTATAGCGCGAAATTTTCGAGGTGGATTGGCCTCTAAAAGCATTTCGTTGCACAATATTCGCGGAATGACTGGGCTTGACTGCTTACTGGAAGCCACGCCTTTAATAAACACAGATAATTAGAACTATTTTCGTGGACTTAATTTTCATGTAGGATTGGTAACCCACAAAATCCGCGAAAATTAAGCCCCTCGAAAATTTCGCACTATACGGTACGTTGAAAGTTAACTAAGCAGCACACCCATCACACACGCACACACACAGGTATGCATCAAGGTAATTATGGTCTGGATCAGAGCTTATCGTTTGCTACTTGTTTAACGTTATTATAGTACAGGTAAGTATATCATAATTATAGGTAAGGTAATGTAGCTATGGCTTCAGCAGATGTGTCCTTTCAGGAGGGTCTTGTTGGTGTGCAGTTGGTTGTGAGTTCTTGTGAGTTCTCTTATAGTGATGACCTCAGTTCATTACAATTGACCTGGAAAGTGTCTAGTTTCAGAGGTAATTTCTGTGCTTCTTGATTGTCCCTATATACATACTATAATTATGAGGTGTCATTGAAAGGCAGTCCACAATGTTAGGGTTAGGGTTATAGGGTTAGCATTTAGGTTTTGTTACTGTGGTGGTACATGTGTTCTAGTGGGAGGGCCACTAGTTGATGCTGGATCCCTGGCCCTTACTGCTATGTAGCTCACCTTTTGGGGGGGGGGGGGGTGTATTTATTGCAGGCTTTCCTAGAATTCACCTTTCTCAGAAGTGGTGGGAATTAGATTCATGTGGTGGCTCAATAGCTAGCATGGCTGGTGGCTGTTAGACTGGGGCCATGCACTTGTCTGTGGTAGCAAGATGTGGCAGAGTAAGCACATTTGCTGTGTTTTGTAGTAACCTTATCTACTTTATATCTACCCTGTACACACAAACACAACACAAACACACACACACACCAGAAGGTTATACCCATGTACTACTACTTTTAGCTGAGCTTGTTGACAATTAATGATTACTTCTAGCTGGTTTTTCATAGTCATTGGAGACTAGGAGGCAAACTTTCTGTGACTCTCTGGCTACTTATACTAGTAGTATAGCTTTCATTAACCAACCTGCGCACGCATGATCCCCAGCAATCCCCTCCATTCTGTTATCAGTGCATACACTTTTTACTAGATTCCTATGCAAGCTAGATACATTTCCGCTAACCCTTGCTAATCCACACAGCTAGCCAGATATTATAAGCTCAGTAAAGCCAGAGGTAAGTTGTATGGTAACCTGAGCAAATAACCCTATAGTCCAACCTCCTTTTGCACACACACACCATGTGCTGTATACTTTTTCTGTATTTTGAGGCCATAAGAATCACTAAAAGTTCAGCCCTGGCATTAAAGTTGCTGGAAAACACTATAGTGATTCCTACTGCATGTGACCTCTTCTGCACATGATTATAACACCCAGTTCTACACACATGTACAGAGAAGGTCAAACATGTGGTATATATGAATCACTGCAAATTCAATTTACTGTGTCTGCACGTTATGAAATGTTACAAATATACACTGAACTCAAATATACACTGAACTACACCCAGAGGAGGTTCGGACACTGAACTAATATATACTGAACTACACCCAGAGGAGGTTCGGACACCGCTACGAATCACTACAAAAAATCACTACAAGTTCAATGTACTGTGTCTGCATGTTATAAATGACATTGATCTACATCAAAATAAAGGAAGTCTCTTGCTCTATGCCGATGATCTTTTTCTTTACCATCCTATTCAATCTCCTGAAGATTATCTAAAATTGCAAGGAGATATTGACCAACTCCAAGCATGGTCTGAAACAAATGTACTCTTGTTTAACCAATTAAAGCAAGTGTAAATACATGACTATATCAAGAAAATTCAGCCCACCACTTCCCAACATGTGTCTCAATATCAGTGGACGTCCCCTACTTAAAGTTGACCACTACAAGTACCTTGGCGTGTGGATCTCTCATGACCTCTTGGTGTGTGGATCTCTCATGACCTCTCATGGTCAAAACACATAGAAGGAATGTGCAGAAATGCCTGCAAGCAGGTTGGTATAATTTACCGACAGTTCTATGGCCACTTGTCACTAGAATGTTTAAGACAACTCTACATCTCACTTGTGAGATCAAAACTGGAATATGCTGCCCCTGTTTGGGATCCACACCAAAAAACAAATTCTCACAAAATAGAAAAAGTACAAAAGTTTGCCCTTAAATGTGCACAAAACTTTGGAATAGGGACTACGACTCCCTATAAAATTACCTGACCAGAAATGAACACTGAACTTGTAGTGATTTGTACTGCATGTCCAAAGTAACCCTACACCCTATATATATACCGTATAGCGGGTAATTTTCGGGGGAGAAAATATTCGTGGTTCAGCAATATTGAGACATTTCGTGGGTAATATTTTCGTGGTTGGAGCTTGCACTGCAGATAAAGGTAGGCAAGGTCGCTTCATTCGTGGGTAAAATATTTATGGTCAGACCTCCAACCACGAAAACCACGAATATTTTGCCCCACGAAAATTACACGCTATACCCACATCCTGCTGATAAACTCATGCGTGGTAAAACAAAATTATGGCAACCACCAGGTCCCCATGTGTATATGTAGTACCAATTAACCTGTTGTAAAGATTGCTAAATAGATCTTTTGCCCTATAATCATTGCTGGCCCACTCAGTATAGTTCTTAGCTCTGAGTGTCAGTTGCGTACCCATACAGTGCACATTTTATTAACCGAGTCGTGTAGACGGTTGCCGATGATAGTAGTCCGCTGAGGTGTCTGTCTTGAGTCTTCTCACCTGGATGCCGAAGGGTTGTGTTTGCAGCATCAATATATAGCCAAGTAATTTCTTGTTGAATAGAAGCGAGCAAAGGCTAAGAAGCTTGAACTTGCACGTTACCTACAGAAGTGCTAGCTTTTATAGGCTAGCCACATACAGGTTTGATTAGAGGCATTTTATGGCCTACCACAACGCCTTATCACAGTGAGTTTCACATCAGTAAACTGCAATCTTAATTTAATTGGCTTTGTATAGCAATGTATACTGCTGATTTTATGCCGCTCCTTCTATTTTTGATAAAATAATGACACTTCTGGTCAAGGTTTTAGTACTTCATGCAGTGCTCTAGTTAAGGTTGCCGTTCTTGGTGACCTTTCCTCCATTGTTTTATTGTTTTGACTAGCTCCTAATCATGTGTGCACATGCAATATATACTTATGCGGTATATCATGAGTTTAGCATTACCATATACACACGCTTGTGTACGCACACCAAACACACACATTCAATAGAATAACTCCTAAAGGTGAGTCTAAAATATGGACTTATGCATGCCTTAATTGATAACACTCTTTGAAGTTCTTCTCTTAAAAGTCCCAGCAGAAGTGTTGTCCACTTCAACGTATCTTTATCACGCATGCAGGGTTGGCTACCTCGAAATTTTTGGTCTGGCCAATTAAGGCACTCCATGCTGGAGTTGCTGTTCTTCCCTTTGCTACATGTGTATTTATAGCCTCGTTGTCTCCAAAATAACGCTAGGTCGCCAGTTTTCGTTCCCAGCTATAATTATAGGTCGCTAACTGGCAATTTATAGCGTAATTTTGGAGACAACTCGGCCTGGGAACGAGGCTATACATGTATTTGCTACAATACATATAGGTGTAGTTAGTACATGTACATGCTTCTTGTGGGTGGTTTGTTATGACTCCTGTAATCAGATAAACCTGCATGTGCTCTTACATTGAATGCTCTTACATGTGTATAAGCATCTTGTTAAGATCCTTATAAGGGTCTTAACAAGATGCTCATAGAGCATTTGCCCCGTGCGTTGAGCACAGCAGCAAACAGGTTATAACTTTTCACCGTAACGACCTTAATGTTAGGATTGAATGACCGTGAATCTAGAAAGCATCGATTAGAAAAAACAGTGTATTTTGTCGCCTTCGAAGATTGCCTACAAGTTTCTACTATTTTTTCAACCACTGTCTCAGTTAAAGCAGTTCATGAAAGTATCTAGTTTGCTCAAACAGCTCATTTTTATATCCACACACATTCACAAACCGACACACACACACTAATCACTTAGTGCGCACGCACGGGGTAATTATGACTTGTTCATGCAGCATTCTGTGCACATGCACACAATACCTACATCCATATGTATAATAGGATTATACTGCACTCACACACATTAAGGATGTTTTTCCTCTGTAGGGTATATAATAATAATTATGGCCAAACTGATATGCCCACATTAGAATTACCGAAACCTTCCCAGTACCATGATAATTGTGCATGCATATAGCCATGGCCCAGTGCATGTTGGTCCTATAAAAACGTGTCATTAATTGCTGTATTATATTTTTTACTACATCCAGGTTATTGACCCCTCCCCCTGTCGGCCTCGATGAAAAAAACAAACTGCAATTACTGGAAACTAATTCATGCAATAATTATGGCTGTTTTTTGCTACAATTATTTGTTACAATCATGCATATTTTATCATCATTAATTTAACCACAGAATATAATAATATATTTTATTAATCATTGGGAAAAGTTACAGCAGTGATTGAATTCTGAACAGATGTGAACCTGCAATAACTAAGTAGGTAGTGATTAGGTATAGTGCCTTCTTCAGCTGGGGTGGGTGACAGACAGTCTTAGAACGACTTTGAAAATGAAATGAGGTCACTAATTAATTATAAGCGGTCAATAGTTCACTTTCTTCATCACTGGTCTCAGAGTCACTAGTGCTAGTTTTTCTTCTCTTTCGCATGATCTTTTTCAAAGAAGATATCCTATTGTAGTGAGGATTTTTGCAGTACTGTACTGTGACGAGCTCGGAATTGTGAATCTGAGAAAACTTTGAGGCTTTCATATGTGCTCTCAATTCTATTTTCGACTTTTCACCTTGCATGGATTTCTGTATTATTCCTAGTTCACTGTCGCTGTCAATCCGTAATAAAGGTGGCATCGTTTTTTGCACACGTTGAGCTTTGTTGTGGTTGGTATACGTGGACATTGTGATTGGCTGATGCAGTGATGGAGGTGGATGAACAATATTGAAAGTTAGAGGCGAGTCATGGGGAAAGCTCTCTTGCTCCTGACAAAGAATTGTATTGCGACCTGTCAGTGTTGCAGGCTTCCTCGTTGAATCAGCTGAATTAGTGTAATGAAGTACACTGGAAGATCTGCATTCTGTATCAGCTGATTCTCCTCCGTTTTTTGAACTGGTATTGTTGTGTGAGTAAGACTCTCTGCTGTCTTCGGCTTCAAACAAATCGCTCTCCGTAAAACATGTTCTCTCTCTCTCTAGAGGAACCTCTGATTGTGAATATTCTCTAGCGTAAGCAGGTGACTGAGGATAGGCCTGTGTTCTTGGAGATACAATCGTGACCATTCGATGCGATTCGTCAGCTTGTGGTAGTTGTTGAGGGACCATTCCTTGCATCATAGGGAAGCTATTGTGTACAGTGAATGTGGGATGGGAAGGTGTGAGGGGCATGGAGAGTGAGGTTGGTCGAAGGGGGTACTGGAACATCAAGGGAGTAAATCTTGAGTTTCTGAAAGGAAAAGGAGATTGCGAAATCGGAGGGGGAAAGTAAGTGGGTACTCCGAAGCGGCAATGGCTGGGCCATGGGGAGAATATAACTGGTGGAGAGTTTATATGTGAGACTGCCGGTATTTCTGTACAAAAATAAGATAAAAGTACAATATGACGTTTCTGATCGAGGTGATATGAACACCAATAATTATAATGATCATACCTCGCAATAATGATCATACTTTGCACACATTTTTTATGCATGCCAAAAAATTACGGGAATCACTATAATATAATATATGCACGGTTCATGCAGGGTGTGTACCCGTGGTTACGGTGGTTAGCCACCCTTCCACTACTTAAAATTCAATTATAGCGGCAATTAACAACATATGCATTTGATAACGATCAGTCATCCACCCTAAAGCACACATGCTCCATGCATGGTGAACATATGTAGGGGTTTTCTGGTTCAGCGCATTACAGCTAGCATCCCAAGAAGCCATGACCCATTGTAACACTATACTGTTTGCATGCATGCAGCTCATTTGTCAACCCTTTTGCATGAATCAGTATGAGAAGTTTAGAATCTAAGCTTTTGGGACGAAGCCAGACTTATAGTAGTATAATTATACAGAACTCACCTATAGGCCTTGGTATGTTATTGCCTGGCACAGCTGGAAACCACGAACCAGAGATGGGAGGGGGAAAGAAGGATCCAGGAGGAGGAACTTGAGGGACTGAGGTAAGAACCGTCCCAGAAGAGCTGGGGCGACTTTTGTATTCCTTCCTGAATGATGACATAATCATGATGACATATTATATGTTTACCAAACTTTGTTTTGTGTTGTATATATATAGTTCTACCATATAGCGCGATATTTTCGAGGGGCTTAATTTCGTGGGTTAGCAATCCTCCATGAAATGTTAGCTAACGGTGCCTTAGACAATTTTGCGCTCTAATATAATTATGGTATCATCATTTGCAAGGAGTTTCCCCAATGCATGTAAGGTCTACGAATTGTGTTGCATATAATTAATAAATGTAAATATACGTAGAAATCGTATTTTAATGTTTTAGACTCACATTTTGTTCTCTAGTTCTATGGTTAGCCTTTTCTCCTTGTCCTTCAGAGACTCCAGCGTACGCATGTCTTCCTTCTCTTTCTTTTTAAGGTCCTGAAAGCGTGAGAGTACATGTGTTGCTAGGTTATAGTGTACTAGGGAGATGGATGAATTGAGATGAGATGAACTCAGAGATAGCATGAATGCATGGATGTGGTAAATATGGGAGACAACCATTGTCCACAAAACCCAAACACATCATCCATCTGTTTGCATTAAGCTGGCAATGAAATGCTATGCAACTACGTATGTTATGCTATGCAAGCAGTGTAACCTAGGCGGTCTTCGCTATATTAACCTATCCGCGTTGTGAAAGGAACAAGTAATCTTTATGCACACTAATTGTTTTAGTAAAAACATTTTGATGTTTGTACGTACTATTTAATTAATTATACTATAAGTAGCATCGCATAATCAAGATTTGGTGCCTGGAGTCCGAGTTTTAAAGTCATACATGGATCCGACATAACTGAAATTTCCCTCAGCTGTGACTTAATTAACTTCAAGTTTGTTACATACATATACCACTAAACTCCTGATACCACCTAAAGACACATCATGCAGTCCTTATACTTTCAAATAACACTTCAGTTCAGTAAACAATCATTGAATTATTAGGAGTCATTATTATACTATTGCACATGCGCAGCATGCTACCGCAGTTCCTGCATGCACCATTTCAGGCATTATTGGAGTGTGCATGTATATATATAATTATGTATCTATACTACTAAGTTGATTTAGGTTACAAGAGTATACAGAACCATACATACCAGAACAACAATTAAAGTTGAACAAAACCAACACGATGAGGGAATGTCCAACTTCTCAGAACAGTACCGCTAGAAATTGATCTCACATGTAAAGGATTCTGTTATTCTTTCAATGTTCTATCCGTAGTTATACACAAAAACATCCTGTACTTTAATGTGAACTATACTACGTAGCATCACATGCATGCAGTGACCATGCAGTGATGAACTATAATAGAGGCATATAGAGGCTGTAGTTGATACACTGTTAAAGTATTAAGAGAATGTACAGCTATAATACATATTATAGGGAGTATAGGGTTAAGGTGGCTGATCAATCACCCATACAATCAATCGCCTGTATAGTACTACACAGTTCCTGGTGCATGCACCATTGTAGGCATTATTGGAGTGTGCATGTATATACTATATGATCTACCACTAATTAACCGAGGCAGCATGTGGCTGCCCACCGGTGGGTTACAGTAGTCACAGTAGTCGGCTGGTGTGTGTGTGTGTGATTCTGAATCTGCTCATTATAGGTTACAAGCAGGAATATATAAGTATTAAAGATTTCCCTAACGCACAACACCTATAATTATATATATAGTAGCACCACTAATGGCAACAGCTGCATGGGACACATGCAGTTGGCAAGCTGAATATAGGCAGAACAACACAACAGCCATATAGGCAGAACAACACAATAGCAGACACCTACAGGTGGCAAACTAAATATAGGAACACATAGCGGTACACCTTTAAAGGTGGTATTCTGAATAAAATACGATTGAACTTAATTGATTATAGCTGAGGTTTTTTATTGACCATTGGAATCAAGGTATATACGAGTTTACCCAGTGGTTAAAAGCTAATGTAGCGGCTGCTAGATTAGATTCATTATAGATCCAAGCTGTAATCGAACTAATCAATCAAAAAGCTATTAGCACAGACTGTCAACAACTGTAGGCATTGTCCTACAGAGAATATCTATTACACAGACAACCATATAGATGATATAGTAGACGTGGGACTGCAAATATTGAACCATTATACACATTCTTCAGCCCCCATGCACTCAACAGACTTAGGCCATAGAGAAACGTTTATCTATGTATAATAGGCTGAGGAAATTTCCTAACCAAAAGCAATTTACTTGTGTCTAGCTAATCCACTATAGGAAGCCAGACAAGAGTATATACCGTATAGCGCGAAATTTTCGAGGCACTTATATTTCGTGGATTAGCCTCTAAAAGCCATTTCGTTGCACAATGTTCGCGGAATGACTGCTTACCGGAAGCCACGCCTTTAAATATTTGCATGATAGCAGGTAATTCTAATTAAAGAACAATTTTCGTAGACTTAATTTTCGTGTAGAATTCTAACCCACGAAATCTGCGAAAATTAAGCCCCTCGAAAATTTCGCGCTATACGGTAGTTGGTAGCATTCGGAAATACAATTATAAGTAGCTAAGCTATAGTACCAGTCAATGGCATAATTACATCAATTAGACACCAATATAAAGCATTCTATGTATATAGATAGCAACCGTACAGTAGATCAATTTGATGGCATTGGTTTCTTGTTTGTTTAAGGCTGTACATGTATATATATAAGATGAAATTTGCCTATACCACCTGATTTCATTTATTTAGTATTTACTACTAAGTTGATTTAGGTTACAAGAGTATACAGAACCATATATACCAGAACAACAATTAAATTTGAAAAAAACCAACACGACGAGGGAATGTCCAACTTCTCAGAACAGTACCGCTAGAAATTGATCTCACATGTAAAGGATTCTGTTATTCTTTCAATGTTCTATCCGTAGTTATACACAAAAACATCCTGTACTTTAATGTGAACTATACTACGTAGCATCACATGCATGCAGTGACCATGCAGTGATGAACTATAATAGAGGCATATAGAGGCTGTAGTTGATACACTGTTAAAGTATTAAGAGAATGTACAGCTATAATACATATATAGGGAGCATAGGGTTAAGGTGGCTGATCAATCACCCATACAATCAATTGCCTGTATAGTACTACACAGTTCCTGCGTGCATGCACCATTGTAGGCATTATTGGAGTGTGCATGCATGTATATATTATATTATATGTATCTACAGCTATTAACCGAGGCGGCACGTGGGCGGCCACGGGTGGGTGGGTTACAGTAGTCACAGTAGTCGGCTGGTGTGTGTGTGTGTGTGTGTGTGATTCTGAATCTGCTCATTATAGGTTACAAGCAGGAGTATATAAGTATTAAAGATTTCCCTAACGCACAACACCTATAATTATATATATATATATATATAGTAGCACCACTAATGGCAACAGCTGCATGGGACACCTACAGGTGGCAAACTGAATATAGGCAGAACAACACAACAGCAGACACCTATACAGGTGGCAAACTAAATATAGGAACACAACCAATAGATAGCGGTACACCTATAAAGGTGGTGTTCTGAATACAATACGATTAAACTTGATTATAGCTGAGGTTTTTTGTTGACCATTGGAATCAAGGTATATACGAGTTTACCCAGTGGTTAAAAGCTAATGAACGGCTGCTAGATTAGATTCATTATAGATCCAAGCTGTAATGGAATCAAGGTATATACAAGTTTACCCAGTGGTTAAAAGCTAATGTAGCGGCTGCTAGATTAGATTCATTATAGATCCAAGCTGTAATCGAACTAATCAATCAAAAAGCTATTAGCACAGACTGTCAACAACTGTAGGCATTGTCCTACAGAGAATATCTACTATACAGACAACCATAGAGATGATATAGTAGACGTGGGACTGCAAATATTGAACCATTATACACATTCTTCAGCCCCATGCACTCAACACAATTAAAGTCCTCAACAGACTTAGGCCATAGAGAAACGTTTATCTATGTATAATAGGCTAAGGAAATTTCCTAACCAAAAGTAATTTACTTGTGTCTAGCTAATTCACTATAGGAAGCCAGACAAGAGTATATAGTTGGTGGCATTCGGAAAATACAATTATAAGTAGCTAAGCTATAGTACCAGTCAATGCATAATTACATCAATTAGACACCAATATAAAGCATTCTATGTATTTAGTGCTGATCACATGATCTCCAGCCAATCAGCTTATCTGAAATTGGTCAGGTGACCATGGATCAAATAACTTAATCCACACTTAAGTGTGCTTTAAGTTGTTAAGTGTGGATTAAGTTGGTTTGTTAATACACACTTTTTATCAAACAATCATAATACAAGCAGATTGAATCTGAATGTCATCATAATTAATACAAGCAGATTGAATATGTACACAAGCAAAGCTGAAAAGTATTAGAAAGTTGAATGTTATTGTTTCGACTTGTTTCATGTGTACCGAATTGCTGACTTCACCATAGCATCGCTTTTTCGTCTGGAGAAATAGGCTCAGCTTGCTTCGAAGATGTACATACCTGTACCTAAGCCAGATCCATATAATCGTTTCATCAAAGGTGCTTCGAATATCATAGCTTTCCAAAAGAGCAAACCAGATACTCATTGCCATATAGTTTGCGCACAAAGTTTCCCATCCAGTAGGCCAGATCAGCTGGAGGCATATCCAGTAGTATAGTGGGATCGGGACTGTTGGTCAGCAGGAGAAATAAGTCGAGAACATGCCCAGTCAGTCCAGATAGCTTTAGATCGTATCTCCTTCTCCTTTGCATCAGTTACTGGATCTACAAACCTACTAAAACTTGCTATTACGTCTAGCTAGCTAGCTAGCCACCAGCAACTGTAGCTAAATCTAGCTGCCACGAGGCTAGAGCTCACGTGACAGCACTAGAACACACCTAGCCAAGTGACGTGTTTTAATGCTGGTGCACTCGGATGGCCTCTTGGTTACGTAATGCACTCGGCTGCGCCTCGAGCACCACGTTAACCTCGAGGCCATCCTCGGCACGCAGATTAAAACACTTAATCTTGGCTAGGTGTGTTCTAAATAATACATAGATAGCAACCATACAGTAGATCAATTTGATGGCATTGGTTTCTTGTTTGTTTAAGGCTCGTACATGTATATATATAAGATAAAAATTTACCTATACCACCTGATTTTATTTATAGAACAGTTACAGAGAATCCTTATACATTGTCTGGATAATTAGCTTAGGGAAGGGTATATCAGCAGCTCAACCACATTACCTTCCTAGACTCGCAAGCCACTCCCTTTTCTCTGATTGGACGGGGGCGGGAGAAAAGGGACTGGTGACTCTGGGCTACAGCTTGTGTAAATCAGGAATGCTATTAAATATATATATATATATAATATATATTAAATATTAATGTCACGTGCAAATTATCCAATTTATTCTGATGTGTCAAAAGCTAAAGACACACAGAAGACAAGTATACAGATCTATCTAGCCAGTCTTTTGATTTTATAGATCCTTGTACCAGTGTCTGTTGTGCCACAACTTGTGGATTAGCATGGAACAGCTGATGAACGTAGAAATCTTGGTAGTCCTTCTTTGAACCGAGGAGTGGCAGCGATTTAAGACAGCTTGTACAAGTCTGACTACTCTCAATTCAACTGCTGCCGTCTGCCATTATCTGTCTTGTATTGTACAGGTTATTAAAAGCTTTAGGCAACCAATGACTTTCGGCTGCCAGTTCTCATCACGTAAAACTAAAACAAGCTAATCTCTGCTGGTGTCTTAGATGACTATATCCTAGCTGAATGCCTGATGATGTTATTACTCCATCATCTTCTCTTTTCTAGCACTAGCATCCATTCTTAAACTGTAGCTAAGAAGCCCGCGATCACTTTTGCAGGCTACGCAATTCTACATAACCTCACGCAATTTTTGGATCACGTGGAAAAATCAATGAATAATCTCTACCCAAATTCTGGTAGAGACACAAAATGTGTCCCAGAGTCACCAGTCCCTTTTCTCCCGCCCCCGTCCAATCAGAGAAAAGGGAGTGGCTTGCGAGTCTAATTACCTTCCTTGTTTGAGAACATGATGAACACGGACAGATACAAGTTTCTGGTTTTAGGTTTGTAACTGGCAAGGATGGAAACCCTGTGAATTAAATGATTTTTATTGACCAAGGTGTACATAATTAAGTGGGGGGAATTGTGGCGGCTGTTTTCTGGTAAAGAATTAGCAAATAATGGTAACACTGGTAAGCACTATATTATACTTAAAGAATTAGTTCCTGGACCTCAAAACTAGGCCCAGAAAGCATGGCTGCGTGATACTCTATGTGGTATTTAACTCGGCACGCCATGGGAAGCTGCCAATCAACTAATTGCTCCTGCATACCTCCACTGGGAAGCTGGCTTTATCATTATGGCTAGCTTAACCATTACCACAGTCGGGTGATAAGTACAGTCATGCATGCAGACTGAGCTACACGTCAAGAGTAGAAGTGAGGACCAGTGTGTTGGTTGAAACTTTGAACTGGGTAACATGTAGCACTCACATACAAACCATTGTGTGTATGTGAGTATACAGGGTGAAATTATGAGGGAAAGAAACGAATGTGCATTCTTCAACAGAGCAAAGCAAAAAACAAAACAGATAAGGAACACTCAATTAGAGATGCCTGAATGCTAAATCTAATTTTTAGAGATTTGGGGAGGGCAGCATATTCAATAGTGGAAAACATGAAATTACATTAGCATAACCAAAATACTCCTATAAGAATGATTATACCATTATAATTCATAAGGGAAACATCAGCCAGTTATTTTTAACGACTACACCCTCTTCACTTTCAGGTACAGAGCCACACGAAAAGGTTACGGCAGAAGCATAATTATTTGTTTTACCAATTGTCACACTTTCAATATACAATCCTCTATATCTAAGTCTGTGCATGCCCTACTTGAAAACGGCATTCTATTTTATATGCAGGACCTTGATCTGCATGCATGCTCTCTACTGTTACTCACTTTCAGTTCTTTAATAGCTGCTTCCAGTACCAATTTGACGGCAGGTCGCTTGGTGGGTCTAGTTAACTGATTCCGAAGACTAAGTACAGCAACTCGTAGCTCCTTCCTCCTGTATATAATCAGTGCAAAAACTTTTTAGTGATAATAGTTAGTACCCCCTCCCCTATAATTATGTATAATATTATTATACATGTATTTGGTAAATTTGTGGTTTAATGATAATCATGTTATACATAGTATATCCCATTGTCTAATTGTCTGAGCACCTAGAGAGTAGAACATGCATGCATGCAATAAAAAGGCATAGGAGTGTGATACACCAATTAATGTGTTTTTCAGGGAAAACATGAAAGAGTCCATGTGTATTCACTCCAAATACCAGACAGTGTGTCTGTTGTATCCAAGGAAACTTCATGGTAGTCCAGCAATAAGAAAATTATCACAACAGATGCTTAGAAACTGAAATAACCTCAGCCCCTTGACTGGGGCACATGTAAGTGGTGCCACCATGCATGCGCATGCAAAACTATAGCAATCATGTATGGGTAACCATCCATGTCCCGTATATTAGATGCAATACTAGATATTCTGTTAAAACAAAACTAGTTATACCCACATGCAAAGCATCAGCACTTTTACATACACGCATACGTATCACGTCGACAACATTTGGGAGATCACAACAATTAAGTCAACATGCACACTCCTAAAATCTATATAGTATTTAATACACGAACATCTGTTTCCACCACTCACCTGTACCTCTCGTTCTCATTGTGTATCTGACTGGCAGTCTCTTGCTTTTGAATCATCTCCTCAATACTGACCTTTCCCTTCCCGTGACCTCCTTTTCTCCCCCTTTCTTTGGAGTCGAGATTGGCTCGCATTTTCCCTCCCTTTTTGTGTGAGATCAAATGAGAATCAGGAGATAAGGGAAGGCCAGGCTCTTCACTTTCTCCGTATGTTTCTATGTCTGAATCTGAATCTGTGTGTGTGTGTGTGTGTGTGTGTGTGTGTGCATGCGTGCGTGCGTGTGTTTGTGTGCGTGTGTGCATGCGTGTGTGCGTGCGCATGCAAGAGACAATGGAGGTGATTTGCATTAGCTATACAGATAGACTATTAGGCCATGCAAAGTCAATTTGTAGTTTCTCAGGCTATTATTCCTAAAATAGCAAGCGGATTGAGGCATTTGATAAATATTAATGATATTCATATAATTTTAATTGAAACCACACCCCTAACTTCCTCAATAAGCGGAAGTGCATAATTTTTACTTATTAATTTTAGTCATAATTATATTCATGACCAAAAAACCATACAAATTTATCCTTTTCTTTTCTTTTAGTGCCTTTAATTTGAGGTCACGTGATATTTAACTTTTTGTAAAGCAGTCAATTTCCAAGTGGGAGGGCCTGAGAAACTACAAATTGACTTTGCATGGCCTTACCTTTAGAAACCTACTATTGACATGCATGCATGCCTGCATTGATTTAAGGGATCAAAATAGTCGGGATTTGAGGTATATATCTCATCTTCTCTAAGCAATAGCAGGACCCCCACCTGAGACTGATAAATATAATTGGGCATGCATGCATGCAGCCATGTTGGACACTTCGTTCCCTACCACAAAATACTACTACCTAATCCTAAGCTCATTTAATTTAGTGATCAAGATTTACCACATCATGTGGCACATGGTATACAACACATCTATATATTGCTTGCTGCAATATAATCATATATGTACCTGAGATTTCCTCATGATGAAAAGTGGCCAGCATGCTGGTTCCACCCTTATCGATTTCTGCCCCTCTTTCTTGGCTGCTGCAACCATTTTTCCTCTTCACTGAGCTCACTGCTCTACTAGTGCCTGCAGTTAGATTATTGCCTGCAGCTGCATCAGGATTAGGACTCTCCAGGTCTTGAGCTGCCTGTAGTATTAGACACACCCTGTCATCAGCAGGAGAATCCTCAGCAGTCATGTCTATGCTCAAATAGTCTACAGCTCCTTTAAAACTACTGCTGAAGGATCTATACAAAGCTAAAATAATAATCTAGCATAATTGTATAATCACTTAGAATATTATTATACAACAAATGAACTTACATATTCTTTTAACAAGAGCAGTAAAGGCTGTGTACACTTTTACCACAGGCTTCATAAAAACACGTGCATGCAAGCATGACTCAGAAGCTATTTCCCGGAAATAATTATAGTCTATAAATATAGTCAGGCTGTGAATCTCATTTCAATTAAAAGTTCCAGGAATCATCACAGCTCTTAGGAATCAAAACAAACCACATGCAAATGTATAGCCATGCATGAGGAGGTATACACTCAGCAGGGCCGTAGCCACCAGTCAGGTTAGTCAGGTTTCAACCTGACCACTTTTTCCGAGGTGAATAGGCAATGGTCGTCACTACAGTAAACACATAATGGACAAAAAATGCAGTGAACTTCTTCTGCAGTGCAAAACATGCAAGCATGCTAGAACTATAAGTGATCAAGACTATTAGTCTACATGCTATCATTGCTATGGCGAGAGAGAATCCCTTCCAAGTCTTCCAGACCAAGCTCACCATCCAGCTAACCATTTTTTGTTCCCCAAGCGATCATTTGGAAAGTCCAAACCAGTTCTGTGGTCTTGCCAAATACAACTTTGCTGTTTCTCCATCATGATAAGAATCAAGATGTTGTGTTCTGTAACATTAATTTTGTGTTAGGCAGGGGCGTTTCTAGAGATTGAAGCAGGAGGGTGCTCAAGAGTACAGAAAAAATGGGGTGCGCATAGCGAGCGCGATTTTATGCCCCCGCATTTATTTCGGCGCATCTTTCATACATCCAGCTCCTCCCCCATGCAGCCTTGCAGCAAAAAAGTACAGCACACTGCCCAAGAAAAGAGCGGCTCCTACTATTCTCTTCTAGAGCTTCTCTCTTCCATTCTAGTTCTGTTACTATGATACTAGACAAAGCATCTAGCTACAGTAATTTTTATGTTATTACATGTGTATATTTTTGTAAATGACAATACAATGTTGTAGTTTGTAGCCCAGAGCAATCTATAGTACCGGTACTATAGCTCATAGTTTCCTGCTAAATACACTCAAATGGGATCTAATACATGCATAGCGTGATAATAAGACATAATTATGAGTCAGTCATCTTGTAGGATCAATCTCCATGCACTATTCTCCTGGGGTACATCCTAGCAAACTGGTCAATCACTGCAATGGGGATGTCCAGTCATTCTAGTGTTAGTCATTGCTTCTCAGTATCTCTCAGTGGAGCAAGAGGTGACTGGGAGAGTGCAGAGGATCTTGATCAGCTATTATGCATTACATAACTACTGATTGCGCATGCTCAATTGGGCGTGGTCATGACTTGAACATGTAATCGTTGTCAATGAGATAGAGCTGCACAGTTAGCTAGCTAGCTAGCTAGCTAGCTACTGAGTGATAGGATTAGTTTCATGGTTGTCTGGGAGGACAGGGGGGTGCTCAAGCCCCCAAAGCCCCCCATTGTACACGCCACTGTTAGGGCTAAGCTTTAAACAGATTCAGTGGTAGGCAGAAAACGTTTTTCATGCGTCTGGTGCATTCCACAGCCACCACAAGTAGCATCAGGATTAGGACTCTCCAGGTCTTGAGCTGCCTGTAGTATTAGACACACCCTGTCATCAGCATGAGAATCCTCAGCAGTCATGTCTATGCTCAAATAGTCTACAGCTCCTTTAAAACTACTGCTGAAGGATCTATACAAAGCTAAAATAATCTAGCATAATTGTATAATCACTTAGAATATTATTGTAGATCTAACAATATACGACAAATGAACTTACATATTTCTTTTATGTAGACGTACATACGTCTAGTTGTGCGCATAGTGGCTCAGTAGTGCCTTTGCCCTCGAGGCCTGCGGCTATAAAGTCACTACTGAGCCAATATCCCATGTGGCACTCGTGTGTCACAACTATAACTTGTTAATAACAAGTTATAGTTTCATAGTTGTGACACATGCACGAGTGAAAAAAAGAAATATGTAAGTTCATTTGTCGTATATTGCATGCTAGATCTACAATAATATTCTAAGTGATTATACAATTATGCTAGATTATTTTAGCTTTGTATAGATCCTTCAGCAGTAGTTTTAAAGGAGCTGTAGACTATTTGAGCATAGACATGACTGCTGAGGATTCTCCTGCTGATGACAGGGTGTGTCTAATACTACAGGCAGCTCAAGACCTGGAGAGTCCTAATCCTGATGCAGTTGCAGGCAACAATCTAACTGCAGGCACTAGTAGAGCAGTGAGCTCAGTGAAGAGGAAAAATGGTTGCAGCAGCCAAGAAAGAGGGGCAGAAATCGATAAGGGTGGAACCAGCATGCTGGCCACTTTTCATCATGAGGAAATCTCAGGTACATATATATTATGCTGATTATATTGCAGCAAGCAATATATAGATGTGTTGTATACCATTATGTGGTAAATCTTGATCACTAAATTAAATGAGCTTGGGATTAGGTAGTAGTATTTTGTGGTAGGGAACAAAGTGTCCAACATGGCTGCATGCATGCATGCCCAATTATATTTATCAGTCTCAGATGGGGGTCCTGTTATTGCTTAGAGAAGATGAGATGTATGCCTCAAATCCCGACTATTTTGATCCCTTAAATCAATGCAGGCATGCATGCATGTCAATAGTGGGTTTCTAAAGGTAATAGTCTATCTGTATAGCTAATGCAAATCACATCCATTGTCTCTTGCATGCGCACGCATACATGCATGCACACACGCACACACACACACACGCACGCACACGCACACACACACACACACACACACACACACACACACACAGATTCAGATTCAAACATAGAAACAGACGGAGAAAGTGAAGAGCCTGGCCTTCCCTTATCTCCTGATTCTCATTTGATCTCACACAAAAAGGGAGGGAAAATGCAAGCCAATCTCGACTCCAAAGAAAGGGGGAGAAAAGGAGGTCACGGGAAGGCAAAGGTCAGTATTGAGGAGATGATTCAAAAGCAAGAGACTGCCAGTCAGATACACAATGAGAACGAGAGGTACAGGTGAGTGGTGGAAACAGATGTTCGTGTATTAATCGCATTAAATACTATATAGATTTTAGGAGTGTGCATGTTGACTTAATTGTTGTGATCTCCTAAATGTTGTCGACGTGATACGTATGCGTGTATGTAAAAGTGCTGATGCTTTGCATGTGGGTATAACTAGTTTTGTTTTAACAGATTATCTAGTATTGCATCTAATATACGGGACATCAGTGGCGTAGCCAGAGGGGTGCAGAGGGTGCTCCAGCACCCCCCTCTGGCCTCAGACTCTGCTCCACAAGTTCCTTTTACTAACTAGCTAAGCTAGCTAGCTGATATGAGATCGAGAGTACTAAGCTCTATAATATAATATTGCACGATCAACTCAAAACTCCACCTCAAACTATCTAGCTCCACCTCCAAATATTCATTCCAGTCAGTGCACATGTGCAAAGCCACGTGGCTGAGCAGACCAAGGTCCCCCACAGAGTTGCAGACTGTTCAGCAGCTATCACCATCATCATCATGTCACTCTTTGACCAGTTCACAGAGCATGCAGCACTGCAAAACTGCAAGTGGCTTGCCACCCTATCCTGCTAATTCACAAGCAGAACCTGGTTAGCAGCTGCATGATTTAAAACTCAAAACAATGCATTTTATAGGACATCTTCAGATGAAGATGTAACCACCAGTACCCTCAAAGCAGCAGTACTCTCATTTCTTTAGCCAGATTGCGTTAGAATCAATCTCAGAGCATTTAACATCACAAATTTCTGGGGGAGTGCCCCCAGACCCCCCACTGGTAATTCGTTCATCAACTTAGGACAAGCACCCCCCTCTCTCAAATCCTGGCTACGCCCCTGGACATGGATGGTTACCCATACATGATTGCTATAGTTTTGCATGCGCATGCATGGTGGCACCACTTACATGTACCCCAGTCAAGGGGCTGAGGTTATTTCAGTTTCTAAGCATCTGTTGTGATAATTTTCTTATTGCTGGACTACCATGAAGTTTCCTTGGATACAACAGACACACTGTCTGGTATTTGGAGTGAATACACATGGACTCTTTCATGTTTTCCCTGAAAAACACATGTTTTATTAATTGGTGTATCACACTCCTGTGCCTTTTTATTGCATGCATGCATGTTCTACTCTCCAGGTGCTCAGACAATTAGACAATGGGATATTACTATGTATAACATGATTACCATTAAACCACAAATTTACCAAATACAATAGTATAGTCTGTATACATAATTATAGAGGAGAGAGTACTAACTATTATCACTAAAGAGTGTTGCACTGATTATATACAGGAGGAAGGAGCTACGTGTTGCTGTACTTAGTCTTCGGAATCAGTTAACTAGACCCACCAAGCGACCTGCCGTCAAATTGGTACTGGAAGCAGCTATTAAAGAACTGAAAGTGAGTAACAGTATAGAGCATGCATGCAGATTGAGGTTTTCTGTATATAAAATAGAATGCCGTTTTCAAGTAGGGCATGCACAGACTTAGATAGAGGGTTGAATATTGAAGTGTGACAATTTATAAAACAAATATGCTTCTGCCGTAACCTTTTCGTGTGGCTCTGTACCTGAAAGTGAAGAGGGTGTAGTCGTTAAAAATAACTGGCTGATGTTTCCCTTATGAATTATAATGGTATAATCATTCTTATAGGCGTATTTTGGTTATGCTAATGTAATTTCATGTTTTCCACTATTGAATATGCTGCCCTCCCCAAATCTCTAAAAATTATATTTTAACATTCAGGCATCTCTAATTGAGTGTTCCTTATCTGTTTTGTTTTTTTGCTTTGCTCTGTTGCCGACATTGCCCTCCTATACAATAATAGGTCTATGCATGCACATTCCTTTCTTTTCCTCATAATTTCACCCTGTATATAGGCCTCATACACACAATGGTTTTGTATGTGAGTGCTACGTTGTAGTCACATGGCAGACCAACAGGTGCTATAATTTTTTTGAGAGGTGGCCTTCATAATTGGAAAAACTGAGGAGCTAGCTATAGATAATCATGTTACCCAGTTCAAAGTTTCAACCAACACACTGGTCCTCACTTCTACTCTTGACGTGTAGTTCAGTGTTAACCTCAGTCTGCATGCATGACTGTACTTATCACCCGACTGCGGTAATGGTTAAGCTAGCCATAATGATAAAGCAGCTTCCCAGTGGAGGTATGCAGGAGCAATTAGTTGATTGGCAGCTTCCCATGGCGTGCCGAGTTAAATACCACATAGAGTATCACGTAGCCATGCTTTCTGGGCCTAGTTTTGAGGTCCAGGAACTAATTCTGTAAGTATAATATAGTGCTTACCAGTGTTACCATTATTTGCTAATTCTTTACCAGAAAACAGCCGCCACAATTCCCCCCACTTAATTATGTACACCTTGGTCAATAAAAATCATTTAATTCACAGGGTTTCCATCCTTGCCAGTTACAAACCTAAAACCAGAAACTTGTATCTGTCTGTGTTCATCATGTTCTCAAACAAGGAAGGTAATGTGGTTGAGCTGCTGATATACCCTTCCCTAAGCTAATTATCCAGACAATGTATAAGGATTCTTTGTAACTGTTCTATAAATAAAATCAGGTTGTATAGGCAAATTTCATCTTAAATATATGCATGTACGAGCCTTAAACAAACAAGAAACCAATGCCATCAAATTGATCTACTGTATGGTTGCTATCTATATACATAGAATGCTTTATATTGGTGTCTAATTGATGTAATTATACATTGACTGGTACTATAGCTTAGCTACTTATAATTGTATTTTCCGAATGCCAACAACTATATACTCTTGTCTGGCTTCCTATAGTGGATTAGCTAGACACAAGTAACTTTTGCATGGTTAGGAATTTCCTCAGCCTATTATACATAGATAAACGTTTCTCTATGGCCTAAGTCTGTTGAGGACTTTAATTGTGTTGAGTGCATGGGGCTGAAGAATGTGTATAATGGTTCAATATTTGCAGTCCCACGTCTACTATATCATCTCTATGGTTGTCTGTATAATAGATATTCTCTGTAGGACAATGCCTACAGTTGTTGACAGTCTGTGCTAATATCTTTTTGATTGATTAGTTCGATTACAGCTTGGATCTATAATGAATCTAATCTAGCAGCCGATATACATTAGCTTTTAACCACTGGGTAAACTTGTATATACCTTGATTCCAATGGTCAACAAAAAACCTTAGCTATAATCAAGTTTCAGAATACCACCTGTATAGGTGTACCGCTATCTATTGATTGTGTTCTTATATTCAGTTTGCCACCTGTAGGTGTCTGCTATTGTGTTGTTCTGCCTATACGGCTGTTGTGTTGTTCTGCCTATATTCAGCTTGCCAACTGCATGTGTACCATGCAGCTGTTGCCATTAGTGGTGCTACTATATATATATATATATATATATATATATAGGTGTTGTGCGTTAGGGAAATCTTTAATACTGCATGCATTTATAATAATTATATACTCCTTCTTGTAACCTATAATGAGCAGATTCAGAATCACACACGCACACACACACACACACACACACACACACACACACACACACACACACACACCATGCAGCCGACTACTGTCACTACTGTAACCCATCCGTGGCCGCCCACGTGCCGCCTCGGTTAATTAGCGGTAGATCATATAATATATACATGCACACTCCAATAATGCCTACAATGGTGCATGCACGCAGGAACTGTGTAGTACTATACAGGCGATTGATTGTATGGGTGATTGATCAGCCACCTTAACCCTATACTCCCTATATATGTATTATAGCTGTACATTCTCTGAATACTTTAAAAGTGTAGCAACTACAGCCTCTATATGCCTCTATTATAGTTCATCACTGCATGGTCACTGCATGCATGTGATGCTACGTAGTATAGTTCACATTAAAGTACAGGATGTTTTTGTGTATAACTACGGATAGAACATTGAAAGAATAACAGAATCCTTTACATGTGAGATCAATTTCTAGCGATACTGTTCTGAGAAGTTGGACATTCCCTCATCGTGTTGGTTTTTTTCAAGTTTAATTGTTGTTCTGGTATGTATGGTTCTGTATACTCTTGTAAAACCTAGTAGTAAATACTAAATAAATGAAATCAGGTGGTATAGGCAAATTTCATCTTATATATATACATGTACAAGCCTTAAACAAACAAGAAACAAATGCCATCAAATTGATCTACTGTACGGTTGCTATCTATATACATAGAATGCTTTATATTGGTGTCTAATTGATGTAATTATGCATTGACTGGTACTATAGCTTAGCTACTTATAATTGTATTTCCGAATGCCACGACTATATACTCTTGTCTGGCTTCCTATAGTGGATTAGCTAGACACAAGTAAATTACTTTTGGTTAGGAAATTTCCTTAGCCTATTATACATAGATAAACGTTTCTCTATGGCCTAAGTCTGTTGAGTGCATGGGGGCTGAAGAATGTGTATAATGGTTCAATATTTTGCAGTCCCACGTCTACTATATCATCTCTATGGTTGTCTGTATAATAGATATTCTCTGTAGGACAATGCCTACAGTTGTTGACAGTCTGTGCTAATAGCTTTTTGATTGATTAGTTCGATTACAGCTTGGATCTATAATGAATCTAATCTAGCAGCCGCTACATTAGCTTTTAACCACTGGGTAAACTCGTATATACCTTGATTCCAATGGTCAATAAAAAAACCTCAGCTATAATCAAGTTCAATCGTATTTTATTCAGCATACCACCTTTATAGGTGTACCGCTATGTGTTCCTATATTTAGTTTGCCACCTGTAGGTGTCTGCTATTGTGTTGTTCTGCCTATACGGCTGTTGTGTTGTTCTGCCTATATTCAGCTTGCCAACTGCATGTGTCCCATGCAGCTGTTGCCATTAGTGGTGCTACTATATATATAATTATAGGTGTTGTGCGTTAGGGAAATCTTTAATACTTATATACTCCTGCTTGTAACCTATAATGAGCAGATTCAGAATCACACACACACACACACACACCAGCCGACTACTGTGACTACTGTAACCCACCCACCCGTGGCCGCCCACACGCCGCCTCGGTTAATAGCGGTAGATACATATAATATATACATGCATGCACACTCTAATAATGCCTACAATGGTGCATGCACGCAGGAACTGTGTAGTACTATACAGGCGATTGATTGTATGGGTGATTGATCAGCCACCTTAACCCTATACTCCCTATAATATGTATTTTAGCTGTACATTCTCTGAATACTTTAAAAGTGTAGTAACTACAGCCTCTATATGCCTTTATTATAGTTCGTCACTGCATGCATGTGATGCTACGTAGTATAGTTCACATTAAAGTACAGGATGTTTTTGTGTATAACTACGGATAGAACATTGAAAGAATAACAGAATTCTTTACATGTGAGATCAATTTCTAGCGGTACTGTTCTGAGAAGTTGGACATTCCCTCATCGTGTTCAACTTTAATTGTTGTTCTGGTATGTATGGTTCTGTATACTCTTGTACAACTTAATAGTATAGATACATAATTATATATATACATGCACACTCCAATAATGCCTGAAATGGTGCATGCAGGAACTGCGGTAGCATGCTGCGCATGTGCAATAGTATAATAATGACTCCTAATAATTCAATGATTGTTTACTGAACTGAAGTGTTATTTGAAAGTATAAGGACTGCATGATGTGTCTTTAGGTGGTATCAGGAGTTTAGTGGTATATGTATGTAACAAACTTGAAGTTAATTAAGTCACATGTAGCTGAGGGAAATTTCAGTCATGTCGGATCCATGTATGACTTTAAAACTCGGACTCCAGGCACCAAATCTTGATTATGCGATGCTACGTATAGTATAATTAATTAAATAGTACAAACATCAAAATGTTTTTGCTAAAACAATTAGTGTGCATAATGATTACTTGTTCCTTTCACAACGCGGATAGGTTAATATAGCGAAGACCGCCTAGGTTACACCGCTTGCATAGCATAACATACGTACTCAGGTAGGTTAAGGATTGGGACCAGCAATTATTGCTGAATCAGCTAAAACGCAGCCAAGCCCACGATTTTTAATATGTTTTGTGTGTAAAAAATTAGTTTAGCTACTTATCTTTTTTAGTTCTAATTCCGGAGGTCTAAACCTTCCTTTTCAGCTCTAAATTTTTAGTGTAGTAGGTAGTTCAAAGGTTTGTGCAGACTCTTCAATCGGGAGGGAGCTATTCATTCAGCCAAAGGTGAGATTTTGTAAAAAACCTAGTTTTCTAGCTGTTAATTTTAAATGTAAAAGCTAATAACTTACTTTGCATAGAGTACCATGCTTTCTCCCGATTGAATAGTCTGCACAAACCTTTGAACTACCTACTACACTAAAAATTTAGAGCTGAAAGGAAGGTTTAGACCTCCGGAATTAGAACTAAAAAAGATAAGTAGCTAAACAAATTTTTTACACACAAAACGTATTAAAAATCGTGGGCGTGGCTGCGTTTTAGCTGATTCAGCAATAATTGCTGGTCCCAGTCCTTAACCTACCTGAGTAGTTGCATAGCATTTCATTGTCAGCTTAATGCAAACAGATGGATGATGTGTTTGGGTTTTGTAGACAATGGTTGTCTCCCATATTTACCACATCCATGCATTCATGCTATCTCTGAGTTCATCTCATCTCAATTCATCCATCTCCCTAGTACACTATAACCTAGCAACACACATGTACTCTCACGCTTTCAGGACCTTAAAAGGAAAGAGAAGGAAGGCATGCGTACGCTTGAGTCTCTGAAGGACAAGGAGAAAAGGCTAACCATAGAACTAGAGAACAAAATGTGAGTCTAAAACATTAAAATATGATTCCTTACGTATATTTACATTTATTAGCAACACAATTCGTAGACCATACATGCATTGGGGAAACTCCTTGCAAATAATGATACCATAATATATTAGAGCGCAAAATTGTCTAAGGCACCGTTAGCTAACATTTCGTGGAGAATTGCTAACCCACGAAATTAAGCCCCTCGAAAATGTCGCGCTATATGGTAGAACTATATATATACAACACAAAACAAAGTTTGGTAAACATATAATAATTATGTCATCATGATTATGTCATCATTCAGGAAGGAATACAAAAGTCGTCCGAACTGCCCCAGCTCTTCTGGGACAGTTCTTACCTCAGTCCCTCAAGTTCCTCTTCCTGGATCCTTCTTTCCCCCTCCCATCTCTGGTTCGTGGTTTCCAGCTGTGCCAGGCAATAACATACCAAGGCCTATAGGTGAGTTCTGTATAATTATACTACTATAAGTCTGGCTTCGTCCCAAAAGCTTAGATTCTAAACTTCTCATACAAAAGGGTTGACAAATGAGCTGCATGCATGCAAACAATATAGTGTTACATCTGGAGATGGGTCATGGCTTCTTGGGAGCTAGCTGTAATGCACTGAACCAGAAAACCCCTACATATGTTCACCATGCATGGAGCATGTGTGCTTTAGGGTGGATGACTGATCGTTATCAAATGCATACGTTGTTAATTGCCACTATAATTGAATTTTGAGTAGTGGAAGGGTGGCTAACCACTGTAACCATGGGTACACACCCTGCATGAATCATGCATAAATTATTATATTATAGTGATTCCCGTAAATGCATAAAAAATGTGTGCAAAGTATGATCATTATTGCGAGGTATGATCATTATAATTATTGGTGTTCATATATCACCTCGATCAGAAACGTCATATTATTGTACTTTTATCTTATCTTCGTACAGAAATACCGGCAGTCTCACATATAAACTCTCCACCAGTTATATTCTCCCCATGGCCCAGCCATTGCCGCTTTGGAGTACCCACTTACTTTCCCCCTCCGATTTCGCAATCTCCTTTTCCTTTCGGAAACTCAAGATTTACTCCCTTGATGTTCCAGTACCCCCTTCGACCAACCTCACTCTCCATGCCCCTTACACCTTCCCATCCCACATTCACTGTACACAATAGCTTCCCTATGATGCAAGGAATGGTCCCTCAACAACTACCACAAGCTGACGAATCGCATCGAATGGTCACAATTGTATCTCCAAGAACACAGGCCTATCCTCAGTCACCTGCTTACGCTAGAGAATATTCACAATCAGAGGTTCCTCTAGAGAGAGAAAGAACATGTTTTACGGAGAGCGATTTGTTTGAAGCCGAAGACAGCAGAGAGTCTTACTCACACAACAATACCAGTTCAAAAAACGGAGGAGAATCAGCTGATACAGAATGCAGATCTTCCAGTGTACTTCATTACACTACTTCAGCTGATTCAACGAGGAAGCCTGCAACACTGACAGATCGCAATACAATTCTTTGTCAGGAGCAAGAGAGCTTTCCCCATGACTCGCTTCTAACTTTCAATGTTGTTCATCCACCTCCATCACTACATCGGCCAATCACAATGTCCACGTATACCAACCACAACAAAGCTCAACGTGTGCAAAAAACGATGCCACCTTTGTTACGGATTGACAGCGACAGTGAACTAGGAATAATACAAAAATCCATGCAAGGTGAAAAGTCGAAAATAGAATTGAGAGCACATACCAAAGTCTCAAAGTTTTCTCAGATTCACAATTCCGAGCTCGTCACAGTACAGTACTGCAAAAATCCTCACTACAATAGGATATCTTCTTTGAAAAAGATCATGCGAAAGAGAAGGAAAACTAGCACTAGTGACTCTGAGACCAGTGATGAAGAAAGTGAACTATTGACCGCTTATAATTAATTAGAGACCTCATTTCATTTTCAAAGTCGTTCTAAGACTGTCTGTCACCCACCCCAGCTGAAGAAGGCACTATACTTAATCACTACCTACATAGTTATTGCAGGTTCACATCTGTTCAGAATTCAATCACTGCTGTAACTTTTCCCAATGATTAATAAAATATATTATATATTCTGTGGTTAAATTAATGATGATAAAATATGCATGATTGTAATAAATAATTGTAGCAAAAAACAGCCATAATTATTGCATGAATTAGTTTCCAGTAATTGCAGTTTGTTTTTTCATCGAGGCCGACAGGGGGAGGGGTCAATAACCTGGATGTAGTAAAAAATATAATACAGTAGTGACACGTTTTTATACGACCAACATGCACTGGGCCATGGCTATATATACATGCACAATTATCATGGTACTGGGAAGGTTTCGGTAATTCTAATGTGGGCATATCAATCAGTTTGGCCATAATTATTATTATATACCCTACAGAGGAAAAACATCCTTAATGTGTGTGAGTGCAGTATAATCCTATGTATGTAGATATTGTGCATGTGCACAGAATGCTGCATGAACAAGTCATAATTACCCCGTGCGTGCGCACTAAGTGATTAGTGTGTGTGTGTTGGTTTGTGAATGTGTGTGGATATAAATATGAGCTGTTTGAGTGAACTAGATACTTTCATGAACTGCTTTAACTGAGACAGTGGTTAAAAAAAATAGTAGAAACTTGTAGGCAATCTTCGAAGGCGACAAAATACACTGTTTTTTCTAATCGATGCTTTCTAGATTCACGGTCATTCAATCCTAATGTTAAGGTCATTACGGTGAAAAGTTATAACCTGTTTGCTGCTGTGCTCAACGCACGGGGCGAATGCTCTATGAGCATCTTGTTAAGACCCTTATAAGGATCTTAACAAGATGCTTATACATGTATATAAGAGCATTCAATGAAGAGCACATGCAGGTTTATCTGATTACAGGAGTCATAACAAACCACCCACAAGAAGCATGTACATGTACTAACTACACCTATATGTATTGTAGCAAATACATGTATAGCCTCGTTCCCAGGCCGAGTTGTCTCCAAAATTACGCTATAAATTGCCAGTTAGCGACCTATAATTATAGCTGGGAACAAAAACTGGCGACCTATAGCGTTATTTTGGAGACAACTCGGCCTGGGAACGAGGCTATAAATATACATGTTGCAAAGGGAAGAATAGCAACTCCAGACCAAAAATTTCGAGGTAGCCAACCCTCCATGTGTGATAAAGATACGTTGAAGTGGACAACACTTCTGTTGGGACTTTTAAGAGAAGAACTTCAAAGAGTGTTATCAATTAAGGCTTGCATAAGTCCATATTTTAGACTCACCTTTAGATTAAGATAAGAGTTATTCTATTGAATGTGTGTGTTTGGTGTGCATACGCAAGCGTGTGTATATGGTAATGCTAAACTCATGATATACCGCATAAGTATATGTGCACACATGATTAGGAGCTAGTCAAAACAATAAAACAATGGAGGAAAGCACGGCAACCTTAACTAGAGCACTGCATGAAGCCTTGACCAGAAGTGTCATTATTTTCCTCAAAAATAGGAGGAGCGGTATAAAATCAACAGTATACATTGCTATACAAAGCCAATTGCAGTTTACTGATGTGAAACTCGCTGTGATAAGGCATTGTGGTAGGCCATAAAATGCCTCGAATCAAACCTGTATGTGGCTAGCCTATAAAAGCTAGCAGTAACGTGCAAGTTCAAGCTTCTTAGCCTTTGCTCGCTTCTATTCAACAAGAAATTACTTGGCTATATATTGATGCTGCAAACACAACCCTTCGGCATCCAGGTGAGAAGACTCAAGACAGACACCTCAGCGGACTACTATCATCGGCGGCCGTCTACGCGACTCGGTTAATAAAATGTGCACTGTATGGGTACGCAACTGGCACTCAGAGCTAAGAACTATACTGAGTGGGCCAGCAATGATTATAGGGCAAAAGATCTATTTAGCAATCTTTACAACAGGTTAATTGGTACTGCATATACACATGGGGACCTGGTGGTTGCCTAGCCTCGATCCCAGGCCGAGTTTTCGCTTTTATAACGGTTAGGCGAACAACTGGGCCTGGTACTAGTTGTCTGCGCATGCGTCAGTCGTTCGTCAGATTCTGACGAATGGATATTCTCGTTCACTTTCGTGACATTTATATTCGTGTACTATCGTGTACTAGAAGTCAGTTCCCGTTTTATCATTATTGGAATCGATTGGAATGGCTCTTAGCTGAAGCTTCTCTCTTCTCTGAGCTTATTCTGAAGACTGAACAACAAGGGAAGAGGTATAAAGCTTTGTCAAGCTTGTTAAGGTCAGATATTTTTGTGTGGGCCCTATGGCCGGCTATGCTATCAAGTCTTGTTCATGTTTGGCAAGAATGTAGGTAGACTATAGTTTCATCATTAATATGGTGGATCAAGTGAAGAGTGTGAGCTAGAGAACTTGGTGCTGCCATCATCAGCTCGTCGACAATGACACTATAACCGAGAAATTTAATATGTATAGATCTACACGTATTTAAAATGTCTACTTCTCTGTACAGGAGCAATGGCTAATATCCAACTATCCCAACAGTGCTCCTCTTGGCTATACTAACGGACGAGACTGGACAGTTTGAGGTAAGGGTTTAACCGTCTTTGGTTTCTTTTAATATTGTCCTATACTCACAGACACAGGACTGGAGTATGACCTGCTCATTTGAGCGTTGCTGGGTAGCTCAGAGACATCAAGAGAATCTACGTTTTCTCAAGCAATGAGTTACGAGTTGGGGCCTAGAATCAGAGAAGTCCAGCAGCCTGCTAAATCTTTTTGAAACGTAATTTGA
Source organism: Halichondria panicea (assembly GCF_963675165.1). Taxonomy (NCBI): domain Eukaryota; kingdom Metazoa; phylum Porifera; class Demospongiae; order Suberitida; family Halichondriidae; genus Halichondria; species Halichondria panicea. The sequence continues at coordinate 4,787,666 of NC_087386.1, forward strand.
AGGCATTCAATCATCCTGAAGTTGCCCTGGGTCACTGTAATTGTGCTGCAGCACAACTGGCAACTCCCCAGGCCTTTGTGAAGCAGCTCCCTATGTGCATCTTTTGTGTACTCACTCTGTGCATTTTCTGTGTACAAATTTCTATTATTGATTTATTAAATATTTTTGCCGACCACAAATATACAATGAAAATTTGACGCATGCGCAGACAACTAGTACCAGGCCCAGTTGTTCGCCTAACCGTTATAAAAGCGAAAACTCGGCCTGGGATCGAGGCTAGTGGTTGCCATAATTTTGTTTTACCACGCATGACTTTATCAGCAGGATGTGGTCAAGGTGGGTTAAGTACCGTATAGCATGTACTTTTCGTGGGGCAAAATATTCGTGGTTTTCGTGGTTGGAGGTCTGACCACGAATATTTTACCCACGAATGAAGCGACCTTGCCTACCTTTATCTGCAGTGCAAGCTCCAACCACGAAAATATTACCCACGAAATGTCTCAATATTGCTGAACCACGAATATTTTCTCCCCCGAAAATTACCCGCTATACGGTACATGGGTAAGAGCTGAACACCATGCAGTTTCTAAGCAATACATCAGCACAAAGGCTCTCGGACTATATAACTGGGGCAGGGTGTAGTGTACGTGTATAGTGTGCATGGATGTGTATCGTGTAGGGTGTAGGGTTACTTTGGACATGCAGTACAAATCACTACAAGTTCAGTGTTCATTTCTGGTCAGGTAATTTTTTTTTCTTAATAGGGAGTCATAGTCCCTATTCCAAAGTTTTGTGCACATTTTAACGGCAAACTTTTGTACTTCTTCTATTTTGTGAGAATTTGTTTTTTGGTGTGGATCCCAAACAGGAGCAGCATATTCCAGTTTTTTGATCTCACAAGTGAGATGTAGAGTTGTCTTAAACATTCTAGTGACAAGTGGCCATAGAACTGTCGGTAAATTATACCAACCTACTTGGCAGGCATTTCTGTACATTCCTTCTATATGTGTTTTGACCATGAGAGGTCATGAGAGATCCACACGCCAAGAGGTCATGAGAGATCCACACGCCAAGGTACTTGTAGTGGTCAACTTTAAGTAGGGGACGTCCACTGATATTGAGACACATGTTGGGAAGTGGTGGGTTGAATTTTCTTGATATAGTCATGTATTTACACTTGCTTTAATTGGTTAAACAAGAGTACATTTGTTTCAGACCATGCTTGGAGTTGGTCAATATCTCCTTGCAATTTTAGATAATCTTCAGGAGATTGAATAGGATGGTAAAGAAGAAGATCATCAGCATAGAGCAAGAGACTTCCTTCATTTTGATGTAGATCAATGTCATTTATAACATGCAGACACAGTACATCAAACTTGTAGTGATTTGTTGTAGTGATTCGTAGCGGTGTCCGAACCTCCTCTGGGTGTAGTTCAGTGTATATTAGTTCAGTGTCCGAACCTCCTCTGGGTGTAGTTCAGTGTATATTTGAGTTCAGTGTATATTTGTAACATTTCATAACGTGCAGACACAGTAAATTGAATTTGCAGTGATTCATATATACCACATGTTTGACCTTCTCTGTACATGTGTGTAGTAGAACCATAGATTGAAGAGTTAGAGGGATAGGAAACGGAGTGGTGCACGTGATGATTTTACATTGAATCTGCAGTGGAGCCTCGAAAATTATCCGCGCTACGCCCTATGAACGAGGCTATTAACCACATTTTTGCCGGGTAACTCCCAAAGCTGTGTTTCCTCGAGACATCATCTCTTTCAGCAACTTATAACACGCCTAGTCCATGAGCCACGTGTAGTACTTGCTAATGACTGACCACACCCAGTAAAAAGAGACTTTCCAATAAAGTTATATGTTCCCAAGGCTGTTTTAGAGCTATTGGAACATGTAACGTGTAAGCGTGCTGGTTATGACTACTACAATAGGTATAGACCTTGAAATATAAGTGAGTTGCACGGACTAAGCACAGTTACTTGTAGTTTATTATGCACTGAGTGTAGAAATAGATATTGTTGTGATGGCCTCGATTAAACCGCAGCGTAGCGCGGATGTTACTCGAGATACAAACCGTTTCCTATCCCTCTAACTCTTCAATCTATGGTAGAACTGGGTGTTATAATCATGTGTAGAAGAGGTCACATGCAGTAGGAATCACTATAGTGTTTTCCAGCAACCTTAATGCCAGGGCTGAACTTTTAGTGATTCTTATGGCCTCAAAATACAGAAAAAGTATACAGCACATGGTGTGTGTGCAAAGGAGGTTGGACTATAGGGTTATTTGCTCAGGTTATACCATACAACTTACCTCTGGCTTTACTGAGCTTATAATATCTGGCTAGCTGTGTGGATTAGCAAGGGTTAGCGGAAATGTATCTAGCTTGCATAGGAATCTAGTAAAAAGTGTATGCACTGATAACAGAATGGAGGGGATTGCTGGGGATCATGCGTGCGCAGGTTGGTTAATGAAAGCTATACTACTAGTATAAGTAGCCAGAGAGTCACAGAAAGTTTGCCTCCTAGTCTCCAATGACTATGAAAAACCAGCTAGAAGTAATCATTAATTGTCAACAAGCTCAGCTAAAAGTAGTAGTACATGGGTATAACCTTCTGGTGTGCGTGTGTGTTTGTGTTGTGTTTGTGTGTACAGGGTAGATGTAAAGTAGATAAGGTTACCACAAAACACAGCAAATGTGCTTACTCTGCCACATCTTATCTTGCTACCGCAGACAAGTGCATGGCCGCTGTTAGAACAGCCACCAGCCATGCTAGCTATTGAGCCACCACTACATGAATCTAATTCCCACCACTTCTGAGAAAGGTGAATTCTAGGAAAGCCTGCAATGAATACACCCCCCCCCCCAAAAGGTGAGCTACATAGCAGTAAGGGCCAGGGATCCAGCATCAACTAGTGACCCTCCCACTAGTACACATGTACCACCACAGTAACAAAACCTAAATGCTAACCCTATAACCCTAACCCTAACACTATGGACTGCCTTTCAATGACACCTCATAATTATAGTACGTATATAGGGACAATCAAGAAGCACAGAAATTACCTCTGAAACTAGACACTTTCCAGGTCAATTGTAATGAACTGAGGCCACCACTATAAGAGAACTCACAAGAACTCACAACCAACTGCACACCAACAAGACCCTCCTGAAAGGACACATCTGCTGAAGCCATAGCTACCTTACCTTACCTATATGATATACTTACCTGTACTATAATAACGTTAAACAAGTAGCAAACGATAAGCTCTGATCCAGACCATATATTACCTTGATGCATACCTGTGTGTGTGCGTGTGTGATGGGTGTGCTGCTTAGTTAACTTTCAACGTACCGTATAGTGCGAAATTTTCGAGGGGCTTAATTTTCGCGGATTTTGTGGGTTACCAATCCTACATGAAAATTAAGTCCACGAAAATAGTTCTAATTATCTGTGTTTATTAAAGGCGTGGCTTCCAGTAAGCAGTCAAGCCCATGCAGTCATTCCGCGAACATTGTGCAACGAAATGCTTTTAGAGGCCAATCCACGAAATATAAGTTCCTCGAAAATTTCGCGCTATACGGTATATAGAATGAAGCTAATCTTGGCCGATCTTACACTGGTTGTATAGTCATACTGACAAACATACAATCCGACACGTAGCAAGTGCAGCTTAGTTCAAGCAAATAATGCCTAGCACAGTTTGTCAAACTACCTGTAAGGATTATCTAGATACATCCTTGTTCTATAGTAGGATCAAAAGTCTTACTAGGCATATGAATACATATAATGTTTATTGTGCATAAAATACAAAACTACAATAGTAGCATGCTCCAGTGCAACACGTGTATATTTGTGTATATTTGGCCATGCTGGGCAATAACTAAACGTATACTCACACCATAAATTCATATTCCCACTGGTATAGTCAGTAAGCATTGTGCACACCCTGTGATGCTAAGCAACATAATTACTATCCTTAAGCAACATATCACCTACCACATACTATAATTATATCAGGTGTCAATAGGTTAGGGTAATTAGGTTGCATGCATGGGTTAGCACATACCCAGAGTGTTATAGTACAAGAATCAATATAGGATCCCTACATATCCAGAGGAGGTATACGACAGGTAATTAGTCTTTTATTGCTCTAATTATCCACCTGTCGGACCTCCTCTGCTACATACCTATACAATACACCAAACCCATCTTCATTACCAAATGCACAATTCTATGTGCACAGCTTCTGAGGAAGGTGGGGTTATAGGGGTAGGGAAGGGAGTTACTAAGAATAGAGCAAAATGCTACCTTATTCAAACACCGAGGTGTTCGCTTGCGGTATGTTTTGTTTTGCTCTAAGTGCTATGGAAGAGCTTAATGGAAACAGAAGTCTGATGGAGAACATATGAAAATTCATGGGTATATGTTATATAATAAAAGTGGGGCCACTGTTTAATGGTGAAATGCTATAAACATAATTTAGTCCTTCGAAAATTACCTGCTATACGACACATGGATTGTTTATCCTACTGGCCCTAATGACCCTTACAAGCTGGTAAACAAAAAAATTGGCACAAAGCGTATATGGCTTGTATTACAGTAATGGGAACTAATAAATAGTCAACTGCATGTGTGCATGTAACACTATGGGAACCAAGTAAAATAGTTCACTGCAGCGTGTAACACATTATGAATGTTTCACCATTGAGTATACAAGTTACCACAGTGGTATAATATTAGATTTGCCGCACTGATAACTGAAACCCTGAAGTGGCTGCCATCAAATTACTCAAGCATGGAATTCATTCCAGAGAACCACAATCAAGTTTAACTGGCCTTGGGACTATTAGAGCTATGAATTTCACAAGAGAACCACAATCAAGTTTAACTGGCCTTGGGACTATGACTAAACAAATAACCCAGGCGCATGGCATGTAGGAAGTAACCTCATGCACCACATGAAATTTAATTATACCACGTGTATTATGTTCAAGGCTAAAAAACTTACTTGCATGCATGCATGCACGTTCACCAGCTAGCTACAAAGTTGAAGGCAGCCTAAATAGACTCTGCATGTGAACTACAAATTAAGCTAGCAAAATTGTATTCATGCGAACTGGCGATGCTGTATGGGGAAGTATAATTAGTTTCTTTTCTTAAACCGCTGTGCATATATAATTATTATAGTGCCGCTGACCTAAAACTACAGTATGCTGTTCTCAAAGCTGTGCATGCTGCGGCTTGCATTTGTTCAGCAAACTGAATTACAACACCTATACTTATAAATATTTTATTGGCCGTTTTAGGCTTCATCACATATTAACTTGTTCTATACATGCTATAAATCACGCGGAGGGATTAGCACTTCAATGCTCTGGCTCTATAGTCTGCCAGTAACTTGTATATAAGCTCGTCACATTAATTTTACGGGCTCAACAATAGATACTATACAGACTTCTGCCAGGCTATCCTGAAAACTATGGACAGATATAAATTTAGTGTATAGATCTACCATGAAGTGATCCAAGTAGATCTATATAGATCTAACTCACTTTTACATCACAAATTGGCAGCCACCTCACAGCTAGCTGCATGTGGTCAGTATGATCAAGTAGACTGTATATCCAATGACCCTTTTTGTTGTTGTGGGAGTAGAATGGGTAAAGATGCTTGCTGAGAGTTGTGACTTCTGAGCTCTGAATGTGGTAGTAGCCACAAACAAGACAGCACCACTATATACACCTATATTAAATCTATAACCTATAGACATTGGCCATTTCATACAACTGTTACAGCAATCCAATGTGACATTCAGTCTGCATGTTGAACTCATCCATGCATGTACACAGATTAGATTTTTGCTCGGTTTTATTCGACAATGAAACAAAATCTGCCAAATTTAAAACTACTATCTTGTTGTGTTGAGGCTACATATATATCCATGGTACAAACACAGTACTATCGCTAGTATACTAGTACTGTGTTTGTACCATGGATATAAAATTTTCCAATGTTGAGAATGAATCAATCAGTGAGATATATTTAAGTACAACTATACTCACATCTACTCGATGCACTGTATATAACCCATGGCCAGCCCAAGAAAAAATAACGAATATTTTACTCCACAAAAATGACCCGCTATACGATTATACTGTGGATCCGATCCACAGCATAATCGTATAGCGGGTAATTTTCGACAACACTGTTAATTATGAACCTAATAGCTATAATTATACGAATGCACCACCCACCTAATTCATGCATGTCTAGTAGATGGAGAGTGTTCCCATGCAATGAAAACATTTAATACCCTGAATGTAAATTACCTGTGGGGTGAGAGGGAAATTTTGCCACAAAATTGCTTCAATAAGGCCACTGTTAGTTGCATACTTGTTTCAGATGAGAATACTAGCTCAACCCGATGAGGGAGGGAGGTCTTCATTACCCATTATCCCATTATTTGATGACATCATGTCCTAACTGATGAAAATGCACAAAAGGACGGAGTCTGAACATAACATTTTTTTACGGACTGGCTTTTTGGTGCACAATGCAACTTGCACATGCATGGCACATGGTAAAATAATGCAATGTCAGCAAAAAAAAGGACTTTGACCTCAAATAATGGCTGACATCAGCAATAATGACTTAATTGAGGAGGTCTGCACCACGACGAGATGTGCTGCCTGGAATTGTTATTGGTAAGCAGTCTGCTTATTACTTAGTTGGGCGGAGCCCGACCGTCCCTGACGGGAGGTAGGGTTTCAAGCCTATGTCAGGATTTGTCTTTGCTGCAACTATAGTTGCAGCCCAATCAGATTGCAGCATTTCTACTATCTGTGTCACGTCCGGTTGCGCAACCTCAAGCAAGATAAAATTGGTTAACACCCACTTCAGAATAATAAAATAAAATGATTATTCATAGCTGCTTATCAGCGTGTTACATAATTCAGCAAGACAAATCCTGACATAGGCTTGAAACCCGACCTCCCGTCAGGGACGGTCGGGCTCCGCCCAACTACTTATTACTGTAGAAGGCTATACATTACTGTAACAGTAAGAACTGAATGCATGCATGGTTACCACATGTATAATAGTCTGGTCAACATCATTATGTGATCACAGATACGTATAGCTAATTATTATGCCTCGAGGCGTAGCCGCACGAGGGATACGGTAAAGCTGACTGTGTGTGTGTCTGTCTGTCTGTGTGTGTGTGTATTCCAGCTATAACTGCTCAACGGTTGCAATGTAACGAAAACTAACAGCTTCTATAGGCTTCTAGCCACGTTCTCTTGGATTTTGATTCGTGGATTAGCAAACTAAAGCTTCTTTCTCGAGTTATGGCTAGGTTTGACTCACATTGAAGGCTGTTGCAGTCTCTTCAGAATCTTTCATAGCATCATCTGTCCGCACAAACTTTCTATTCAACATATGAGTTAGCCTTGCACTAAAGCGCTAGCTTTTTGTTAGCTACAATACTCAGAAAATATATGTTAAAACAGCTAGCTAGCAGTAGCCATTATTTTGTGAAATTGATATCTTTAGACACACCCTTTAATTATTCCTGTGGATGTAATGCGCATGCGCGCTCATCCCCCATGTGTGAGAAAATAATATCCAAGATCCTCCTGGCAGATGATCTTTGTCTTGAGGGCCTGGTAAGCCACAAAACACTACCATATAACAATATAGATAACAATATGCATGTACACAGGTCTTTTCTTCTTAGTCTTAGATATTATATACACTGAACTACACATAATACAACAATAGATGCATGTAAATAAGTCTTTTCTTCTCAGTGACTTTATATAGATAAGCTAACTTAATACTAATATAACACTCTAATACTTTTAAGCGAAAGCAAAAACATGGCGAGAGGCATTAGCACAGCGCCAGCTTGAACACTAGTTTATTAAAGTATGCGTTTGTTTTGCTTATCCAAACATAATGGGGACATCCAAGTTAACTCATGTTTCATGTTTATGTCATGCACCGCTGCACTTTCCTTGTTTCTTTAACTCCTGTCTTATACCCATGCACTGCTGGTCTTCCCCACGAGTTTCACAGCAATCATTGTACTAATTATGTAGACAGTGCATTTGATTACTTTTGCAGCCAAACGAAGAGAAAAGGAAGCAGAAAGACTGTCTTTGTATCCAGCACACCAGTACTAAAATCAAAACAAAAAGATCTCATTCCATCTACTGCCTCTAATTCTGAAACAGAAATTGAACATGATGTCCATTCTCCCACCAACTCAACACTGGTGGTGGTGGCTTTGGTACTGAGAATACACTTCCTATTTCTGAGCAGAATATTGGGGTCACTGTGAGCGAAGAAAAGGATATGCAAAACGCTCAGCAAAGACCAAATTCAAGGTGATGAAGTGCAAGCCCTGAGTAGAATGGATGGCGACAGGGGTAAAGAGAACCCAACACCAAACGGGGAGTTGCTATCTGATGTGGATAATGGCAGCAGAGATGTTGTGTGTGGAGAACAAGAAGATGTATATCTGTCTATTGTTCAGTAACCCTCAACAATCAACCATTTAGTGATGGAGAAACTGATGTGATGTGTACATGTAGTATCAAACCATAAATTGTTACGTAGCCTTTACTTACGAAATCATTATGTTTCCCTGCTGTCATTTGAAGTCTCTAAAAACAAACCAGCGCGATGCCGGAGTTTGTGATCACCTTATATAATAGATACTATCTTGCGCATGCTATTACATTTCTTTAACTGAACAATCGGTCGACTGTTCCTGCATGCATGCATGCATGGGGCTAGCCTATAATGTAATTAAGGGAACAACAGATGTGACAGGGGAGAGAGTGAGAGGGCGCTGTAGTCTGTTCACCGTTAGACAGATAACTTTCCTAATTTTCTGATGCGGTTTGAGAAGTACTTTGTTTTTGTGGAAAGTGATGTAATGTTAGAGAATGTTCTAGATTTACCATGTGTTGTTGTGCAAGACCTAGCCTCGAGACCAGGCCCCTTGAGAAGAGGTTAGGGTTAGGGTTTTAATCGGCCTGGTCTCGAGGCTATCCAAGAGAGATGGAGAAGAAGAGAGCTTATGAACAGCGTGTAAGAGAAGTCGAACATGGATCGTTTACGCCTTTGGTTTTCTCTGCTGCGGGAGGTATGGGTCCGGCTGCAGATATAGTCTACAAGAAACTAGCTTCAATGCTGGCAGAGAAACAGGACAAAACATACAGCACAACTCTGAATTGGATGAGATGTAGGCTAAATTTCTCCCTCATAAGATCAGAGATTATGTTCATCAGAGGCTCTAGGAAGTCATTCACCACCACCACACCATGGAAGGCCTTAGACACTGGCACTATTGACCTAGCAACTCAAGAAGGCCGGGTGCTATCGGTCTGAAACATGTGTTTTCACCCAGGAACTTTATAAAATTATGTCACATGTTTTTGTTGTTTTTTCTTGGTTTGTTTTTTTGTTTTGTCTTTTGTCTTTTGTCTTCTCACTTGCAATAAGTATTATTAAAAAAAAATTAAAAAAAAAAAAAAAAAAAAAAAAAAAAGACCTGAATATAAAAGGGTCAGTTATTATGCCTCGGTGCGCATGCGCAAGCGAGGTATATACGGTAGTGTGTTTGTGTGTCTGTGTGTGTGTCTGTGTAGACCGCTACAGCTGCTCAAGGATGAATCAAGTGCAAGTAAGAATTTCTATAGGCTTCTAGTCATGTTTACTTGGATTTTAATTAATTCGTGGATTTGAAAAATAATGCTTCGTTCTCGAGTTATGCCTAGTTTTGCTTACTTGGAATGCTATTGCAGCCTTTTCAGAAGAGTCCGTAGCAAAACTTGTTCACCGAGTGTTACTACTCTACTTAGTAGTTAGCTCTGCACTAGAACGCTAGCTATTGGTAGCTGCAAGAGTGAGCAGAAAGCTGCAAGGCTCTGCTGACTTGCAGCCATTAATTTTAGACTTGAACTTTTGGCATCGATCGTTTTTAACAACAATCATGGTCGATCATTACCCACTCTATTCGGTTGATTGCATGCAGCAAAATTCATCATGATATCAATGTGTGTATAAAAGCTAGCTATTAGTAGTTTTATGTTATGTAGCTTTGGCACCTCCACCGAGGCATCAGCACCCGCGGTGCTTTCATTGTTTTTGTAAGTCAGTTGTGTTTATTGCTGTGAAAAATTATTGAGAACTTGACAATTAGCGCAAGCAGGCGCTGACATATGGTGGGATTATATCGTTGACGACTTACAGCGAGACCCACAGAAGAAGTTTATGAGATCAACTATCAGAAGCGGAGCAGCTTACAAGGCATCGGCAGAGAGAATGACGAAGGCCGATCGTGAGCTGATTCAGTCACTACTGGAAGACAGACGAGCAATGCAGGCCAGCCTAGATGCCTTAACAAGACTAGTGGAGCGTTCACACACACACTAGGAGAAGACACGGAAGGAACCACAGCTAGGAGGACTCACCACAGCGAGCCTAAGCTCACAAAGTTTTGTGAAGCTAGCGACGACGTTGAAGCCTACCTCACCACTTTTGAAAGGCTGATGGGGGCTCATGAAGTGGACACAACTCGATGGGCGTATCTCCTGGCCCCACAATTAACTGGGAAGCTTTTGCAGCCATACCCGATGCTACATCCGGATCTTACGAAGATGTAAAAGCTGCAATACTCGTACGCTATGATATCAACGACGAGACCTATCGTCAATGATTCAGGGCGGCATCATGCAAGGATGGAGAACCTACCAGGAGCTGGCATGAGAACTCTAGACCTTTTAAACAAGTGGATGAAAGACTACAAGGACGATCCCCAGAAGATATTGGAGCAGATAGCTACTGAACAGTTACTGGGTAAAATGACACGAGAAATCCAGATCTACGTACGCGAGAGGAAACCGGAGTCAGCCATGCAGACAGGAGGCCTTGCCGAAGACTACAACATCCACATGCAGAGATTAGCCAGATAATATCAACTTAATTAACCCCAACTCACATGATCATCCCTATCAAACATCCATGCTGCATGCATGGTTTATAATTATGTATCACCTTGATTTATATTTTTATATCTTATGAAGTAAAGTACGTAAAATATAGTATTGTATACTGCCACAAACAGTTTTCACCAAGGAAAATACGGTCACGTATTATGATTGTTATTTGCAAATGTAGGTTTTTGCTTGTCAAAAATTATATTAAGCTAAATATTAACATAATGTGATCATTTGTTTTTAAACAAAATGGGGGGCCTCCAACTATTCGTTGTGTTTACAAAAGCATGCATGGGATTGCCCGGCCGGATTCATGCATGCAGGGAATAATAATTTATTAATTAAGTACCTTGTTGATATTTCAAGTTCTTGCTTACTACTGATGACTGTACATGCATGGGTATATTACTATTGGTGTAATCCCTATAGAAACATCTATACATGCACTGTGATGATTTAAGTTGCTTATTGTATATAGCAAAGTTAAGATATAATACTGAATTATAGCTAGATCTATATATATATAGCTATTATGTACACCATTAGTCAAGCAGTGATAATTATTTCCCCTCCCTGTATACCTCCTCATGCATGGCTATACATTTGCATGTGGTTTGTTAAGAGCTGTGATGATTCCTGGAACTTTTAATTGAAATGAGATTCACAGCCTGACTATAGACTATAATTATTTCCGGGAAATAGCTTCTGAGTCATGCCTGCACGTGTTTCTATAAGCCTGTGGTAAAATTGTACGCAGCCTTTACTGCTCTTGTTGCATTTTGAGTGGGCAGATCAAAGGAAACACTGTGCCAATATCTGCCATATGTAAGTTCATTTGTCGTATATTGCTAGATCTACAATAATATTCTAAGTGATTATACAATTATGCTAGATTATTTTAGCTTTGTATAGATCCTTCAGCAGTAGTTTTATAGGAGCTGTAGACTATTTGAGCATAGACATGACTGCTGAGGATTCTCCTGCTGATGACAGGGTGTGTCTAATACTACAGGCAGCTCAATACCTGGAGAGTCCTAATCCTGATGCAGTTGCAGGCAATAATCTAACTGCAGGCACTAGTAGAGCAGTGAGCTCAGTGAAAAGAAAAAATGGTTGCAGCAGCCAAGAAAGAGGGGCAGAAATCGATAAGGGTGGAACCAGCATGCTGGCCACTTTTCATCATGAGGAAATCTCAGGTACATATATAATTATGCTGATTATATTGCAGCAAGCAATATATAGATGTGTTGTATACCATGTGCCACATGATGTTAAATGAGCTTGGGATTAGGTAGTAGTATTTTGTGGTAGGGAACGAAGTGTCCAACATGGCTGCATGCATGCATGCATGCATGCCCAATTATATTTATCCGTCTCAGGTGGGGGTCCTGCTATTGCTTAGAGAAGATGAGATATATACCTCAAATCCCGATTATTTTGATCTATTTAATCCCTTAAATCAATGCAGGCATGCATGCATGTCAATAGTGGGTTTCTAAAGGTAATAGTCTATCTGTATAGCTAATGCAAATCACCTCCATTGTCTCTTGCATGCGCACGCATACATGCATGCACACACGCACGTTCACACGCACGCACACACACACACACGCACGCACACACGCACACACACACACACGCACACACACACGCACACACACACACACACACACACAGATTCAGACATAGAAACAGACGGAGAAAGTGAAGAGCCTGGCCTTCCCTTGTCTCCTGATTCTCATTTGATCTCACACAAAAAGGGAGGGAAAATGCGAGCCAATCTCGACTCCAAAGAAAGGGGGAGAAAAGGAGGTCACGGGAAGGCAAAGGTCAGTATTGAGGAGATGATTCAAAAACAAGAGACTGCCAGTCAGATACACAATGAGAACGAGAGGTACAGGTGAGTGGTGGAAACAGATGCATGTTCGTGTATTAATCGTATTAAATACTATATAGATTTTAGGAGTGTGCATGTTGACTTAATTGCTGTGATCTCCTAAATGTTGTCGACGTGATACGTATGCGTGTATATGTAAAAGTGCTGATGCTTTGCATGTGGGTATAACTATAGTTTTGTTTTAACAGAATATCTAGTATTGCATCTAATATACGGGACATGGATGGTTACCCATACATGATTGCTATAGTTTTGCATGCGCATGCATGGTGGCACCACTTACATGTACCCCAGTCAAGGGGCTGAGGTTATTTCAGTTTCTAAGCATCTGTTGTGATAATTTTCTTATTGCTGGACTACCATGAAGTTTCCTTGGATACAACAGACACACTGTCTGGTATTTGGAGTGAATACACATGGACTCTTTCATGTTTTCCATGAAAAACACATGTTTTATTAATTGGTGTATCGCACTCCTGTTCCTTTTTATTGCATGCATGCATGTTCTACTCTCCAGGTGCTCAGACAATTAGACAATGGGATATTACTATGTATAACATGATTACCATTTAACCACAAATTTACCAAATATAATATAGTATACATAATTATAGGGGAGAGAGTACTAACTATTATCACTAAAGAGTGTTGCACTGATTATATATACAGGAGGAAGGAGCTACGTGTTGCTGTACTTAGTCTTCGGAATCAGTTAACTAGACCCACCAAGCGACCTGCCGTCAAATTGGTACTGGAAGCAGCTATTAAAGAACTGAAAGTGAGTATATAACAGTATAGAGCATGCATGCAGATTGAGGTTCTGTATATAAAATAGAATGCCGTTTTCAAGTAGGGCATGCACAGACTTAGATAGAGGGTTGAATATGGAAAGTGTGACAATTGGATATGCTTCTGTCGTAACCTTTTCGTGTGGCTCTGTACCTGAAAGTGAAGAGGGTGTAGTCGTTAAAAATAACTGGCTGATGTTTCCCTTATTAATTTTTAAAATGGTATAATCATTCTTATAGGAGTATTTTGGTTATGCTAATGGTAATCATTCATGTTTTCCACTATTGAATATGCTGCCCTCCCCAAATCTCTAAAAATTTTATTTTAGCATTCAGGTACCTCTAATCTCTAATTGAGTGTTCCTTATCTGTTTTGTTTTTTTGCTTTGCTCTGTTGCCGACATTGCCCTCCTACAATAATAGGTCTATGCATGCACATTCCTTTCTTTTCCTCATAATTTCACCCTGTATATAGGCCTCATACACACAATGGTTTGTATGTGAGTGCTACATGTTACCCAGTTCAAAGTTTCAACCAACACACTGCTCCTCACTTCTACTCTTGACGTGTAGTTCAGTGTTTAACCTCGCAGTCTGCATGACTGTACTTATCACCCGACTGCGGTAATGGTTAAGCTAGCCATAATGATAAAGCAGCTTCCCAGTGGAGGTATGCAGGAGCAATTAGTTGATTGGCAGCTTCCCATGGCGTGCCGAGTTAAATACCACATAGAGTATCACGTAGCCATGCTTTCCGGGCCTAGTTTTGAGGTCCAGGAACTAATTCTGTAAGTATATAGTGCTTACCAGTGTCACCATTATTTGCTAATTCTTTACCAGAAAACAGCCGCCACAATTCCTCCCACTTAATTATGTACACCTTGGTCAATAAAAATCATTTAATTCACAGGGTTTCCATCCTTGCCAGTTACAAACCTAAAACCAGAAACTTGTATCTGTCTGTGTTCATCATGTTCTCAAACAAGGAAGGTAATGTGGTTGAGCTGCTGATATACCCTTCCCTAAGCTAATTATCCAGACAATGTATAAGGATTCTCTGTAACTGTTCTATAAATAAAATCAGGTGGTATAGGCAAATTTCATCTTATATATATACATGTACGAGCCTTAAACAAACAAGAAACCAATGCCATCAAATCGATCTACTGTATGGTTGTTATCTATATACATAGAATGCTTTATATTGGTGTCTAATTGATGTAATTATGCATTGACTGGTACTATAGCTTAGCTACTTATAATTGTATTTCCGAATGCCACCAACTATATACTCTTGTCTGGCTTCCTATAGTGGATTAGCTAGACACAAGTAAATTTCTTTTGGTTAGGAAATTTCCTCAGCCTATTATACATAGATAAACGTTTCTCTATGGCCTAAGTCTGTTGAGGACTTTAATTGTGTTGAGTGCATGGGGGCTGAAGAATGTGTATAATGGTTCAATATTTTGCAGTCCCACGTCTACTATATCATCTCTATGGTTGTCTGTATAATAGATATTCTCTGTAGGACAATGCCTACAGTTGTTGACAGTCTGTGCTAATAGCTTTTTGATTGATTAGTTCGATTACAGCTTGGATCTATAATGAATCTAATCTAGCAGCCGCTATACATTAGCTTTTAACCACTGGATAAACTTGTATATACCTTGATTCCAATGGTCAACAAAAAACCTCAGCTATAATCAAGTTTCAATCGTATAGAATACCACCTGTATAGGTGTACCGCTATCTATTGATTGTGTTCTTATATTCAGTTTGCCACCTGTAGGTGTCTGCTATTGTGTTGTTCTGCCTATTATGGCTGTTGTGTTGTTCTGCCTATATTCAGCTTGCCAACTGCATGTGTACCATGCAGCTGTTGCCATTAGTGGTGCTACTATATATATATATATATATATAGGTGTTGTGCGTTAGGGAAATCTTTAATACTGCATGAATTTATAATACTTATATACTCCTGCTTGTAACCTATAATGAGCAGATTCAGAATCACACACGCACACACACATGCACACCATGCAGCCGACTACTGTGACTACTGTAACCCACCCGTGGGCAGCCACATGCTGCCTCGGTTAATTAGTGGTAGATCGTATAGTATATACATGCACACTCCAATAATGCCTACAATGGTGCATGCACCAGGAACTGTGTAGTACTATACAGGCGATTGATTGTATGGGTGATTGATCAGCCACCTTAACCCTATACTCCCTATAATATGTATTATAGCTGTACATTCTCTGAATACTTTAAAAGTGTAGCAACTACAGCCTCTATATGCCTTTATTATAGTTCATCACTGCATGGTCACTGCATGCATGTGATGCTACGTAGTATAGTTCACATACAGTACAGGATGTTTTTGTGTATAACTACGGATAGAACATTGAAAGAATAACAAAATCCTTTACATGTGAGATCAATTTCTAGCGGCACTGTTCTGAGAATTAGGACATTCCCTCATCATGTTGGTTTTGTTCAAGTTTAATTGTTGTTCTGCGTATATAGGGTTCTGTATACTCTTGTAACCTAAATCAACTTAGTAGTATAGATACATAATTATATATACACATGCATACTCCAATAATGCCTGAAATGGTGCATGCAGGAACTGTGGTAGCATGCTGCGCGTGTGCAATAGTATAATAATGACTCCTAATAATTCAATGATTGTTTACTGAACTGAAGTGTTATTTGAAAGTATAAGGACTGCCTTTAGGTGGTATCAGGAGTTTAGTGGTATATGTATAATTATAGGTAACAAAACTAGTACTTGAAGTTAATTAGTCACAGCTGAGGGAAATTTCTTTCGTTTGCTAAAACAATTAGTGTGCATAATGATTACTTGTTCCTTTCACAACACGGATAGGTTAATATATAGCGAAGACCGCCTAGGTTACACCGCTTGCATAGCATAACATACGTAGTTGCATAGCATTTCATTGCCAGCTTAATGCAAACAGATGGATGATGTGTTTGGGTTTTGTGGACAATGGTTGTCTCCCATATTTACCACATCCATGCATTCATGCTATCTCTGAGTTCATCTCATCTCAATTCATCCATCTCCCTAGTACACTATAACCTAGCAACACACATGTACTCTCACGCTTTCAGGACCTTAAAAGGAAAGAGAAGGAAGACATGCGTACGCTTGAGTCTCTGAAGGACAAGGAGAAAAGGCTAACCATAGAACTAGAGAACAAAATGTGAGTCTAAAACATTAAAATATGATTCCTTACGTATATTTTCATTTATTCTTTCATATAGCAACACAATTCGTAGACCATACATGGGGGAAACTCCTTGCAAATAATGATACCATAATATATTATAGCGCGAAATTGTCTAAGGCACCGTTAGCTAATTGCTAACCCACGAAATTAAGCCCCTCGAAAATTTTGCGCTATACGGTAGAACTATATACAACACAAAACAAAGTTTTGTAAATATATAATAATTATGTCATCATGATTATATCATCATTCAGGAAGGAATACAAAAGTCGTCCGAACTGCCCCAGCTCTTCTGGGACGGTTCTTACCTCAGTCCCTCAAGTCCCTTCTCCTGGATCCTTCTTTCCCCCTCCCATCTCTGGTTCGTGGTTTCCAGCTGTGCCAGGCAATAACATACCAAGGCCTATAGGTGAGTTCTGTATAATTATACTACTATAAGTCTGGCTTCGTCCCAAAAGCTTAGATTCTAAACTTCTCATACTGATTCATGCAAAAGGGTTGACAAATGAGCTGCATGCATGCAAACAGTATAGTGTTACATCTGGAGATGGGTCATGGCTTCTTGGGATGCTAGCTGTAATGCGCTGAACCAGAAAACCCCTACATATGTTCACCATGCATGGAGCATGTGTGCTTTAGGGTGGATGACTGATCGTTATCAAATGCATATGTTGTTAATTGCCGCTATAATTGAATTTTGAGTAGTGGAAGGGTGGCTAACCACCGTAACCACAGGTACACACCCTGCATGAATCGTGCATATATATATATAGTGATTCCCGTAATCTTTTGGCATGCATAAAAAATGTGTGCAAAGTATTATCATTATTGCGAAGTATGATCATTATAATTATTGGTGTTCATATCACCTCGATCAGAAACGTCATATTGTACTTTTATCTTATCTTCGTACAGAAATACCGCCAGTCTCACATATGAACTCTCCACCAGTTATCTTCTCCCCATGGCCCAGCCATTGTCGCTTTGGAGTACCCACTTACTTTCCCCCTCCGATTTCGCAATCTCTTTTTCCTTTCGGAAACTCAAGATTTACTCCCTTGATATTCCAGTACCCCCTTCGACCAACCGCACTCTCCATGCCCCTCACACCTTCCCATCCCACATTCACTGTACACAATAGCTTCCCTATGATGCAAGGAATGGTCCCTCAACAACTACCACAAGCTGACGAATCGCATCGAATGGTCACAATTGTATCTCCAAGAGCACAGGCCTATCCTCAGTCATCTGCTTACGCTAGAGAATATTCACAATCAGAGGTTCCTCTAGAGAGAGAAAGAACATGTTTTACGGAGAGCGATTTGTTTGAAGCCGAAAACAGCAGAGAGTCTTACTCACACAACAATACCAGTTCAAAAAACGGAGGAGAATCAGCTGATACAGAATGCAGATCTTCCAGTGTACTTCATTACACTACTTCAGCTGATTCAACGAGGAAGCCTGCAACACTGACAGATCGCAATACAATTCTTTGTCAGGAGCAAGAGAGCTTTCCCCATGACTCGCTTCTAACTTTCAATATTGTTCATCCACCTCCATCACTGCATCGGCCAATCACAATGTCCACGTATACCAACCACAACAAAGCTCAACGTGTGCAAAAAACGATGCCACCTTTATTACGGATTGACAGCGACAGTGAACTAGGAATAATACAGAAATCCATGCAAGGTGAAAAGTCGAAAATAGAATTGAGAGCACATACGAAAGCCTCAAAGTTTTCTCAGATTCACAATTCCGAGCTCGTCACAGTACAGTACTGCAAAAATCCTCACTACAATAGGATATCTTCTTTGAAAAAGATCATGCGAAAGAGAAGGAAAACTAGCACTAGTGACTCTGAGACCAGTGATGAAGAAAGTGAACTATTGACCGCTTATAATTAATTAGTGACCTCATTTCATTTTCAAAGTCGTTCTAAGACTGTCTGCCACCCACCCCAGCTGAAGAAGGCACTATACCTAATCACTACCTACATAGTTATTGCAGGTTCACATCTGTTCAGAATTCTATCACTGCTGTAACTTTTCCCAATGATTAATAAAATATATTATTATATTCTGTGGTTAAATTAATGATGATAAAATATGCATGATTGTAATAAATAATTGTAGCAAAAAACAGCCATAATTATTGCATGAATAAGTTTCCAGTAATTGCAGTTTGTTTTTTTCATCGAGGCCGACAGAGGGAGGGGTCAATAACCTGGATGTAGTAAAAAATATAATACAGCAATTAATGACACGTTTTTATACGACCAACATGCACTGGGCCATGGCTATATACATGCAAAATTATCATGGTACTGGAAGGCTTCGGTAATTCTAATGTGGGCATATCAGTTTGGCCATAATTATTATTATATAGCCTACAGAGGAAAAACATCCTTAATGTGTGTGAGTGCAGTATAATCCTATGGATGTAGGTATTGTGTGCATGTGCACAGAATGCTGCGTGAACAAGTCATAATTACCCCGTGCGTGCGCACCAAGTGATTAGTGTGTGTGTGTCGGTTTGTGAATGTGTGTGGATATAAAAATGAGCTGTTTGAGTGAACTAGATACTTTCATGAACTGCTTTAACTGAGACAGTGGTTGAAGAAATAGTAGAAACTTGTAGGCAATCTTCGAAGGCGACAAAATACACTGTTTTTTCTAATCGATGCTTTCTAGATTCACGGTCATTCAATCCTAACATTAAGATTGTTACGGTGAAAAGTTATAACCTGTTTGCTGCTGTGCTCAACGCACGGGGCAAATGCTCTATGAGCATCTTGTTAAGACCCTTATAAGGATCTTAACAAGATGCTTATACACATGTAAGAGCATTCAATGTAAGAGCACATGCAGGTTTATCTGATTACAGGAGTCATAACAAACCACCCACAAGAAGCATGTACATGTACTAACTACACCTATATGTATTGTAGCAAATACATGTATAGCCTCGTTCCCAGGCCGAGTTGTCTCCAAAATTACGCTATAAATTGTCAGTTGGCGACCTATAATTATAGCTGGGAACGAAAACTGGCGACCTAGCGTTATTTTGGAGACAACGAGGCTATAAATACACATGTAGCAAAGGGAAGAACAGCAACTCCAGCATGGAGTTGCCTTAATTGGCCAGACCAAAAATTTCGAGGTAGCCAACCCTGCATGCGTGATAAAGATACGTTAAAGTGGACAACACTTCTGCTGGGACTTTTAAGAGAAGAACTTCAAAGAGTGTTATCAATTAAGGCATGCATAAGTCCATATTTTAGACTCACCTTTAGGAGTTATTCTATTGAATGTGTGTGTTTGGTGTGCGTACGCAAGCGTGTGTATATGGTAATGCTAAACTCATGATATACCGCATAAGTATATATTGCATGTGCACACATGATTAGGAGCTAGTCAAAACAATAAAACAATGGAGGAAAGGTCACCAAGAACGGCAACCTTAACTAGAGCACTGCATGAAGTACTAAAACCTTGACCAGAAGTGTCATTATTTTATCAAAAATAGAAGGAGCGGCATAAAATCAGCAGTATACATTGCTATACAAAGCCAATCAAATTAAGATTGCAGTTTACTGATGTGAAACTCACTGTGATAAGGCGTTGTGGTAGGCCATAAAATGCCTCTAATCAAACCTGTATGTGGCTAGCCTATAAAAGCTAGCACTTCTGTAGGTAACGTGCAAGTTCAAGCTTCTTAGCCTTTGCTCGCTTCTATTCAACAAGAAATTACTTGGCTATATATTGATGCTGCAAACACAACCCTTCGGCATCCAGGTGAGAAGACTCAAGACAGACACCTCAGCGAACTACTATCATCGGCGACCGTCTACGCGACTCGGTTAATAAAATGTGCACTGTATGGGTACGCAACTGGCACTCAGAGCTAAGAACTATACTGAGTGGGCCAGCAATGATTATAGGGCAAAAGATCTATTTAGCAATCTTTACAACAGGTTAATTGGTACTACATATACACATGGGGACCTGGTGGTTGCCATAATTTTGTTTTACCACACATGACTTTATCAGCAGGATGTGGTCAAGGTGGGTTAAGTATGGTAATAGCGTGTAATTTTCGTGGGGCAAAATATTCGTGGTTTTCGTGGTTGGAGGTCTGACCACGAATATTTTACCCACGAATGAAGCGACCTTGCCTACCTTTACCTGCAGTGCAAGCTCCAACCACGAAAATATTACCCACGAAATGTCTCAATATTGCTGAACCACGAATATTTTCTCCCCCGAAAATTACCCGCTATACGGTAAATGGGTAAGAGCTGAACACCAGTTTCTAAGCAATACATCAGCACAAAGGCTCTCGGACTATATAACTGGGGCAGGGTGTAGTGTACGTGTATAGTGTGCATGGATGTGTATTGTGTAGGGTGTAGGGTTACTTTGGACATGTACGAATCACTACAAGTTCAGTGTTCATTTCTGGTCAGGTAATTTTTTTTCTTAATAGGGAGTCATAGTCCCTATTCCAAAGTTTTGTGCACATTTTAAGGGCAAACTTTTGTACTTCTTCTATTTTGTGAGAATTTGTTTTTTGGTGTGGATCCCAAACAGGGGCAGCATATTCCAGTTTTTTGATCTCACAAGTGAGATGTAGAGTTGTCTTAAACATTCTAGTGACAAGTGGCCATAGAACTGTCGGTAAATTATACCAACCTACTTGCAGGCATTTCTGCACATTCCTTCTATATGTGTTTTGACCATGAGAGGTCATGAGAGATCCACACGCCAAGAGGTCATGAGAGATCCACACGCCAAGGTACTTGTAGTGGTCAACTTTAAGTAGGGGACGTCCACTGATATTGAGACACATGTTGGGAAGTGGTGGGTTGAATTTTCTTGATATAGTCATGTATTTACACTTGCTTTAATTGGTTAAAAAAGAGTACATTTGTTTCAGACCATGCTTGGAGTTGGTTAATATCTCCTTGCAATTTTAGATAATCTTCAGGAGATTGAATAGGATGGTAAAGAAGATCATCAGCATAGAGCAAGAGACTTCCTTCATTTTGATGTAGATCAATGTCATTTATAACATGCAGACACAGTACATCGAACTTGTAGTGATTTGTTGTAGTGATTCGTAGCGGTGTCCGAACCTCCTCTGGGTGTAGTTCAGTGTATATTAGTTCAGTGTCCGAACCTCCTCTGGATGTAGTTCAGTATATATTAGTTCAGTGTCCGAACCTCCTCTGGGTATAGTTCAGTGTATATTTGAGATTAGTGTATATTTGTAACATTTCATAACGTGCAGACACAGTAAATTGAATTTGCAGTGATTCATATATACCACATGTTTGACCTTCTCTGCACATGTGTGTAGAACTGGGTGTTATAATCATGTGCAGAAGAGGTCACATGCAGTAGGAATCACTATAGTGTTTTCCAGCAACCTTAATGCCAGGGCTGAACTTTTAGTGATTCTTATGGCCTCAAAATCAGAAAAAGTATACAGCACATGGTGTGTGTGCAAATGAGGTTGGACTATAGGGTTATTTGCTCAGGTTACCATACAACTTACCTCTGGCTTTACTGAGCTTATAATATCTGGTTAGCTGTGTGGATTAGCAAGGGTTAGCGGTAATGTATCTAGCTTGCATAGGAATCTAGTAAAAAGTATATGCACTGAAAACAGAATGGAGGAGATTGCTGGGGATCATGCGCAGGTTGGTTAATGAAAGCTATACTACTAGTATAAGTAGCTAGAGAGTCACAGAAAGTTTGCCTCCTAGTCTCCAATGACTATTAAAAACCAGCTAGAAGTAATCATTAATTGTCAACAAGTTCAGCTAAAATAGTAGTACATGGGTATAACCTTCTGGTGTGTGTGTGTACAGAGTAGATGTAAAGTAGATAAGGTTACCACAAACACAGCAAATGTGCTTACTCTGCCACATCTTGCTACCACAGACAAGTGCATGGCCCCAGTCTAACAGCCACCAGCCATGCTAGCTATTGAGCCACCACATGAATCTAATTCCCACCACTTCTGAGAAAGGTGAAGTCTAGGAAAGCATGCAATGAGTACACCCCCCTCCCCCCAAAAGGTGAGCTACATGGCAGTAAGGGCCAGGGATCCAGCATCAACTAGTGACCCTCCCACTAGTATACACATGTACCACCACAGTAACAAAACCTAAATGCTAACCCTATAACCCTAACATTGTGGACTGCCTTTCAATGACACCTCATAATTATAGTACGTATATAGGGATAATCAATTGCAAGAAGCACAGAAATTGCCTCTGAAACTAGACACTTTCCAGGTCAATTGTAATGAACTGAGGCCATCACTATAAGAGAACTCACAAGAACTCACAACCAACTGCACACCAATAAGACCCTCCTGAAAGGACACATCTGCTGAAGCCATAGCTACCTTACCTTACCTATATGATATACTTACCTGTACTACAATAACGTTAAACAAGTAGCAAACGATAAGCTCTGATCCGGACCATAATATATTACCTTGATGTATACCTGTGTCTGTGCGTGTGTAATGGGTGTGCTGCTTAATTAACTTTCAACGTACCGTATAGCGCGAAATTTTCGAGGGGCTTAATTTTCACGGATTTCGTGGGTTACCAATCCTACATGAAAATTAAGTCCACGAAAATAGTTCTAATTATCTGCGTTTATTAAAGGCGTGGCTTCCGGTAAGCAGTCAAGCCCAGTCATTCCGCAAAGATTGTGCAACGAAATGCTTTTAGAGGCCAATCCACGAAATATAAGTGCCTCGAAAATTTCGCGCTATACGGTATATAGAATGAAGCTAATCTTGGCCGATCTTACACTGATTGTATAGTCATACTGACAAACATACAATCCGACACGTAGCAAGTGCAGCTTAGTTCAAGCAAATAATGCCTAGCACAGTTTGTCAAACTACCTGTAAGGATTATCTAGATACATCCTTAATTGTTCTATAGTAGGATCAAAAGTCTTACTAGGCATATGAATACATATAATGTTTATTGTGCATAAAATACAAAACTACAATAGTAGCATGCTCCAGTGCAACACGTGTATATTTGTGTATATTTGGCCATGCTGGGCAATATTTAAACGTATACTCACATCATAAATTCATATTCCCACTGGTATAGTCAGTAAGCATTGTGCACACCCTGTGATGCTAAGTAACATATTATCACTTAAGCAACATATCACCTACCACATACTATAATTATATCAGGTGTCAATTGGTTAGAGTAATTAGGTTGCATGCATGGGTTAGCACATACCCAGAGTGTTATAGTACAAGAATCAATATAGGATCCCTACATATCCAGAGGAGGTATACGACAGGTAATTAGTCTTTTATTGCTCTAATTATCCACCTGTCGGACATCCTCTGCTACATACCTATACAATACACCAAACCCATCTTCATTACCAAATGCACAATTCTATGTGCACAGCTTCTGAGGAAGGTGGGGTATATAGGGGGAGGGAAGGGAGTTACTAAGAATAGAGCAAAATTCTACCTTATTCAAACACCGAGGTGTTCGCTTGCGGTATGTTTTGTTTTGCTCTAAGTGCTATGGAAGAGCTTAATGGAAACAGAAGTCTGATGGAGAACATATGAAAATTCATGGGTATTATGTTATATAATAAAAGTGGGGCCACTGCTTAATGGTGAAATGCTATAAACATAATTTAGTCCTTCGAAAATTACCTGCTATACGACACATGGATTGTTTATCCTACTGGCCCTAATGACCCTTACAAGCTGGTAAACAAAAAATTGGCACAAAGCGTATATGGCTTGTATTACAGTAATGGGAACTAATAAATAGTCAACTGCATGTGTGCATGTAACACTATGGGAACCAAATAAAATAGTTCACTGCATGTAACACATTATGAATGTTTCACCATTGAGTATACAAGTTACCACAGTGGTATAATATTAGATTTGCGCACTGATAACTGAAACCCTGAAGTGGCTGCCATCAAATTACTCAAGTCATTCCAGAGAACCACAATCAAGTTTAACTGGCCTTGGGACTATTAGAGCTATGAATTTCACAAGAGAACCACAATCAATGGCCTTGGGACTATGAATTTCACAACTAAACAAATAACCCAGGCGCATGGCATGTAGGAAGTAACCTCACCACATGAAATTTAATTATACCATGGTGTATTATGTTCAAGGCTAAAAAACTTACTTGCATGCATGCATGCACGTTGACAAGCTAGCTACAAAATTGAAGGCAGCCTAAATAGACTCTGCATGTGAACTACAAATTAAGCTAGCAAAATTGTATTCATGTGAACTGGCGATGCTGTATGGGGAAATATAATTAGTTTCTTTTCTTAAACCGCTGTGCATATATAATTATTATAGTGCCGCTGACCTAAAACTACAGTATGCTGTTCTCAAAGCTGTGCATGCTGCGGCTTGCATTTGTTCAGCAAACTGAATTACAACACCTATACTTATAAATATTCTTCACATATTAACTTGTTCTATACATGCTATAAATCACGCGGAGGGATTAGCACTTCAATGCTCTGGCTCTATAGTCTGCCAGTAACTTGTATATAAGCTCGTCACATTAATTTTACGGGCTCAACAATAGATACTATACAGACTTCTGCCAGGCTATCCTGAAAACTATGGACAGATATAAATTTAGTGTATAGATCTACCATGAAGTGATCCAAGTAGATCTATATAGATCTAACTCACTTTTACATCACAAATTGGCAGCCTCACAGCTAGCTGCATGTGGTCAGTATGATCAAATAGACTGTATATCCAATGACCCTTTTTGTTGTTGTGGGAGTAGAATGGGTAAAGATGCTTGCTGAGAGTTGTGACTTCTGAGCTCTGAATGTGGTAGTAGCCACAAACAAGACAGCACCACTATATACACCTATATTAAATCTATAACCTATATAGACATTGGCCATTTCATACAACTGTTACAGCAATCCAATCGTGACATTCAGTCTGCATGTTGAACTCATCCATGCATGTACACAGATTAGATTTTTGCTCGGTTTTATTCGACAATGAAACAAAATCTGCCAAATTTAAAACTACTATCTTGTTGTGTTGAGGCTACATATATATCCATGGTACAAACACAGTACTATCGCTAGTACTAGTACTGTGTTTGTACCATGGATATAAAATTTTCCAATGTTGAGAATGAATCAATCTGTGAGATACATTTAAGTACAACTATACTCACATCTACTCGATGCACTGTATATAACCCATGGCCAGCCCAAGAAAAAATAACGAATATTTTACTCCACAAAAATGACCCGCTATACGATTATGCTGTGGATCCGATCCACAGCATAATCGTATAGCGGGTAATTTTCGACAACACTGTTAATTATGAACCTAATAGCTATAATTATACAAATGCACAACCCACCTAATTCATGCATGTCTAGTAGATGGAGAGTGTTCCCATGCAATGAAAACATTAATACCCCGAATGTAAATTACCTGTGGGGTGAGAGGGAAATTTTGCCACAAAATCTTTTGCTTCAATAAGGCCACTTTTAGTTGCATACTTGTTTCAGATGAGAATACTAGCTCAACCCGATGAGGGAGGGAGGTCTTCATTACCCATTATCCCATTATTTGATGACATCATATCCTAACTGACGAAAATACACAAAAGGACGGAGTCTGAACATAAAATAGTTAAAAAATTTTTACGGACTGGATTTTTGGTGCACAATGCAACTTGCACATGCATGGCACATGGTAAAATAATGCAATGTCAGCAAAAAAAAGGACTTTGACCTCAAATAATGGCTGACATCAGCAATAATGACTTAATTGAGGAGGTGAGCAAAACGAGGAGGGAGGTAATTGATCTGAAACAAGTATGCAACTAATAACAGTGGCCTAAGTGTATACGTAGGAACTGCAGATTACAGAATTCTTTAATCTTGCTCCTGATATAAAGCGTGAATGCAAGGAACGTCCCTAAAACAAGCTAGCCATTAGCTAGTTATAAACATGCATATAGGCTATACTAGTTTTTAATTATGCACATGCATTCAGACACACAACATTTCTCATGCAGTATAACACAAGCTGGAAAATCTGTAACAAATTAAAGTATACCTATAGGACACACATCGATTCTGTTATAACCCTATACTCTTATAAATGAAGAGTAGACAGTCAATGATGACTGTCAACTTTCTACTCTGCAGTTTGTTGTAGTGTTGCATGGAATGGGTAAAGATGCTTGCTGACAGTTGTGACTTATGAGCTCTGAATATGTGCATTCATTCCTCATGCCCACTACCTAAAGTGTCAAACATGACAGCCACTATAATTATGGTTGCATTTATCGTTTGAGTCAGTCTTCCTCCGTTGGTGTACAGCACATATAAATACACATTTATACTTAATTAAGGCGTTACCAAGGGCGTATGAAGAGCCCTTGGCGTTACATATATACCTCTATATAGAAAGTACACCGCCCCCTGCACATTAATAGTCACACAAGGTTATAGTTACAACAATACACATGTATAATTATAGTACATAGCCATAAAAGAATGGTCTAAAAGTTAATAAAAACCTGTTAGGTAGTGCTCAACACTTCAAATTCTCAAGCATAAAAAAAATAACAACACTGTTTGTACAGTCATGTACATGTACCTTCACAAACATTCTATGGCAAAACATTCTTGTGTCCCCAGGCTAGGAGTTGAAACGATTCATTTCTTTCACGTATGGCACTTCGTACAGACTCCTCAATTGCCTCAGGGTCTTCGTCGACAATGTATTCCATGTGTCCTTTGCCCATGGCCAATATAATAGTCTTGTAGGTCACAATAGGGGGGCTTATAGGGACACGCCCACCAAATGGGGAGCTCAGATTGGGCATGCTGTGATAGGGCACAGGGTCTGAGGGAGCTTTCAGTTTCGATATTTGGTTGTCAGGGAGACACAAGTGAACAAGACGCAGCACTTCACTGTCATTCAGAGAGTGGAGAGAAATGGCTGTGTTTTCTAAATAAGGTCCATCAACATCCTCCTCTTCAGCAGTACGAAGCTCCTCCCACTGTTCATCGATCGTTGTTTTCACATTTTTTACTTCTTCCTTTGGTATCTTGGTCTTTTTTTTCTTTTGTCTCTTTTTTTCCTTCTTTCGATCCAGGAAGCCATCAGTTTCATCAGAAACATGATCAGATTTGGGGGACCCACAAGGACTTCCAAGAGGACTTCCTGGTTTGTGGGTGGGGCTAGTAATTCTGTGGGTGGGGCTAGTCGCTCCGTGAGTGGGGCTTAGGGAGACGGAGACGGAATGTGGAAGGGAGAAATCCACGGGTGAAGTGAGATCGGATCGATCGACAGTTCTGTCTCGAAGATTGCGGAGGGATGAAATTGGGACGGCCACCATTTTGCCTGAGGATGTCCCGATATAGAGGTTAGTGTCGTCTGATACCACTTTCTTGATAGTAGAGGTTGTGTGGGAGGTCATAGTGGTGTTGTGGGGGTTGGACACGGTAGGGTGGTCTGGGGGAGGGTAGGAGAAGAATGAATACAACTTTTTTGTTCAGTGAACATCTAAAACAGTACAGCTCCCCATGTGAGAAGTTGGGGGTTTTGTATACGTATACTAGACTACGACAAAGGTTAATGAAACGAGAATGAATCTACGCTTTTCTTGTAAGAAGTAATTACAAGAGGACTAATCAAAAGTAATGGCAGATCTGGCCACCGTACCTAGTAACTTGGCAATGGAGTTGATGTTGATTTTCTGAATGAGGTGAGTGGAGATTGCATCAAACAGGTAGAGACAGGTAGACGATGTCGTGACAACCACAATGTCCCCCAGGGGAAGTATTTGTCGGGGCTTTCTCCTCCAACTGTCCAGGAAGATGGAGCCCTGAGTTGGGGAGATACAGTGAATGATATTTATATATAGACACCATTCAAAATGTACTCAAACTAAAACACTTTAAGTGAATGGGAACCCTGGGCTGTTGGCATGAATACTATATGGAAACCAGAGGACTGTTATACAATAGTATGTGTCAATCACTATATATGAGCATAGAATCAGGCTAATTTTTTTGTAGCATACAACAGTAGCAACTAGAGCACTGAAGTACTAACCCTCAGCTGCCGCTTACATGAATACAATAAATGCAGTGGTACGGAAACTGGCTAAGTAGCTGAGCTAAGAACTTCCATAAAAATTCCATTGTTCCTGATACAGGATCAATTCAGCTGTAAATACGTACCTCGAATAAAAGACACCTGTAGCTAGAGGCCATGCAGCCAACATGCAAGATCAAGCTTTTGCTCAGACAACGAAGCTCTAACATCAAAATCTGCCATTTTAAAAGTAATAACTTGTTGTGTATCCAGGTGAGTAGACTCAGATATCATAAACAAACAGTCAAGTAAACCAACGAACTACTATACCCGTGGCCGCCTACGCGCCTCGAGTAATAAGATTAGGCATGTGAGAACACAGTTTTAGTGGCATGTACTGTGGACTCGGATCACATGAAAGAAGCCTGAAGACTTAAAAGTATGGCTCCTGGAGTACTGCGGCTAGGATGCAGAGAAGCCTACCAAAACCACAATCATATTAGGTGCCTCAAAAAAAGGCCTCATGCATGTACATTGCTGTTGCTAGCCAGCCATGCAGCCAACACGTGTAAATTCAAGCTTCGTAGCTTGTTTGCTTTTATTTGACAACGAAGCTTTAACATTAAAAATCTACCACTATTTGAAACTAAAAACTTGTTATGTGAAGACTATCCAGCAGTGCTATGACATCCAGGTGAGTAGACTGAGTCTACTTGGCACAGGCTTACTCAGAAATCACAAACAGACGACTATAACCCGTGGCTGCAGCCTGGTCTCGGGTTTACAATGAAGGGATGTTTATTACAGTATTTTACGTAGCACAAACATTATTTTGTTAATGTCTGAAAAGGTATATACTGCTAAACTCAGAATGAACTGTACAACTACAAACCACCTGTGGGACGTAAGACTGAATAAAGGGAAATAAAAGTAACTTAGAGGAGGGCATTACATATCACGTCTATAATTATGTATACCTACCATTAGCATTCTGCAGGAAATAAACTATAATCTAGCCAACACACCACAACACACCAATAACAACAGTAACAACTCTACCTCTCTAGATGCAGGAAGCTCTACATCGAGGAAGAAGATGGAGGGACCAGCCCCCACCCATATCCTGTCGCTGACAGCTGCTATGCACTGGACCTCGTACACCTCATTGATATTGGGAGAAGGCAGGGAGATTCTCTCTGGGTTCTCAACATCCCACATGTGCGAGACTGTGGGGGGGGGGGGGGAAGGAAGGAAGATTGTTATTGTGATATATACTAGCCACTATAAGTGCTTGCAACCCGCAGTGCTATAACAGGTGTAGGGAACGAGGCGTATGTTTCGTAATTGCAAGCCACACTAATTAAGTGCTTGCAAACCGCAGTAAGGATTCAACCACTTAGTTTCAACTTCCTACTCTCGATTACGACAGCCACTTATGAAACGTGATCTACGTAGTTAGACGCTCTGCTCTGTCTCCCTATTCATGGGCTCATGGTACATTATATGAATTATGGTGTGCATAATTTGTTTAGTGGGTATGGTTGCACACGCAATTACGTCTCGCTCCCTATACACCTGTTATAGCGCTGGGGTTTGCAAGCACCTTGTGGCTTGGTTTCACACAAACATAAGCCTCGTTCCCTATACACCTGTTATAGCGCTGGGTTTGCAAGCACCTAGTGTGGCTTGGTTTCACACAAACATAAGCCTCGTTCCCTATACACCTGTTATAGCGCTGGGTTTGCAAGCACCTAGTGTGGCTTGGTTTCACACAAACATAAGCCTCGTTCCCTATACACCTGTTATAGCGCTGGGTTTGCAAGCACCTAGTGTGGCTTGGTTTCACACACCTGCTATACCTGCATGCATGGTAGCATCAATTATGAAACGTAAGCTTCGAGTATATACGTTGAAGTTAGACGCTCCTTCTCTCTATTTATTAATGTACTAACCAGAAAACATAATGATAAAGTCTTGGTATGTACGCACTGTATATATTCCAATTTTGTTTTATGTTCTATGCACAGAAAGTTTACTATCCAGCTCAAGATTTTTATTGCATGTACAGCAAGCAAATACTCCAGTTCTAAACAAATAATTGCCTCTTCTCAATAGCATAAAGTATTAATGCGCACAATTTATGTATATACATGTATGTATGTATAGGCAAAATCCTATCTTACTGGTAACTCACATTCGTCCATGTAGTAGACAGAGAGGGTAGAGTCAGAGTGACCCATGAACACCTTGCCTCTGATGTATCTGTGGGGGGGGGGGGGTAAATTAGAATTCTAGCTTGTGCGAAAAATACCTTACAATGGCAATTGACCAGTACATGTAGGAAATGATAGTGAAAAACCTCAACTTTTACTATTTTAAACCTCTGGGGGAAAATTAGAATTCTACGGTACCTTATTATACAATGGCAATTGACCGTACATGTAAGACATGATAGTGCAACTTTTACGATCTTTAAACCTCGTGATACTAGTATTAAGGATTACGTAAACAGTTTGCTCATTAATTATTCATGAGCTAGATCTAGTGATCGGGAGCAGCAGCTAGAATGAGCTGGAAGTCCAACTGAAACGCAGTAGTCATTTCATGGCTCGAATAGACACTTTTACTACATAGCTTAGGTACGTCTACTGTAGCTTTACTATAATAAGCAGGGCGGCTCGAAGATATATTTTGAAAAAAGGCTACTGAAAGCTCACAGGAGGCTGTTTTCCTTAGCTCTGACCGCCATTTTAAGTGGTGTTAGTCTACATAATATTTTGTGAGTTTCTTGGCCTGGAAAGAAAAGAAAAAAACGCTTCGAGTCGCCCTCTAGAATGGTAAGAAGCATTGTATAAGAGCAAAAACACAGAGCTAGAAGTGTTTTTGGAATTAGAATGACTCTACTAGTTTGTGTTGTTTCTAGTAAACTAGATGATCGCTCAGAGCCATTAGAAAATGTTTTGAAGATTGATACTTGTCATACAGAATGATATACCAATATATTTATCGTGTATGTGCTTCAAATTTCTTTCATGGAATTTATAGTTTCACAAAAATCATGAATATTTATACCGTAACCTTAATTAACACTTCATTTCTAACACTGTGTACAGCACATCTAATTAAAAACACATCTACAGTTTGCAGTTTGTATAGTTGGCACTCGAATTTCCACATCGATTGATATATAGAGAATGTTCATGTTTGCCTCTGTTACAGTGTACCGTAATCAGTAACCGGGGTAACTAATGATTGCCGAAGGCCACTATCACTGTCCTGTTGTTCAGTATCGCCTCCACGTTCCTCATCAGTTTCAACTGTCTCAGTGACAAGGAACCATGGAGTCCAAAGACAAAACACGGCAATACCAACATTAATCATAAATCGAACCACATGAAACAAAAGAAAATATTGTTCCTTCTTATAATTTAATGCAATAAAATAAGACATGTACACACCTGTAGCGAACATTACAATCAACATAGAGATGACCATTAAAACAGTCCGATAGCAAACAGTGTGAGAACGGAACCTTTGAAAAACCTTGTGTCGAAGTCGGCTAGAAATCCATATAGAGGATTTTGTCGTAATTTTGACGATGATTTGGATAGATGTCATAAGGCCACCAAACGCAGCCAAGCCTTTTACAAATGCTAACTTAAACTTATAGCACGCTATCTCTTCGTTTTTATTATGCGAACTGCAGTTAGTAGTGATAAGAGTTCGTGAGGAATAATCTGGTATGTTGTCATAAGCAAAACAGTCAATTGCATCATCACAGGTATAGGAAACATCGAGCAGAAACGACTCCCAGAAGATAATTGATGCATTCATCAGTAGTACAATACCTACGCCCGATAGAAAAGCATTAGCTGTACGCGTTAACTGCCTCTTTAAAATAAATTTTTCGGGAGTTTCGATACTTTTTGCACTCTCATAACTAAAAACACCTTGAGGAGGACCAAAGAGAGCTTCACCAATGAACAGTAACAACTGGAGTTGCCACTTTACGAAGACCATATCCGGATAACACTCTGCCACTAACAACAATATCATTAAATAAACAAACAGTAAAAAAAACAAAGGATATGGTAGAAATTCCAACCATTGGTAAGCAGCGTAGGAGAGATTTAGTTTATCCATCTTGTAATCCAGATAGTAAATACAAAACTAAACTTTATAGCTACAGACAAAATCTGGTAATCTGGTAGCATTTATACCATTTACAACAGTCATGAATATCATCTCTAAGCATCAGTTCCTGTTACACGTAGTCTATTATTGAGTTTACTATTGTAGTGACCTATACAGTGCTGTATATACACTCTCCTTGGGACAAAATTCAGTTAATTACTACAATTTTAGTCATTACCGTCCCATAACTCACTCCATGCAGACTGCTTTGGTGTGCAGCTGGACACTGTTGAACGGCTTGTGACTGGGGTGGGTTGTCGGGTAGAAATACAACCTATAGGAAGGGTGGGTAAGACAGTAATGACCGTAGTGCTAGAAATGTATGCGTGATACTAACAAATCCTATTTATGCGAGTAGCTAAGTTACTGTACCATAATTTTATGACTCGGTGTGCATGCGCAAGCGGGGTATACGGTAGTGTGTTTGTGTGTGTGTGTGTGTAGACTGCTACAGCTACTCAAGGATCAATGACGTCAGAGTTTCTATAGGCTTCTAGTCATGTTTTTTTCTTGGATTTTAATTCGTGGATTTGCAAAATATTGCTTCGTTCTCGAGCTATGCCTACTTGGAATGCCATTGCAGCCTTTTCAGAAGAGTGCGTAGAAAAACTTGTCCATGCATGTAGTGTTGTACTCTACTTAGTACATTGTAGTTAGCTCTGTCTGCACTAGAACGCTAGCTATTGGTAGCTGCAGGAGTGAGAAGAGAGCTGCAAGGCTCTGCTGATGCAGTCATTAATTTTAGACTTAAACTTTTGGCATTCATCGTTTTTAACAGCAATCATCGTCAATCATTACCCAATCTTTGTTTGTTTCCTGTGATTCTGGATTCTGTCTGCAAGTAGCAAAACTAAAATGTTCATCATGATACAATGTATAAAAAGCTATTAAGTAGCTTTATGTTATGTAGCTTTGGCACCTCCACCGAGGCATCAGCACCTGTGGTGCTTTCATTTTTTATAGCACAATTTATTATCGAAATCGGGGTGTTTAAATATCACAGTGTTTTTGGAACCTTAATTGACTATAACGTAATTAACGCATAAATTCCCAGCACTAGGTAACACGGTAAGCAGTATAAACGTTAGGAATGAGGTTACTATAGCAGACAGGGAAACAGCATACGTACACGTATGTGCCAAACACAGTTGAAAAGTGATAAGGACTTCCTGATAAAAACAGAAATATGGACCCAACCACAGTCCTTGACTATACATACACAGCAACTGCATGTACACACATCATAAAGTATTGCATGGCTTAGTAGACAATTAAGCCACTCACGTGTTGTTATCGGTGACAATCCACATGACAGGGTCCTTCTCGGCCCTATGCTCTGTCCTACCGTCAGTAACCTCAGTGTCGGTACTCGGAACATTGGAACCTGACTTGACCAATGGACTCTCCATATCCTGAATAGAAGGTTTTGAATTGGATTGGTGCAGCGGAGAAATGGGGAGTGGTTGTTTTGAGCGAGGGGTAGAGATTGGAGTACTTGTGACCTTTGACCTTTGATCCTCAGTGGAGGCAGACGATATAGAGATGTTTGGGTCACTATTGTCAAAATCAACGTCTTCTTCACAAGTAACTAGCAAACTTCTTTGCTGACCGCCGTTTTGTCTGTCTTCGGACGTAACGATAATAGGGGGCGGATGAGTGGAGGTGCGGTCAAGCTCATTGATGGTTGATAGGGAATTGGTGTACGTCTCAGAGGAGGTGACACTCTCCAGTTGAGATTTGGAAGCGGGAGCTGTGAGGACAAAAAATCAGATCGAAGTAAACACTTAAACTATATATAGCACTATATAGCTACATGTACACTTCTTCACTCTACAATTCAACTTGAGAATAGAGAACTAACAAGTGCATTTACATGTAGATCAAATATTGCGGCAGGCGCTAAAATCCACCATTCGCAAAACTTTTAACAGGTACATGTATGTAATGGCAGTACAAAAAATACACAGCAAGCAAACAGTGCACAACGAACAGTGCACAACTATTATGTATATTGCACAATTTCAGTTCTTGATTAACTGAGCAGACCGGGAGGAATCTCACACACACTGACACACACGTACCTTGCGGTTGAGCACTCCTACTTGTAAACAGTTCCAGTGGTCCAGGTTCAGAGCAACTGGACAGATCTGGCGAGCTTGACATAAAATCCCCTCCAAATGTCTGCCGTCTCTGGGGGGCACTGCGCGGCCGTTTTTTGCTCGCCCCCTTGACAATCATTGACTGAGTGAAGTCTGTCTGCTGGGAGCCCAGGAAGCTACTCTCCACC
Organism: Halichondria panicea; assembly: GCF_963675165.1. NCBI lineage: Eukaryota > Metazoa > Porifera > Demospongiae > Suberitida > Halichondriidae > Halichondria > Halichondria panicea. The sequence goes on from NC_087386.1 coordinate 4,823,249, forward strand.
CATGCGGTATCGTGGGTGGAGTCGATGAAGTCCTGCGACTCTTCCACTACACCAGGGATGGACCTCATGCATAGAATCATCTTAGACTTGGGACGAACAACGAAACGCTGACGAACTTTGGAGGGCTGAGGATCGAGAGATAGAGAGAGTTCTTTATTACATGTATGCTTGAAAAGTAATCAAGAGCCCCATGCATGCATGCCCACCACGTGTTACACCCTAGAATTGACAGAATTGACAGTAGATATATTTTGTAGATAATCCGGAAGGATCAAGAGTTCATATACTCCTCGAATGATTTCTTAAAAGTGTCTGCAGATGCTTTTAACAGTCACACTACGTACCTTAACCAAAATCATGTTTACACTCTACTACTAGCAGACTACTAGCAGTAACTCTTGTTACACCGAGGCGCGTGAGAGGCCACGGGTTACTTGCACGTTGGGATTACATGGCTACGTAGCTACACATGGCCTTTATTTATTTCCAGTTGAAGTGATCCCGTACCAGAACAATGGAAAAGGTTTACTACAATAGAAAGCTAGAATTATGATTGTGATTTGTTAATTAATCCTGAACACTGTGATCCTACTCCACAGTGCATGCTTCACGCACTACTAAAACTCCGTTCTCAGATGCCTCTAGCTATAGTCTGCTTTAATTTATACTTGCTGTCTAGCCAGCTTCCATGCTCATTCATACTACTGCATTTTTATTGATAATACTTTTCTGGTTTCTATAGCAATGTTTATTGTCTTTGTATTTTGTGTCTGCTCACCTGGCTGCCATAGCACTGCATTTACAGCATGGGTTGTTTAGGCTAGCTACACGCAGCCTTTATTCGAGGTACTTATTTGCAGCTGAAGTGATCCCGTACCAGAAACAATGGAAAAGGGTCACTAAAATAGAAAGCTAATATTGTGTTTGTTGATCCTAAGCCCCGGAACATATCAGCCTGGAGCCGGCTTCTTCGCGACGCTGTGTCCACAGTGCATGCATGTCAACAGCCAAGGGCTTAGCACTTTAGTGCTCTATGTATAGTACTCGCACATTCAAAATCAGCATGTACACAAGAAGCACACACCATTAGATAACCATTAGGTAACTAATGAAGCTGCTGGTCCGATTATCTAATTACGCGTTGGTAAGTACTTTCGTTGCACATTTATAATAACAAACCTACCCTAGCCAGGACGTCAATGATCTCGATGTATGCCATGGATGATTCAGTTGTGGCCACCCATATCTCAGCGTGCAGCTGTTGCAGTCCAGCCAGTACCTTCATCGCTATGTTTGAGCTATGCCTACCCCCCACACGCATGCGGGGTGGGGTCATGCTACCAGGAAACAGCTGTATCGGAGAGTGGTACACACGGCCCACGGCAACGTCATTAATCTGGAGGGAGGAGCATTTGGTACTTTGAATAGATAGGTACGGCAACAATGTTAACGTATGATAGTGCCTGACAACACAATCGAATCACAAGAGGTCACTGCACGTGTGACTGCCTAATGCACAGTATGAACTGTGGATTGCTTAACTTTAGCATAAACAATGTGTGCATGTGGAGCACTGTTTTTAAATTAACAGCTCTAAATAATGTCTTGAAATCGACAGTAATGAATGAACATGGCCCTTTTTAATCTCACCGTTTCTGTTTCCATTCCCTTGAGGATGATTTGCCCAACCCACTGCGGCAGTGTGTCTTTAGCCATATGACTGTCACATGACATTAGCCAACTCTTCTCGACCATGAGAGTCGTGTCCATGATGGCTGCCAGGGAGCGTATGAGGGGGGTGGGGACAGGAGAGGGCGTACGACTGTGTGTGTGGGAGGGTGGTTACATAAAAATAAAAAATTATTACATGTAACTTATTAAAGCGATGAGAACAGACTGAGAGCTAAATAGTAAATAATAAGTCTGTGGGTTGACTTGTTAAGGCAAGGGGAATATAATAGTACTCAGAGCACTGCTTACACTTTTTCTAGCTCCATTCCTGACTTGAATAGAACTGGCTCGTCTGAAAGTGGCTTTGTAAACATCTTCCTCCACCTCTCTTTGAACCTGTGTACAAGCAAGTGGTATATATTATTATATCCTCAGAGATGTACGTACGTAAAATGTAGAAGTACAGTATCAAATCTTGAGTATCACCTTTCCATAAAACTCCTCTTCGAAGCCAGCAATTTCTGAAGCCTAAATGAAAGAAAAATAAATCTATAAAACGTCTACAACACAAACAAGACACCCATTAAAACCACATTGATATCAGTGAAAGAGTTAAGGCAATAATTATATAGATACAGGTACACATGAAACATAACTGTAGTATGCTAGCTATATGGCTCACTTTTCTTTCTCTTCTTTCTCTCTCTCTAACTCGATGGCCGTTTTCTGATGTTTCTTGAGGAGGTCGTTTAGCTCCTTCCTTGTAATACAGTACTCATCAAATGGCTGCAGGAGAGACCGGTACATTTAAATTAGGAAGAAGTGACGCTGTCCAAACAACGTTCACTATAGTGTACCCGCCCAATTGCTATGACAACACAAGGCTATTGATGCAAGCTTGATATGCTCTGCTAACAAGTACGTAAACCAATGGTCGCCCAAAACACAGTCAAAGGCATAAGGAGTCCACTAATTAAAACCATTTTGACCACAGTAACGTTACTATGCAACAGCAATGCTCACCTGCTCCAGGTAGTGACCCAGTATCTCATCCCTCTCAGCCTTTACACTGCATGGGGGGCAAAGTGTATATGACGGGAATAGTACTAAAGGGACTAATCAGTGGCAAGTACCATTTACAATATCCTCAACTGTGGCTAAGACAAAACTGAGGTTTATATGTACACCCAAAGCCATTTTAACCCTTACAATTTTTACTTCACAATGAAAGCACCACGAGTTGTAAGCTAACCCACCCTTTCACCCTCTTCCTATCTACTCCTCACTACTCACTCTGCCATCTCGTCCTGCATTTTCTTGAGGTTATCTCTCAATTGTCTCACCTCGACCAGTGTTTGGTCATTAAGGCTGCACGGGGTCAAGGGGTCAATAATTTATCATACAATAAGGATACACATAACTGATTTTCAAATCGATGGAATATTATGACGCTTAACAAATTTAACACTTCACATGTATAGAGCTCGATCCCCATTAATAGAGTTTGTTACACTGCATGTACATGCATGCTTTACACTCACTAGACATAGTTACTGTACTCAAACGTAACAATAATCAAAGCCCCCATCTTAACCCCACCCACCTTTCAACACTCTCCCGCTCAGCGCGAACGTCCTTTATAGCCTGTTCCATCTTTTCACGCTCCTCGCCCCACATAACCTTCTCTCGTTGGAGCATCTCCACCTCCGCTCTCATGGGTGTGGACAAAATGGTCTCCATCATCTCGTCAGTCAGGGACGTCCCCTCCGTATCCTGGTAATTAGACCACGCTCTCTCCTCGTCAGAATGGATGCTCTCCTCGAGACCGTCCCCGTTTTGCGGTGAAAGAGGTTCCTCTCGTTTCAGATCTGGTGAGGTTTGCGCTAGCTCGTCTTCCAGTGATTGAACGGATGTTTTATGAGGAGGGTATGAGGGTTGTTGGTGGTAGCTTTTGATTGTGGTTTCATCAGGAAAGGACTCTTGAGGCTCAGACGAATCTGCAAGGGATTCAAGTACATGTAAATTTCAGGGAAGAGCACAATGATCGATCATTAGTGTATATATCGCCACTGAGACCAACCCCAAAATTGCACTCGCACTTGTTACAACCAGTATAATGACCCTTAATAGACCAATAATGGCAACTAAACTCATTCGTTAGCTACCTGATTTGATTGAGTCTTCGAGGGTTTCGTTAGATGGCACTCTGAGGGTGGTGGTCAGGCTGGTGGTGGGGCTTCGTATCGAGGGGGCCAAGGGGAGGAGTCGACGATTGTTAGATTTTAGGGACGGCCTCCTATGGGGAAAGGACGTATAAAGGGAGGGCATGGTACGGAATCTGCTGATAATGGGCTATTCAATGGCAACGAAAGTGTTTTAATTAGCAAGTTTTCAGTCTGATGGGGAAAGTTTGTCTTGAGTAAGTGGTTAGAGCCGACTAGATCTCCAATGGTGCATACGTACAGTGGTAGCACTTACTTAATAGATGTGGGCATTATTCTCTTTACTAGTAACACTTATTATACCTTCTCAAAGATTGTGTCTTGATGAAATCGGCTTTCTTCTTGTATTCCTCAAGCAGCTGCAAAACAAGAAGTCCAAAGTCCAAGGTTACGGTAAACATATTAGAGGTTGAGACATGGTGCTAACTCACGTCTTTCCTTATTTGGTCCTCTTTGATCGTTCTTTCTTTGATTTTTAGCAAATCCTGCTCAGCATTTTCCTCTGAACGGAGTGGAGGGGGTGAGTTAGTCAATAGGCATGGCTATGTATACACACATCTACAGTGTCTTGCTAGTGCAAGCTATGTACGTACATGCTATATGTACATGTATATGCTGTCACATAATGATAACAAGTAGTATTGTTCTAAAACTGACCCAATAGCTTCTTAATAAAGAAAATAACAATCAAAGAAACCAATAGCTTACTGAGTTACTATCACCCATCCACACACACACACATCACCCCCATGCACTCATAATGCTGAGTTACTACCACCCATCCACACACACACATCACCCCCATGCACTCATAATGCTGAGTTACTACCACCCATCCACACACACACACACACACATCACCCCCATGCACTCATAATGCTGAGTTACTACCACCCATCCACACACACACACACACACATCACCCCCATGCACTCATAATGCTGAGTTACTATCACCCATCCACACACACACACATCACCCCCATGCACTCATAATGCTGAGTTACTACCACCCATCCACACACACACATCACCCCCATGCACTCATAATGCTCCCACAGCTACTTGATCCTATAATTATAGTCTGCTGGAACCCCCCACTCCTCACATACTCAACCCTCACTATGAAACCCTCTACTCCCTCACTATGAAACCCTCTACACTCCCTCACTATGAAACCCCGTATATACACCCCCTCACTATGAAACCCTCTACTCCCTCACTATGAAACCCCATATATACACCCCCTCACTATGAAACCCTCTACACTCCCTCACTATGAAACCCCATATATACACCCCCTCACTATGAAACCCCATACACCCCCTCACTATGAAACCCTCTACACCACCTCATTATGTACACCCTCACTTTGAAACCCCATACACACCCCCTCACTATGAAACCCTCTACTCCCTCACTATGAAACCCTCTACTCCCTCACTATGAAACCCCATATATACACCCCCTCACTATGAAACCCTCTACACCACCTCATTATGTACACCCTCACTTTGAAACCCCATACACACCCACTCACTTTGCTCTCCCAGTTGCTTGACCTTGGTCTGCAGGGACACCTTGTCTTTTTCCAGCGTTGTTTTCTCACTCTCAATCTTCATTCTCTCTTCCTCTAGCCGACATTCCAGCTCAAGTTTCCTCTGAAGGAGAACATAATTATTACGCAGTGAAATTAGTCTATTGATGGGGACAGCCTCTCTCTCTCTCTACACAGAGACCACGAGAAATATATATTTTACGTATTGAGAGTAAAAGGCACTTAGGGAGTAGCCAATTTGTAGTTTATAAACAGGACGCTCTATCGTTGAAATACTGAACCTATGGGCGTGCAACAAAGTCTGTAACACAATGGAAAGTGTTAGCCAGAACACTGGTAAATATAGCCGAAAACAGGCCCATTTCAGAAAAACATAGACTCAATATATAACTCGATCTACTCCCCCGCGCTTTTTTCAGTATAAGTGAACATATATATCATCAAACAGATACTTAATGCATCCGCCATATTACGAGATGCTTTGCTCACCCTCTGTGCTGCTCGGAGTTTATCCTTCTCTTGTTTCCAGAGGTCTTCCAACTCATTCTTTTCAGCCTCCAACCTGTCCAGAGCGTCCCTGTTTGTGTCCATCACTTCAAACATGCCTTGTACAACCTACAAAAAGGTGTAAACACGCAAACTATTTTATGACTGCCATATAATTATCGTACCAAGTACTTCAAAGTCAGCCACCTAGCCATGACCATTTGAAAGATATTAGGTGCAGCAAAAGCTGTGTTTGATGCCTACTCAAGGCTTGCGTTCCAACAACTGGAGATTTAATTGGGGCCTATAGCTTGACCTGGCCATGCATGTACATGTATATAGGATTACCACAATAGACCGTACATGTATTATAAGGACTAAGGAGATGGCCTACTACAGTACAGTGTCACACAGGTTGAACCACCTCCGTTATGGAACTTTAACCTGGCTGTATTATAGGAGGACCCAGCTTATAAGACGATCACAAACTGGGGAATGCAGTACACAGAAGCTATAAAGTGAGTGGAAACTGTGCTAGACATCAAAGAACTGGTATTCATTTGGAACTTTAGGAATTGTGCTAAACAAATAGAAGCCACTTCAAACAATTAGCTCTTGAAATCTACGAGTAGCTTTGCCCAGGCTGCCAAAATGGAACTATTTGGTTGGACACATTGCCCAGCTGAGGCAACACAAAGCATATAGTTAAGTTATCTTATGCTCACCCAAATTAATGGTAGAAAATAGCAAATGGTGGAACATGGTCTAGAATGTTGCTGGATTAGTTTGTTACCCACACCTTTGCACACCCTCCACCCTCCCTCACCTGGAAAAGTTGTGACAGGTCGTCTGGGGGTACGTGGTACCTTTGAGTGAGAAGCTGCAGTTCATGCTCAAGGTCCCTAAACAACATGGTAGTATCGTTATCCCCCAGGGGCTCGAGGGAACCGGACGCCTCAAAGTACTCCTCACCACCGTCTCCGTTAGTATACAGCTGGTCCATTGCCTGTGTGTGTGTGGGGGGGGGGGGAGTTGATGGAGGGAGCATATATAGCTAACACGTGCCATGTACTAGGTGGGAACTTAAAGTGTGGAAACTCTGGCGCTGCTCGATGCATTTGTTTATAAAACAAAGGTTGATATCAGTTGGAACTGCTAAATATACATAATGTAGGGCAGGGCATCTGCGGAGCCAGCTTGCTCCTAAACTCCCTGAGTAAGAAAGTTTCATAAAATCAGAATACCCAACCAAGTCTAGACATTAGCCTCTGATCATGAAATCATAACACTTTAAAAAACAGGTCTCCGAAATCGTTTGTATTTTAGAAAATTCTCTACATGTACTGTAGCTGAATTGTTACCAGAGTAGATTTCATTTGCAGTCCCATTAGACAGCCCTAAGCTAACTTCCTGGGGAAACTCTACTCTACACTCCAAGAGACAAAACAAGAAGCACACAAGAAACACAATACTAAGGTCACACAGTACTGAAAGTGGTCATCAATTGTACACCCATGTGTATATGATTAGATCAAAGCACCTGGCTGCCTATATAAAGTGAGGGCATTGAAACACATTACTACACTTTACAAACTCATAATACTATTGGTTTATAGTCCATTGAGGATTGCCAGTGGACGCTTTGGGAAAGTGTTTATTAATAAGGACATAGCTCAGAAAAGTAGAGTGTGCCAACGACCATTTAATGGAATTAAATATGTGCTAATGGGGATTGTGCTAATGGGGTAATATTAGCTAATTAGTACCTTGTCGAAGCATATGACCTGAGGCAATGCGTTTATCTGTTCAAATTGACACTGTTTGACAACTACAAGCATTCTCCTAGCCACAGGAATGCTGGATCACATGTTTCTTGTGTGTCCACCGAAAGTCTTTGAAGAGGAAAGGGTGTACAATATCTGATATCTAACCGGCTTCTAATTTCCACACAGAAAATTAAAATTCCAAAGTGATTCACTTTTCTATCACCTAGCAACCCACGGTGCACTGCAACAATGAATGCACGATGCTATATTTAGTGCTAGTCAAATAAGTCACACAAAGGGTTGAGTACATGTAAGTATAAGTGCCTTGTAAGAAGCATGTAAATGACTCGTAGATGGCTTGTCCTCGCAAGCTCTTGTACTAAACAATCTGATAAATACGAACACAAACAGAACATGAAAGGTGACGTACGACACGACTCGACTAGATATAATCCCCAAATTCAAATCACACTATCAGTACAGAGCATAGCAATCAAGTTTGCAGGCAACTATAATACTTAGATAGATACTACTAAAAACCCACATAGAATTTATGATTTACAGCTTGTTTCCTGTTTCTCTACCTCTCAGCTTTCCAGTTGGGTTCTTGTCTTCCGCACGCACAACGTGCATACACTCAATACTTCACTGTGATCACAGAACTCCCCAGGGCAGTCTAGCTAGTAGCTAGGTACAGGTACGGTAGCTCCAATACTTTTTGTTATTATAAATTTAGCAAGAGAAAGGGGGAGTGGCAACCACGTGGTGGTAGATCTCTTATCGAAATTACACGCCGATCGTTTGTCATTCACTTCTAGTTCTCATGACTTCTTCTTCATGTTGTATCCATAGATACATGTAGATCGACATGATGTAGCTGCATATATCAGAGATCTAGCTGTGTGATACTAGGACCCGACTAGCCTGTAGCTAGCTAGCTATGCGCTAGCACTGCATTGGAAAGCATCGAATATGGATGATGATGAAGAAACTTTGTTTCAACCACACCACATCAAGATCATGAAAGTTGCTCTGGTAGTCATGCTGTACTGTATAGACCACCTACACCATGTACCAGTACAGTATCCAGTGCATGCTAAAGTCTATTTGTGTTGAGTTTGACCTTCATAATGTTGTCATATTAAACTTTGTCATGAAATTCAAAGTTTCATATACCATTGGTTATAAAAAGCGCTTCTATCAGCTATTAAGTTAGCATTTTCCATATAAAAGTCCCGGGCATACGTACTTGTCCACCACATAAAGATAAATGAAGCCATAATTGTAACTTCCGGGGTCGAACTCAACGCAAATAGATTTTAGTACAGTACGTATAGTCTAGCTTGGACTTTCATGGCCAAAGTTGTACCTTTGAATGTAGTGTGCCACTTCACCATAATTAGTAGTCTAGATTTCATAATTGCCCTAAGTGTATTATATTAGGCAACGTTATTATGTCATCCGCACGCTATTCTTAAACCAATTATTATGCTGATGTCTTCAATCATCGATTCTACTCTGAAATGTATCCTTATTAAATCTCTCCAATGACCCATGATCAACGTTATCGGGCACTGTAGTCTAATTATGAGGAAATATTTCTCCCTACACAGGCGCTGGCCATCATCAGGAGAAAACCAGAGGGTGTGAGTGGAGAGGAGTACACCAGGAGGCTGTCTCGACAGCTCGGTCAGCTGCAAACTGACTGGAGGAAGAAAGCTGTTCACTTAGAGAGAGAGCTACTCCGGACTAGACAGGAGTTGGTCAACTGTCAGGTTGCTAAGGAGCTGAACCAGCAAAAGGAGTCGTGTGAAATATATTCACAGGTGCACTGAATGTTGTATCGAATTCAATCTCCTCCGCTAACGGGCTGTCCAAATAAATAAAGAGTTGAGGGTGTTTTGGGCCATTAATAAACTTCGCACCAAAAGACAGTCACTCTTCTCTATCAGAGGCTTTCTCACACTCATTGCACCCCCATCCTTCACACAATCCACCCACTCCTCACACTTCACACAGGTTGATCCCGTCCAAACAGACTGTGAGTGGACGTCATCTGGCTACTCTTCTAGCTTCAATCAAGATGAGCCCCCGGAGACTCTTAAACTTAACACCTGCATAACTTTACAGGATAGAAAGGAGTCTGGGCTGTCCCTAGCTCCGGGTAGCCATGACAACAGCCTATCAGACAGTGGAAAAGAAGGGGAGGGCGCAATACAGGAGAGGATTTTTGGTCATGTCAAATTCTGTTCTAGTGGTAAGTTGAATTCTTAAAGGTTCAGTTTTCTTCACAACGGTACAATAAAATGACTGTTCTTCCAACGTAGTTTGTTGTTTTTCATGCAGTGTCTGCTATAATGGGTGTGCATAAGCAGTTATCAGACCTAGTGGCATTTGACCTGAGGGCAAATCTCCATGACACCCTTATCGATGCAATGAAAGGTCCTGCTAAGACAGAATGTACACATGCATGTAGCTATAATTATAGTGTAGGCTTATCTTCATGGTAAATCACATGGTAAATCACATGTACGTACCTTCAGTTTAGATTTTCACTGTTCTAGGTTTGACTGAGGCCCTTGAATGCGGAGGATGGTCATCTTCAACCCCAGTGCAAAAGTTGTTCATACCTGCTGCCAATTCTATTGTAGGTTAGTAGAGAGAGTTAAGTTTGTGTGAGTGTCTGTAAAGATGATTTAAAGTATACATGGACCACTTTGCCCTTTTTGTTAACGAGAGAATTTACCTCTTGGTCTAGATTGCCTGCAGCTGTGGTTGCTGACTCCAGTCCTGCCTGATCTGACGAAGGCTTGTAAATTTCTCATATCTGCCTTAGTCCAACACATTGTGTCTAAAGTGAGTGATACAAAGTTACAGTCCAGAAAGGTTGAGTTTTGTATTCCAACCTGTGTGTCGTAGTTTATTAGACACACTAGTAGTACATCAGGTGAACACTAGTAAACAGTAGCTATATAACACTCTGTATGGCGCCCCTCTACATATAATCACAGCACCTACTGCGAGTGTTTTACACTTTTGGAGCAGTTATTTGTCGGAGGCTATTCTACTACTATTTGTTCATACTGTAACCTCATTGATTTTGATCTCATTGCCATCCTCTACTCTTGCAGAGCTCCTCCCCAATTCTGTGTTCTGTGCTGGTGGTCTTATGTGGGGTGCAAGGAGTGGTGGTTTACACTGTAGAGGAGATCGTCAAGGGGATCACTAACACTGCTCAACATCTCAGTGATGCTCTAAATGGTCAGCTGTTAGGGGAATCATTCAGTGAAATTTTAATTGACAGTGTTTTTTATTTGTGGCTTTCAACTAGTAACCTATTTCGTACATAGATGTAGAGAGCCTGGATGTGACCACGGTGGAGAGTGTGGGAGATCTAACATGTACCCTTGAAGAATTACTAACAAAATACCGTCCACATTTTTGCAGTGAGAACGGTAAGCAGAAGAAATATTAAAACTATAGTTAGGGTTAGGGTTAGGGTTAGTGTGTAATACAATCCAAAGTGTCAGCCAATAGTGCATGTAGTTGAAGTAATTAGTGTTCTTGATCGATTCTTGCAGAGCGAGTGCGTTTGGTTGAAAAGCTAGAGTCATCAGTGCTCGGACTAATCTACTGTTTCCCTCTCTACTGTTATTCTGTTTGGAGGATCGTTGGCCACCTATAGCTATAGATGCAACTGATTGACAATTATACGTAGCTATAGTGACGATGTCTATGTACATGTTTTCACAAGACAAGTGTTGATTATTGTGTGCCAATAGATCCTGATAAATTATGCTCGGAATAATTTTAGCATAATAGGTGTCCAATGTTCATTTTTGGTAAAGATCATTACATTAAGTTTTGAATAACGATGTTCTCGTATGGCAAAAATTGCTGAAGGTGGATCAGTTCAAGTCGGCAAGATAACACTGAGAACCATGATAAATTAATTATGTCGTGTGTCAATTGTGTATGTGCTGTGTTTATGTCTACGTCTTAATTTTGTCTATATCTATATAAATTATTTATGTCACATTTTTTTTATGAGAGAATAATCGGATTTTTTATGACAATAATAGGTACATTTATCAGAATAGTAGAATAGTATAATGGGTGAAAAAAAGCATAATTTATAAGGGCCTATGTGACAATAATAATTTGCCCTGTAGTTTGTATTATGACTTTCGAGTTTAATTGTATCTCTGCACGTTATATTGATTATCAGTCAGTGTAGACTCTATGTCAGTATGAGTGCATGTGTTGAAGTGTACTATGAGTCAATACAAAAGCTGTTGTACACAACGATGGTGTAGTATTTGTAAATCCTGCTCTGAGCAGTGTACATATCTGGTGAGATGTACGCTATTGCATAATCTATACCATGCATGCGGCGCCCATTATTTATTATGTTCTAGCAACTGTACAGGAATAACGTAATGTACTCTGTCATAAAATTATGAAAACTTCATGATCTTGCAAAGAACAAATAAAATTAATGAACACGTGCATGTGTATTATGGCAATTCTGTAAAAGTGAGGAAGTGAGAGTAGTGGGGCAAAAATAATGTAGCCATGATCTTGCAAAGAACAAAATTAATGAACACGTGCATGAAAAGCTATTATCTAGAATTAAGGAGGCATAAATTAGCGTTAACTTTGATATTTCAGCGTTAAACTTTGTAGGATTTCTTCCTGATATGATATTGCTCTGGATTGAGGACCCTGTCTGGGAAAATTTCATGAGATTCATTTTCAATGTTTTCGTAACCACTCCTCCAGGCTCTGATTCGATTGATAAGAACCTTTATTTTTCTCATTCTTGACAAGATCCAATAAATAGTAACAATGATCATGTAGAGGAGAAGAATGGCTATTGTCATAAGAGAAAATATTTCTGTGAACACTACTTCATGTGGAATCTTGAAGGCAGCATAATTGTAATTGTCTTGAGAATTGAAGAACATTACTAGCATTCCCCAAAAAAATAAATCAACTTTAAAACAACGGTCAAAACGTTTTTTGTATGGTTGAATAGTAGTTGTTGCAATTATGATGATAACAATTATCACAATTGCCAGGGACACTAAACTCTCTTGGAGCTTTGAAATGTACGCAACAAGCAAACCAAATCGTCCAATCAAAGGCACGGCTGCAAACCATCTGCAGTCCCTTGTCCCAGGTTCCGTTCCATCCTTGTAGCAACCTTGAAAGGAATCCATGAGAGCCTTTAGGAATTGTGTGTGAAGTTTTGTGCGGTTTAGTAGTTTCTGAAACCATTTGAAAGGGTAGAGAATGAGTACCAACACTGGAAGGAAGACAAATACTAGGCAGAAGAAAGAAGCTATGATGGCGTATGGTAAATGCTTTCTTCCAAGGTAGTCCAGTGTAGCATCGTAGTAAGGTACAATCATAGTAGCATTCATAAAGTGTACCTCTGTAGCTATCAACAAATCTGATGAGACCCATCCTATCTTTGTAAATGAGAGCAAAAAGAAGGTTGCAAATGCATCAATTACTGTAGTCTTACTGTCCCAGCCTGAGCTTTTACGTACAAGTAAAAAGAGGGAGCGAAATGGTCTCCACAAGATGACCACTAGTCTGAAGTTTCTAGCGTGTAGCTCAATCAAGATGTAGGAGACAGCAGTCAACAGTAGTGGGTAGATAGCCACTGCATAGTCCAGAGCTAAGACTGTGAGTGTGGACACATCAAGACAAATGTCAGGGTAGAGACCTCTGAAGAAATCCAAATTCCATATTCCAAACATTGCTGCAACAATTTTTAGAGGCATTTCTGCTTTGTTTTGAGATATTTTACTGTATGCAATGGCAATTCTGTAAAAGTGAGGAAGTGAGAGTAGTTGGGCAAAAATAATGTAGCCATGTAGATGAGAAGATGTTGCATTTATCTTGAACAGCAGTAAGTGGACCAAAAGCCACGAGAATGAACTTCCAGATATTTTTGTTGCCCTCAGGGCATTTCATACACCTCATGTCGTAAGAGTAAGCCAGTGGAGAGTGTCCAGGTAGACACCTCCCACACAGTCGTCCTGTTCTGTTCCACCTCTCCTCACACATGAAGTAGTTCAGTTGTGAAACATTTAGAGGTGGTGATGCAAATGTTTCTCTGTCGCTCTTGAACACACAGTTTTCAATACACAATCCAGTAACCAAATCTTCCATTTCATTATTAAATGTCACACAGTGACACCTACTAACTAAAAGCCGAACCGTGTCTTTATTGCATTTGAAATACGACGAGCTCGTAGGAATACACACACATTTACTACTGTTACATTTTGCCCAAGGTGGACAATCCTTGTCATTTACACAATTCAAATTGTCACCACTATTTGTAATAACTTTGCTCTCTATCGAGATTTTAGCTGAGCCTGTTTGAATGCTCGATAATTTAGTCTTGTTTTCATTAAGCGCGGGTACAGTACTAATCAATGCTAGTAGTATTACTAATAGAAACTTCATTGTACTGAAACTATTGTATCGTCTAAATCACAATGTTGATCATGACAGCTATACAACCGTACGTGCTTATGGCATCAGCCATGTGTTTACTACCTTAAATGGATTCGTGGTATGTATAGGGTTTTTTCTCGCTGTCATCGCTAATAATTATACTAACTTAGAAATTGTTGTGTAAACATACCAGTACAAAGTTCAATAGGAAGCTCTCTATAGGTCACTATAATGTGAGTTATATGATGCACCACCAAAATTAGGGGAACTTACGGCGAATGCGTGCATGTACGTATAACGTATTGCTTCTGCTCTGGCCTCATAATTATTGAATGGTGTTGAATTGTTGTATTTAGTAAATTCTTATTGCTTACTTTACGTACAAATTAAGCGCATCAACAAAACTAACAACAGTGAGATAGGTTATAGAGCAAGTAAAGGATTCCGGTGCAGGTTGTATAATTGTGGGACATACTATGTTGGTACTCGAGTCGTTGCCGGAGCGTGTGTCAGATTATTCTCACATGCAAGCATGCATGGTTTCTGGCATCTAGTCAATCATTCTATCTATGCATGGCTCAATCAAGATGTACGAGATGACAGTCAACAGCAGTGGGTATAATTATATACTTAGATAGCCACTGCATAGTCCAGAGCTAAGATTGTGAGTGCATGTGGATCAACACATCAAGACAAATGTCAGGGTAGACACCTCTGAAGAAATCCAAATTCCATATTCCAAAAATGATTGCAGCTTGCTTTGTTTAGAGATAAATTATGTATAGGTATAATAATTATAGTGGCAATTGGAGGACCTTATAGCAAAAGTAAATTAAAGGTCTATTATATATGAACTCTTGTTTATAGTATTAGGGCAAAAACGATGTAGCCATGGAGATGAGAAGATGTTGCATTGATCTTGGAAAACAGCAGCTAAAACAATAAACTTAACATGCACATCAAACAAGTGACCAAAACTAACACGTATACATCAAGTGCTGCTGCCACGTTACAAGAGCCTATATATATAGACTATAGCGCATGTATCACTCTGCATGGCCATGTACGGTATATAGATTAATTTTATTGCTTAGTATACTCACATTATAGTACATTAAAAACAATGAAGACTAGTGCTAGTAAAAGAATGGGTTGTATAAACAAAGAAATAATACTTGCAGAAGAGTTTTGTGGAACATTTACTGTGTTAGTACTCATTGTTGGAGCGTGAGTCGGATTATTCTCACAAGAAAGAGTATCCGGGCTTGTGTGTATAGTGTACATGTCTGGGTGAAAGGGCAGAGAAAACACTGGCAATCCTTGTCCATTACTTGAGTTTACAACCTTGTTTGTCAATGTGACTGGGTCGAAATAGCTGTGTACTGTTCCTTGTACATTAAACATTGGCCTGAGGCAAGTATTGTTAAGGTGACACAATTTAGTCACGACGATTGCAGTTAATTGCTGTGAAACAGAAACTCTCAATAAAGTGTTATTATCAGTAAGCCCCCAGAAGTACAGATCACCAGTAATATCAATACACTTTCCGTATACGATGTTAGGATTGTTGAACTCAATTTCTGTACGATTACTGTTGTCAGTGTTAATGATAACCAGTTTGTTAGTGTGCCTGTAAACAGTGTAGTCCCTTGAGCACGAGTATGGAATACCAGTTGTATCGATAGCATAATAGCTTGCTTCTCCCGTACACATATTATATACAACAGCTGTCTGATTTGTACAGTATATGATGAGACTGCCTCGATCATTATACTCAATATGATAATAATCGGAACAGTTTTTAAGTGGTGCTTCTTCCACAAATAAGGGATCTAGTCTTGATGGTTCAGTGTGAGTGTGTAAGGGGTATGCTTCATCCAACACATACAATTCCTCGTCAATAAAACAGCCGTGTAAAGATAAACCAGCTGCACGAACCGCCTCAGATACTGTGTCTGGATCAAATATTGGTTCCCGTGGTGATGAGAGCCTCTCACTAAAAGTGGTGATATTATTGGTAACTGAGTATAAAAAATCAATATAATAAAGTGAACTTCGATTATCACTTTGAGCTGATGCATTAAAACAAGACATCATCACACGAAAATCATTTACCCCACCTCCATAGTAGAGTTTGGTTGGGCTACAAGGTCTGGTAACTTTTTGAAAGTGAACTTCTGGTAGTTTAATTTGTTTTGGAGAATACTGAAGCCACAAGAAGCCCCCAATGGATGGTACAATAACGTAGTATTGGTGATTGTAATCGAATGCAAGGACGTTGCACTTGTAGAAGTTTTCACCACACTCCAACAATGGGAGGGGGTGATTAGGAACATAAAGTGTGAAAGCTTTTGAGGTTGAAAGAATGAAGATTGAAAGAATGGCGCCTTTGCCATCGTCAGAGTTTCTTACCGCGATTGAATGAACATCGTCACAGGCAGCTATATAAAGAAAACAATTGCAGTATATTATATCTACGTAGCTAGAGATAATTATAAGCCTAGCTCTATAGTAGACTTATAGATCTAGATGTAAGCAGCATAATTATATATTTTGGTTTTATAGATCTTAGTATTTTAGGTCTAGATCTATATACAATTGCATTGGACATAACCAAGATCTAGATCTAGCTTTTTCTAGAATGGTCATTTGTTCATACCCACATCTATGGTTTACCTTCATGAGTGCCTGGAGGCAATGTAGACATCAAAAGCAATAGAGCTAACACACTGACACAGTTCATAAGCATTGCTATATATAGCTATTATATGGACATATAGCTGCAGCCATTTATTAACTTTTATATTGTATATATGCAAACAAAACATTAATTGGTGAAACCCCAGGGAAACTCCCTCAATAACAGTCTACATGTAATTGAGAACATTGTGAAAAATTAATAGATATACTTATCATAAGGGTTTCTTTTCTTTACATATCTAGCTAGTCTAAACTAGATCTAGTACTGTAGAAAGCTACATATAATTGTGTCAATTAATCAGTAATCTATAGCAGCAGTTGCCCGAAACTCTTCGTACGCTTGATTGATCAGTTCCACAGACTTTTTAGCGATGCCTTCATTCAGAACAGCTAGGGTCTTGTCAAATTCTTTGTAGTTCTTCTTACCAGAGATAAAGCGGAGACCCTACGCATGAAACATGTGTGTATATGGGTGGTATGCCATGGGGAAGACCAGTATGTCTAAACACGGTACTGTATTACAATGTTTTGCAAGTATCAAAAAACATGCAAACTTTTGATCACTCCACAAAAATAAAATCACAAAACCTAAACTATAGTATAATAACTATTGGTAACGATCCTTGCCAGAACGCAATAGTTAGATCGATCGCAAGGGGTTAAATTTTCTGCTGATTTGGCTCATTCGCAAAGGATTTTCCAGCTAGATCTACATGATCGTACAGTACATTATATACCGTATATAGCGGGTAATTTTCGTTAGTGAACATTTTCGTATGAGAATTAACTGCCTTAAATATTTGCATATAGCTAGCTCAGGAGAGTTATGTTGAACGTATTGCGGTAGAATAATTTCATTTTCGTATGATGCTCTATAATACGAAATTTCCACCATACGAAAATAACCAGCTATAATGGTAGGTGATGTTTTACTAAACACAAATGCCTATCATAGCACAGAGCATTTTGTAAGCATGCTACATGTACGCTAAATTTATAGAAATGACATCATTGACTTACAGCAAATGTTTCCTCTCTCACTGGCATGACCACAACACTGTTGTGTTTCTCGTCGATCCTAGCTGGTCCAGTGAACTCAGTGAAATCTACTGTATAGTCATCGTCAAATCTACCTCTGATGGAACTCATTTTCACTACGGCCAGCTGTCTGTATGGGTATAGGCAAATGCTGATATTCAAATATCAGTAAGCATCAACATTTTGTATGGTAATTAGCAGCGCCTTAATTGCAATGGAGCAAACCGTGAGAAATGAAAAGCCATTGAACAGTTGAAACACCCTACAGTGACCCGACTGACCAATTTCAGAATCAGTTTCACAATAATCATGACTACATCATGCATAGCCCCTTAAACACTATATGCAGTCTCATAGCCAGTACACCGTCTGTTCTTCATGCATGGAATCAGCATAATTATAATGATACAAGTCACATGCACTAGTTGTACACATACAGAAATCACGTTCAATTGACAAGCATGCAGACATAACACATTAAGCCCTGGAACGAATGCCTTCAAACTTGACGATTAATGCATTTCTGAAAGAGCCACACCTACCCCTAGCTTACTTAAGGTAAGTAAACAAACTTTATAACTGCATGTGTATGTGAATAATATTAAGTGTAGAGTACCAGTTTTTTACCGATAAAGCTATGCTTGTACCATGCTAGCCGTATGCATTCAGTTGGTGGATACAAACGATCTCCACTAACCTGCTAGTGATCAGTAACACTTTGAGAGGGTTGTCGATCAGCTCCACATGGTCGAAGTAGGTGTCTGTCTCTAGCAAACGACCATTATCTATGTCCTGTACAAACAAAAACAATAGGCATCTGAGGAATTTCCCCCGACTATGTACATGTTTGTAATTGGGCAACAATGATAAAATAAAGATGTGGTGGTGCCACAGGGATGGTCTATCTATCAAGATAGGTACACTTTCTCCGGCATAATTGTATAGCAATGATTGTGGAAGCCATTTTTACTCACCACAAACAAAGCGTAACCAGTAGATCTTCGTGGTGAATAGGGGAAAACAATCTGAGAAAACAACAACATACCACTAGCATTAGTAACATATTCAAAATAAAACGCTCATAGAGTATTCACCCTGTGTGTTGCACAACGGCAAACAGATTATAACTTTTATTATAGGGTGAATCTAGAAAGAGATTGACAGTGTTTTTGTCACCTTCGAATATCGCCTACAAGTTTCATAAGTAGCATAGTATTATTCAACCACTGTCTCGTTAGCAGTTAAAACAGTCCATGAAAGTGTCTAGTTCGCTCAAACAGCTCATTCTTGTGTTCACACACACACAAATCAATCTATCCCTGCTGTGCGCTGCGCACGCATAGGGTAATGAATCAATGCTTACCCTCTCTGGCCCAATGTATCTAGCAGCCCTGATCTCAGCCACTGTAGAATCACCAGCCTTTGACTTCCTGGGGGGAAATGTGATATAATTATAACACTTGCCACCATTTGAATTAACAATCAAAATTCTGAACAGTTGGCTAAAATTAGTGCTAAGGCATCATTATGCCTCGAGGCGTAGCCGCACGAGGGATACGGTAAAGCTGACTTAGTCTCATGAATCAGCCGCACCTTTGGTGTCAGTCTGAGCACTCTTTACGTGAAGTCATTTCACAATGGAATGTATACGTCACTGTACAAGCTAACAAAACCATAAAAATGCAACCACATCCGCTATCTCTGCTCAGCCACATCACTGCTTGCTGCTCAACCGCATGTAAAGTTTCACTATTTGCTGCCTCCTATTCAAGTCACCTGATGCTTGTGAGCAATCTCATTGGTCACGTTGGAAATCCGACGTGGCCCATGAGTTCATGTAAAGAGTGCTCAGACGGACACCAAAGGTGCGGCTGATTCATGAGACTAAAGCTGACTGTGTGTGTGTGTGTGTGTTCCAGCTGTAACTGCTCAACGGTTGCAATGCGACGAAAGCTAACAGCTTCTATAGGCTTCTAGCCACGTTCTCTTGGATTTTGATTCGTGGATTATCAAACTAAAGCTTCTTTCTCGAGTTATGGCTAGTTTGACTCACATTGAAGGCTGTTGCAGTCTCTTTAGAATCTTTCATAGCATCATCTGTCCTCACAAACTTTCTATTCAACATATGAGTTAGCCTTGCACTAAAGCGCTAGCTTTTTGTTAGCTACAATACTCAGAAAATATCTGTTAAAACAGCTAGCTAGCAGTAGCCATTAATTGTGAAATTGGACACACCCTTTAATTATTCCTGCGGATGTAATGCGCATGCGCGCTCATTCCCCACGTGTGAGAGAAAATAATATCCAAGATCCAGATCCAGATCCTCCTGGCAGAATCATTTTTGTCTTGAGGGCCTGGTAAGCCACAAAACACTACCATATAACATAACAATATAGATAACAATATGCATGTACACAGGTCTTTTCTTCTTAGATATTATATACACTGAACTACACTAACAGATCCTGGAAGAATAAATTTTCTTCTTTCTTGAGGTCCTGGTAAGCCACATAATACAATCAATAGATGCATGTAAATAAGTCTTTTCTTCTCAGTGACTTTATATAGATAAGCTAACTTTAATATGAAATTCATTATAGATATATAACACTCTAATACTTTTGAGCGAAAGCAAAAACATGGCGAGAGGCATTAGCACAGCGCCAGCTTGAACACTAGTTTTATATGCACCTATTCTATGTGTTTCAAACTATAGATGGGTCTTGAACCCTTAGAGAATCACGTGATTTTGTTTTTACAAGGGCGTATAAAGAGAAGATGCAACTGTGTACAATATATCGTATTATAAATGGGCGAGGGTGTATGTCTAAAAATAGTTATTGCACGTGCACTTTATACTCTAGACTAGCCTTGTGTTTTACTCCATTCCTAGTGGGAGGTTGGCTAACAATAGCATATCCTGCTGACTCATTAACAATATGACGCACAGTATAATTATATACATTGTGAGTTGCATGCCCTCTTCTCTTATTATGTATAAAGGCACTGCACATGCAGTTATGACTGTGATGCATTATCAGTACATACTTTTGTACAGCATTGAAAGTGGCACTGGTGAGATCGAGGATCCCGGCAGTGGGACGAAGCACCACCCCTACAATACCCTTGCTGAACCCTTTGATGGCACCCCACGCTCCTTCCTTCTTGGCACCTGTAATATGAAAGAAGAAATAATTATAACCTCTCACCACGGCGACGCATGATTAGTAGGAACACACCAACATTTCCCCACAAGCATCAATGCATGACAAAAATTATGATTCAACCCTTACCTTTGTACGGTTGTGTGATCACGCCAGTCAGTCCACTAACAAATCCCTGCAGGAATGCAAATGCATAATCAGCAGATACAAACGCTGTATTAATTAGTCAACCGACCACTAGATCTATGTATATACAGTATCACTAGGCTATATAAACTCCCAAAGATTCTTAACTGCATGTACATACATTGTACATTTAGCTTTTAGTCTAATGTATATGACAGACAACACTCAACATTCCGAGAGGAGCCTTATAGGCGGTGTTTTGTATGGGTTGACTACCTCACCTAACTGTGTGTGAATACATGTAAATATGCACATTGTGGTTAGGAATCAACTGTACACAATAGCCCATTGTGTATACAGTTGACTCCCAACCACACTGTGGGTATAGTAAGGATGTTTTAGGGTATCACAAGACATGCACATGACTAATGATATGATTTCAGCTCAAGAAAACCTACTTGTACTCAAGCATGGGTAAGCACTACGTATACATATAGCCAGAATCACACCTGCTGGGTGTCTCTATTCTATAGAAGTATTTTACCATGGCATTTCCATACAATTTATGCAGGTGATCTCTATACTGACGCAGTAAGTAGGACCCAGTTTAATCTGAACTGCACAAATTTGACAATAAGTGAGATTAAGACTATCAACTTGGCTAGAAGTATCTCTGGATTTACCTGCGTGCTGATCACACTAGTAATCATATGCCTGCTGGTATGGTACAAGTCGTACAAGAGCACTCTAAGAAGATTGTTCCTGGTATTCACAATCGACACGTTAGCCATTGAGATATTACTGGGACTCAACATAGAGCACTACTTTGAATACAAAGGGCAAGAGCAAGTGTGTTCTGCCTTAGGGTTCTTGATACAATGGACGGGGAGCATGACGTATTGGTGCAGTCTAGGTATTGTACTGGTACTGGCTATTACAGTCATTCAAACACTTCGCGGTAAATCAACAAAGTGGAAAAAATCAACTGAATTTCTGCTAGCCCTGTCTATAATCATACTGCCGTTGCTACACACATGGCCACCATTTTTAAGCCAAAATTATGGACTAGAATTTGCATATTGCTGGATAAAAGAGAAAGACAACAACTGCTCCATTGTGGGAGAATCTGACCGTTTGCAATATTTCATTATCTCACAAGTAATCGAATTGATTTGTGTGCTGATAACAGTTATCCTGGCAGTATTATATTGCTTATTGAGGTGCAAATACAGACATATTGGTACCGCCCAAGTTATGACTCTACTGTGTCAAACGCTACTGCTAATGGCTTTCTTAGTTTGTCATTGGCTTTGGAACGTGGTAGCTCGGGTTATATATAAGATACCAATAAAAGAATATCCACAGTGGCTGTATACAGATGCTATTCCAGTTCCATTTACATACCTAATCGTACCGTTCGGATTTCTTGTACATTTGTACGCTGTTAGACATTCTGGATGTTGTGTGAGCATTTCAAAATGTTGTCAAAAAAATCAACCTAAACATCACCTGTACACAGTTGAGAATAATCAGACAAGTCCTACTTCCCACCCTGTTGAGGTACGAAGTGATACTTACTGGAGTGTGCCTTATACTAACGAGTTTACAAATGTGGTTTCAAACACCGAACAGGACTATCTACTCAAGATCAGCACTTCAGACATGGGATATGGATCACATGCGAACTCATAGTAATTATTAGTTCAATTGTTATACAGCTAATAAAGGTATTGCTCCAAAACAATAAATACAATCGTTTCCAGTCTAGATAGCTATTATATATTTATTACATGACTTTCTCGATTTTTTAATGTCTATTCTACATATGTAGGTTATACACTCAAATGTAATCAACGTTCTCAATTTTATATTTTGCTGCTAGTTGCCTTACTGCTCTTTTTGCGGATTCAAGTGCACTCATTATCCAGGCAAGGGAGGAAGCAAGATGTGCGCCAGCAAAGTAGATATTGCCTTGAGATCTGATCATGGACGCGTGTAATGCTTGAAACTGTTCTGGTTTGTAGAATGTCAAACCCCACCAATTCGCCTCGAATGCTTCTTTGAGATACTCACTTCCATCAGCTTTGCCTCCTGCATACTCTGCCGCCACGTCTACTTCTGGGTAAAGTACCTGTAAATTATACAAAGCTGTTCTGATTTTCTCCTTTTTGGGCAAAAGACGCCACTGCATTGAATCACCAGCCCAGTTGTACACGTGCAGTACTCCTTTTCCACCTTCTCCAACACTGTAGTCAGGGTACACCACCCAACGAATTGGCAAGTCTGTAGTTGATTGTCCTCCTATCGAAGGTGGTGTATTGAGGTCGTTGCGTTCCCAAAACCTGGTACAAAATCGCAATCCAAGCTTGCTAACGCTGTCAAAAGAGGATGTGCGTAATACTTGCTCAAATTCAGCTCCAAAGTACGGCCTTTTTGTTATCATTCGTACAAAAGGAAGAGGAATGGCTAAAATCACAGCATCGAACTCCTCGTAAGAAAGGTCTATACTGAGTACTTTGGATTTGAATAACCTATCACCACTGTGCTATCCATTTGGCTGAGAGATTCAACTCGAGCATTGAAACAAATTTCACCCTTTTTTTGCTTTACCAATTCGAAACATAGGTTAGGTAGTTTTGACATGCCACCTTTAATGGTCTTCCATGTTCGCTTGAAGTCTGATATCCAGAATACCATTTCAAGCAATCCGCGGTCGAACATATTGCTTTGGCTGCACATTGCTTCCACATAGTTGATTTTTTGGAAACTCCATCCCAATTCTTTCGATACGTAGCTCCTAAAAGACATCGTTTTATATTTCTCAAACGCTTCATCAAAGCTACGATCTAAATCGTCAGAAACTCTTTTCAAGGCATCAATTAATGAACAGCTCGTTAGCATCACCGTCAGCGGCTCCTTCCAGAAATCCTAGTTTAGTATAATGCTTGGCAGCATATGCAGTAGACATAATGCTCCCATCCTTTTGTTTCGTGTTGTTGACGAACACTCGATTCCCTTCTGAACACACATTTCTGAAATCGATCAATTCAATTTTATTTGCAGGAAATGATGTTTGATTAGGGAGAACACAGGCCTATGCCCCGCGATGTTGGGAATCCTCATAGCACCTGCTTCGAAGTACTGGTTAGGCTCAGGAGAAAACTGATACGTAAATACTGCACCTCCAACTCTGTCAGACACTTCAAATATCTTCACCTTTACTCCTGGAACACTCTGCTGCAAGAGCAAGGCAGAATAGAGCCCTGACATTCCAGCTCCTACGATGCCCACACGTAGGGACGGTGGGAGAGATTCATGACAGAGATCTTTTGCTGGCGTATCGTAATTCCTACATAATCCAGCAGCTTTATCTAACTGATCCTGATAGCGATTGGAACAAGAAGTCATGTTGCGGATCTGCGCTAGCAATTAAGCATTGAATTGTCTGGCAAACACACACTACTTGTCTAAGTGGGTAATAGTGGTTAGAGGAGCAAAGAACAAAGCACTTAATATAGATTTGCCAAATCTATATTTAGTGCAGCTGTGCGTTTTCGCAGCTTCCTACACACATGGGCTTATCAGCTATTTAGAGCGCCACTATATGCGTGGTCAACAACAACTCTGCAGAGGTCTGGCTTCTCAACTAAAGATACTATAGGCTCTAACTAGGATTGGCACGACTTTTGTAGCTTTTCAGAACTTAGGAGGAGGTGGCTTAGCTTCGAATATGAGAAGGCGGCCATGAATAAGATGAGGAGGTTGGAACCACTTGCAATTTAAGGCCACTACAGAACTGAGATACAAATGGTGCTCCTGCGCTAGCCTCGAGACCATGAGCAGCATGATAACAAGGTCAGCGCTAAAGCAACTGCCTGGTCTCGAGGGTATTAAACACGAGAGAACAAATTTGTATCTCTGCTTCTTCAGTGAAATAAAATTTGACGACCCCCTTTATATACCTCTTACAGAAAATAAAAACTAGTAGCCTGCAAGATATAATATTCGCCGCAACAAACTAACACATTGCCGTCACTTTTGAGGCTAAGCCACCGCCAACAACTACACATGACTTTGGCACTACATTCACTTCTCAAAGTACACTGATATCGCAAATTAGTGACTAAGTAAGTTTCTTGATAGGGCCGTAGCCACCAGTCCGGTTCTCAGGCTCGACTTTTGCTACCAACTTTGAGAGGCTCGGGGTTGGCCTCAAATCATCAGCGCTCAAAGATAGGGACAGTATTCGAGAAATACATTGTGACTACATGCGCATATGCGTACAAAACAACCTCAGCTGCTCTGTCTTCTAAGTTATTGTCTTCTTAAATTTTGTACTATAATTATAGTCATGCATGGATGGATCACGGTTTTACTGAACTGTACTGAGCCGTGTGCACTCTCTCGGTTGTCTCCATCCTAATCTAAACACTCATCAAAAATAAAGCTTTAGTGGAACCATATAATATTATAGAAACTTTGTGCGAACAAGAGATGCTACGCACGATTCTGAAGAGACTGCATGCAACATGGATGGATCACATGCGCTCATAGAAATAGTTTATTCATTCTCATTATTATACAGCTATTAAAGGTACTGCTCCAAAACAATTAAAAAACACAATACAATCGTCCGGTCTACTGTTAGAGATAGCTATGTATATATTATGTGGATGACTGCTTCTGGATTTTTACTACATGTAGGTTATGCACTCAAATGTAATCAACGTTCTCAATTTTGTATTTTACTGCTAGTTGCCTTACTGCTCTTTTTGCGGATTCAAGTGCACTCATTATCCAGGCAAGGGAGGAAGCAAGATGTGCGCCAGCAAAGTAGATATTGCCTTGAGATCTGATCATGGCCGCGTGTAATGATTGAAATTGTTCTGGATTGTAAAATGTCAAACCCCACCAATTCATATCGAATGCTTCTTTGAGATACTCACTTCCATCAGGTTCGCCACCTGCATACTCTGCCGCCACGTCTACTTCTGGGTAGAGTACCTGTAAATTATACAGAGCTGTTCTGATCTTCTCCTTTTTGGGCAAAAGACGCCACTGCATTGAATCACCAGCCTATGCAGTTGTACACGTGCAGTACTCCTTTTCCACCTTCTCCAACACCGTAGTCAGGGTACACCACCCAACGAATTGGCAAGTCTGTAGTTGATTGTCCTCCTATCGAAGGTGGTGTATTGAGGTCGTTGCGTTCCCAAAACCTGGTACAAAATCGCCATCCAAGCTTGCTAATGCTGTCAAAAGAGGATGTGCGTAATGCTTGCTCAAATTCAGCTCCAAAGTACGGCCTTTTTGTTATCATTCGTACAAAAGGAAGAGGAATGG
Organism: Halichondria panicea; assembly: GCF_963675165.1. Classification (NCBI taxonomy): domain Eukaryota; kingdom Metazoa; phylum Porifera; class Demospongiae; order Suberitida; family Halichondriidae; genus Halichondria; species Halichondria panicea. Next base: position 4,849,796 of record NC_087386.1, read on the forward strand.
CTAAAATCACAGCATCGAACTCCTCGTAAGAAAGGTCTACTGAGTACTTTGGATTTGAATAACCTATCACCACTGTGCTATCCATTTGGCTGAGAGATTCAACTCGAGCATTGAAACAAATTTCACCCTTTTTTTGCTTTACCAATTCGAAACATAGGTTAGGTAGTTTTGACATGCCACCTTTAATGGTCTTCCATGTTCGCTTAAAGTCTGATATCCAGAATACCATTTCAAGCAATCCGCGGTCGAACATATTGCTTTGGGTGCACATTACTTCCATATAGTTGATTTTATGGAAACTCCATCCCAACTCTTTCGATACGTAGCTCCTAAAAGACATCGTTTTGTATTTCTCAAACGCTTCATCAAAGCTACGATCTAAATCGTCAGAAACTCTTTTCAAGGCATCAATGAACAGCTCGTTAGCATCACCGTCAGCGGCTCCTTCCAGAAATCCTAGTTCAGTGTAATGCTTGGCAGCATATGCAGTAGACATAATGCTCCCATCCTGCTCCCATCCTTTTGTTTTGTGTTGTTGACGAACACTCGATTCCCTTCTGAACACACATTTCTGAAATCGATCAATTCAATTTTATTTGCAGGAAATGTCATATTGAGATGCTTGATTAGGGAGAACACAGGCCTATGCCCCGCAATGTTGGGAATCCTCATAGCACCTGCTTCGAAGTACTGGTTAGGCTCAGGAGAAAACCGATACGTAAATACTGCACCTCCAACTCTGTCAGACACTTCAAATATCTTCACCTTTACTCCTGGAACACTTTGCTGCAAGAGCAAGGCAGAATAGAGCCCTGACATTCCAGCTCCTACGATGCCCACACGTAGGGACGGTGGGAGTGATTCATGACAGAGATCTGTTGCTGGCGTATCGTAATTCCTACACAATCCAGCAGCTTTATCTAACTGATCCTGATAGCGATTGAGCAGTGCTGAACAAGAAGTAACTGTCGCCATGTTATTTTGTTTAAGTATCCTGCATGCGTGTACTTCTTACACCTTGACACCTTCCGCTTCATAATGCTCATCAAATTTGAGAAAAGATCATAGAAACCACAGTGCAAATATTCATCACCCACTAGTGTTTACGAGGAAGCCATTCAGTTATTTTAAACCAAGTATAGATTAATAACACCATTTGCAGTTGCTAAGTACTGGTAACGATGATTTTCTCTACAAATTGGTTATTGCATACCGTAATAATTAATGGTTTTGGAGGGTAATTTCCGGGGGTAAAAACATTCGTGGTTGAACGTTAGTTTGTGGGATACATTTTCGTGGCGTGTACATGCACTGCAGGTAAAGGTGGCCAATAGTCGCTTCATTCGTGGGTAAGATTCACGAAAACCACGAAATTGTTACCCCTAACATGCTTATCAAGTGTAGTATTTGAAGCAGGTGTAAATGTATGTTCTTGTTGGGTTTGGAAGGGCTAGTTTGTAACTAATGCTTCTTAGCATGTTTTTGCTCAAACAGAATTGGAGTGTTATGGAAGAGGAGCTGGGAAACAGAAGTCTGAGACAATCTTGAAGGCTTATAGATATCTATGATGATAAAAGTTTAGTGTCAATGAAAAATATAAATAAATGGATCTGTGGAGAGGTTAAAGTTCACAATAGCCTATCAAGCATTCGTTCTGCCGCAGAAAATCATTGTGCCATCTAAGTATTTCTGCAATGGATGGGGGTCAGAAATATAGATTGCAGAGTCTTTACGTAATGCGTTGCAGCACCAATCAGATCGTAAAGTACTACATTGTTGGCTTCCTTTCTTCAAGTGGCTTCTCAGCAACAAGCTGAACTCCTCGGGGCCATTATTAACAATATTCATAGTAGTACGCAATGCAGCAGAACGAATGCTTGATAGGCTTGAAACCCGTCCTCCGAGGGCAGGCCACACCACTTTGCAGCTTTTATTTTCCTTGTAGCTATTAAAAAGGTTGGAACCCATAACTATATTATAAGTTTTGTACAAACAGAAATGCTACGCACGATTCTGAAGAGACAGCTTTAGACTAGTTTGCAAGTCCACGAATCAAATCCAAGAAAACGTGGCAAGAACTTATATGGAAGCTCTTATAACCTATATGGAAGCTCTTATAGTATTCGTCGCATTGCAATGCACAAATGACACATACACCCACATGTGGTCACTACCACAAACCAACACCATGTGAGACTACACATATAAGGGGTGGCTAAGCCAAAGCCTTGATTGTAGTTAGCCACTGCAAGTACTACATGTATATAGATCTACAGTCATGGATGGATCACAGTTTCTACTGAACTGTACTGATCTGAACGTCACTCAGCTGAAGACTATCAACACAGCTAGAAGCCTGGCTGGAGCCGTGTGCACTCTCTCAGTTTTCTCTATCCTAATCTACACACTCATCAGAAAGGCTTTCTACACAGTGCTTCAAAGACTGTTCATCTACCTTGTCCTGGCTACAATTCTACAAGAGGCATTAATTGCTGTTAGTTTCGAGCATCAATTTCAGTATCCAGGGCAAGACGAATTATGCACAGCATACGGTTTTATTATACAGTGGTCTGGTGTGGTCATGTTCAACTTTGCTTTGGGCATAATGCTATACTTACTGTATCTTGTGTACGCCCAAGTTCGAAGAGAGCTGTTTGCAAGACTAACTAAGTCATACAAAGCAAAGAAAATTATCGAGTGCACCTACGTTTTGTTTATTCTGCTATTCCCACTTACTTATCTATGGATACCATTCCTACATGACAACTATGGACTGTCAGGCGCATCTTGTTGGATGAGAGCACTGGACGACAATTGTACTAATGTGGGCCTGGTAGATCAGTTAGTTTTTGCTTACGGAGCGTACGAAGGAGTGGGGCTAGTTGCTATTTTTGTGACCCTTACAATTTCAATAGTCTATTGCAGAGTGGCATACGCTTACCCGGATGCTAAACGATTGATAAGACGGACCCTATCTTTGACTGGTTTCTTAATTGCTTATGTTGTGGTGATAAGCATTCCATTGGCTATTCGTTTGAACACTGGAATAACAGGGTCAAGACAACATTTCATATTGTGGATCACATGGGCAATCGCAATACCAATTAGTCACACAATTTTTATCTTTGGTTTTCTGTTCAGCTTTTACACCAGAGCAATTTGTGGATGCAAAAAAACAAAAATGAACACAACTCTTTGTGGATGCCTAGAAAGAGGCAGCTCATCAAAAGCAAGGACAAACATACTGACAATTGATGCCACAATAAAACCATCAGAGCGTGTTTCATTTCCTAGTGATACTTATTTCAGTGTCCCGTACACAGGTGGATTTACAGATGTTGAGAACAATCCACTCGTGCTCAAAACGGACAAGGACAAGGACACAGGATATAGTACATGTAGTAACACAGACAACAATGCTTTATTAACTTGATTAATTACCTAATTAGGCTAACTATTATGAGAGCATTATTGTAGATAATGTGAAAATTTTTAAACCTTGTTGATTTATATGCGAAAACGTTTTGCACACGTACATGTATGTGTACATATACTACACCTGACCAACCTTAGCGGCTCCTTCTAAGCTCTGTCCCCAAGTGTCCGACCGTCTCCTGTCCTCCTGGAACTCATCGTCCCCTGTCATTTTGGCCGCAATGTCTCCAATGGCTCCAGACACCTTCCCCAGGGCACCACTTAGGCCACCTAGGTATTTGAAAGTTAAAAATTGGTTGAGCGTAATTATTATGAATTGAGGTCCGCCAGTAACATGTATAGATGTACATATATGCATCTTAGACAGCTATATACATAGCTACAAACTCTTTCCAGAATATTTGTGCTCAGCCTAAAAGGTCAATATAATCATTGGAAAAAGAAAAGGTTTTTTTTTATGTCATTGAGTGTTAGCCATCCTTACCAATAGTGCTACTAAAGAATTCACGTCCACCTAGAGCAAGACCTTCAAAGAACTCTCCTGGGCCCAGGACAGCACCCTGTGCGCATGTGTAAGCATCATACTCACAACTGAATGCAATTCGTATATATCGCATTCCAGCAATCTAGACAGGTCTAGACATGCTTACGGGAATCCTAGCTACAGGATGTACTACATTATGTATACATGGGAATCCTAGCTACAGGATATACTGTATTGTGTACACGGCCCCAAGGGAATTCTTCCACCACACTTACGTCACCACTAATTGACCATTGGTCAACAGCTGTAGAATACATAAAATAACGAGTGTTGCAAGCTGCGCTGTGCTAATGCCTCTCGCCATGTTTTGCTTTTGCTCAAAAAGTATTAGACTAACTCATAAGTTGAATAGAAAGTTTGTGCGAACAGATGATGCTATGAAAGATTTTGAAAAGACTGCAACAGCCTTCACTGTGGTAAAATTAGCCATTACTCGAGAAAGAAGCTTTAGTTCGCTAATCCACAAATCAAAATCCAAGAGAACGTGGCTAGAAGCCTATAGAAGCCATTAGTTTTCGTCGCATTGCAACCGTTGAGCAGTTACAGCTGTAACAGACACACATGCAGACAGTAAGCTTTACCGTATCCCTCGTGCGGCTATGCCTCGAAGCATAATAACATACAGCCCAATTAAGGCATTCACAGATTTCAAGGTGTTTTTCTATTTACCGAGAAGTAAGCAAACAGAAAGGAGCCATGCTTGGCGCTACTAAGACTCCAAAGTGACGGTAAAATCACGGAAGCTGCTCTCCAAACAAGATGGCTAAGCCTCCATGGGTTCATGGGTGTGGTTTAGATACATTTTTGCCAAGAAGAGCTTGCAATAGCAGCAAGGATATCGAATGTACAACACTTGGTACCTATAGGAAGCTCGTGAGCATCTGTAAAAGATACCCAGCTGTTGTTGTTTATGATTATAAAACTAATGTGTGTCCGCGTCAATTCTTGTTTAGTATCTCACATAAATTGTAAATGAATACAGTAACACTATAATTATACCGCATAAATTGCTCAAAGCGCTATTATCCGTAAGTTGCACAACTAGGTTCATATTCTGAGTACCTGGATTGGATGATAGAAGAGATTGATTGTACCGTCCTTGAGTCCTTTAACAAAGCCGACTGGATTTCCCAGCACCTCCAGCCCCAACACCACACTGTACAGCTGTAGCACAGCCTAAGGCAAGAAACAAACGAGACAAAAATTGAAATAACAACGTGCAGTATACGTGTTATACTGCATGCATGTAGGTACACGTGCATGTGCCTATAACAAGTATAACAAACACGTAATTTGCTAATATAATCCTGTTATTAATTTATAGAATTTGCAAATAATTAGAGTGATCGACTTACCTGCTGTGTGTAGTGTTTCTGGATCCTACTAAGAAGGCCAGTTTGAGTTAGTGCAACCTCATCTAGCTCAAAATATCCCAGTCTGCAAATGGAATTCATTTGGCTGTCAATAAGTGGTCCACACACCATGCACTAGAGATATGTTTATGTATAGTACTTACGTATAGAGCTGGCACATTAACGGATTGAACGAAGGTATAATATTATAGAAAAAATGAGCCGAAATATAGTTTATCAAGTATACACATTCAATTTTGAATGAGCTACATGTATAAGTACAATCGAAGCAATTCACCTATCATAACACACAGACATGCACTATGTACCGTATATATAGTGGGTATATTTCGAGGGTATAAATGTTTGTGGTTTTCGCGGATTAGGCA